>NW_025766004.1:0-412500 GCF_003918875.1 Haliotis rubra
TGTTTGGGTCAGGAAACGCATACTAGTGCTTGAAGAATACATTCCGGGTTACTGACCAAACTCTGCTAATGTTTGAGTCACGTTGCGTATACTACTGCTTGAAGAATACATTCCCGGGTTACTGACCAATCTCTGCTAATGTTTGGGTCACGTTGCGTATACTACTACTTGAAGAATACATTCGGGTTACTGACAAAACTCTGCTAATGTTTTAGTCAGGCTGCGTATACTACTACTTTGAAGAATACATTTCCGGGTTACTGACCAAACTCTGCTAATGTTTGGGTCACGTTGCGTATACTACTACTTGAAGAATACATTCCCGGGTTACTGACCAAACTCTGCTAATGTTTTGAGTCACGTTGCGTATACTACTGCTTGAAGAATACATTCTCGGGTTACTGACCAAAACTCTGCTAATGTTTGGGTCAGGCTGCGTATACTACTACTTGAAAAATACATTCCCGGGTTACTGACCAAACTCTGCTAATGTTTGAGTCACGTTGCATATACTACTGCTTGAAGAATACATTCCCGGGTTACTGACCAAACTATGCTAATGTTTGTGTCACGTTGCGTATACTACTGCTTGAAGAATACATTCCCGGGTTACTGATTAAACTCTGCTAATGTTTGGGTCAGGCTGCGTATACTACTACTTGAAGAATATATTCTAGGGTCACTGGTCCAATCTCTGCTAATGTTTGAGTCAAGTTGCGTATATTATTACTTGAAGAATACATTCCCGGGTTACTGACCAATGTCTGCTCATGTTTGAGTCAGGCTGCGTATACTACTGCTTGAAGAATACATTCCCGAGTTACTGATCAAACTCTGCTAATGTTTGAATCTCGTTGCGTATACTACTGCTTGAAGAATACATTGCCGGGTTACTGACCAAACTCTGCTAATGTTTCAGTCACGTTGCGTATACTACTGCTTGAAGAATACATTGCCGGGTTACTGACCAAACTCTGCTAATGTTTGGGTCAGGTTGCGTATACTACTACTTGAAGAATACATTCCCGGGTTACTGACCAAACTCTGCTAATGTTTGAGTCACGCTGCGTATACTACTGCTTGAAGAATACATTCCCGGGTTACTGACCAATCTCTGCTAATGTTTGAGTCACGTTGCGTATACTACTGCTTGAAGAATACATTCCCGGGTTACTGACCAAACTCTGCTAATGTTTGGATCACGTTGCGTATACTACTACTTGTTACTGTAGAAGAATACATTCCCGGGTTACTGACCAAACTCTGCTAATGTTTGCTAATGTCACGTTGCGTATACTACTGCTTGAAGAATACATTCCCGGGTTACTGACCAAACTCTGCTAATGTTTGGAGTCACGTTGCGTATACTACTACTTGAAGAATACATTCCCGGGTTACTGACCAAACTCTGCTAATGTTTGGGTCACGCTGCGTATACTACTGCTTGAAGAATACATTCCCGGGTTACTGACCAAACTCTGCTAATGTTTGGGTCAGGCTGCGTATACTACTACTTGAAGAATACATTCGGGTTACTGGTCAAATCTCTGCTAATGTTTGGAGTCAAGTTGCGTATACTACTGCTTGAAGAATACATTCCGGGTTACTGACCAATCTCTGCTAATGTTTGGGTCAGGCTGCGTATACTACTGCTTGAAGAATACATTCCCGGGTTACTGACCAAACTCTGCTAATGTTTTGGGTCAGGCTGCGTATACTACTGCTTGAAGAATACATTCCAGGGTTACTGACCAAACTCTGCTAATGTTTGGAGTCAGCGTTGCGTATACTACTGCTTGAAGAATACATTCCCGGGTTACTGACCAAACTCTGCTAATGTTTGGGTCAGGCTGCGTATACTACTACTTGAAGAATACATTCCCAGGTTACTGACCAAACTCTGCGTATAATGCTTGAAGAATACATTCCCGGGGTCTGCGTTGCGTGCTATACTACTGCTTGAAGAATACATTTCCCGGGTTACTGACCAAACTCTGCTAATGTTTACTGACCAGTCTCTGCCTAATGTTTGGTCTGCGTAGGCTGTATACTACTTGAAGAATACATTCCCGGGTTACTGACCAAACTCTGCTAATGTTTGGGTCAGGCTGCGTATACTACTGCTTGAAGAATACATTGCCGGGTTACTGACCAAACTCTGCTAATGTTTGGGTCAGGCTGCGTATACTACTGCTTGAAGAATACATTCCTGAGTCACTGACCAAACTATGATAATGTTTGGGTCACGTTGCCTATACTATTACTTGAAAAATACATTCCCGGGTTACTGACCAATCTCTGCTAATGTTTGGGTCTCGTTGCGTATACTACTACTTGAAGAATACATTCCCGGGTTACTGAACAATCTGTGCTAATGTTTGGGTCTCGTTGCGTATACTACTGCTTGAAGAATACATTCCCAGGTTACTGACCAAACTCTCCTAATGTTTGGGTCAGGCTGCGTATACTACTGCTTGTAGAATACGGTCTCGTTGCGTATACTACTGCGTATACTACCTTGAAGAATACATTCGGGCTACTGACCAAACTCTGCTAACAATCTGTGCTATACCTGCTTTATGAAGCATACATTCTCTTGGTAGTTACTACAAACTCTGAAGAATGTTTGGGTCGCTATGGTAATACTATTGCTTGAAGAATACATAATCGGGTTACTGACCAATCTCTGCTAATGTTTGGGTCACGTTGTGTAATACTACTACTTGAAGAATACATTCGGGTTACTGACCAAACTCTGCTAATGTTTGGGTCAGGTTGCGTATACTACTTACTTGAAGAATACATTCCCGGGTTACTGACCAAACTCTGCTAATGTTTGGGTCAGGCTGCGTATACTACTGCTTGAAGAATACATTCCCGGGTTACTGACCAAACTATGCTAATGTTTGGGTCAGGCTGCATGCTACTACTACTAGCTTGAAGAATACATTCCCGGGTTACTGACCAATCTCTGCTAATGTTTGGGTCTCGTTGCGTATACTACTACTTGAAGAATACATTCCCGGGTTACTGACCAATCTCTGCTAATGTTTGGGTCTCGTTGCGTATACTACTACTTGAAGAATACATTCCCAGGTTACTGACCAAACTCTGCTAATGTTTGGGTCAGGCTGCGTATACTACTGCTTGAAGAATACATTCCCGGGTTACTGACCAAACTCTGCTAATGTTTGGGTCAGGCTGCGTATACTACTGCTTGAAGAATACATTCCAGGGTTACTGACAAATCTCTGCTAATGTTTGGGTCAGGCTGCGTATACTACTGCTTGAAGAATACATTCCAGGGTTACTGACCAAACTCTGCTAATGTTTGAGTCACGTTGCGTATACTACTGGCTTGAAGAATACATTACCGGGTTACTGAACAATCTCTGCTAATGTTTGGGTCAGGCTGCGTATACTACTGCTAGAAGACTACATTCCCAAGGGTTACTGACCAAACTCTGCTAATGTTTGGGTCAGGCTGCGTATACTACTACTTGAAGAATACATTCAGGTTACGTGACCAAACTCTGCTAATGTTTGGGTCTCGTTGCGTATACTACTGCTTGAAGAATACATTCCCGGGTTACTGACAAAACTGCACAATATACCAATGTCTGAGGTCTTCCGTTTGCGTATCGGGTTACTACTACTTGAAGAATACATTCATACCATTACTTCGGGTTATGACCAAACTCTGCTAATGTTTGATCTCTTCACGTTGCGTATACTACTGCTTGAAGAATACATTCCATGGTTACTGACCAAACTCTGCTAATGTTTGGGTCAGGCTGCGTATACTACTGCTTGAAGAATACATTTTCGGGTTAGTGACAAAACTCTGCTAATCTTTGGGTCAGGCTGCGTATACTACTACTTGAAGAATACATTCCCGGGTTACTGACCAAACTCTGCTAATGTTTGGGTCTCGTTGCGTATACTACTACTTGAAGAATACATTCCCGGGTTACTGACCAAACTCTGCTAATGTTTGGGTCTCGTTGCGTATACTACTGCTTGAAGAATACATTCCCGGGTTACTGACCAAACTCTGCTAATGTTTGGGTCAGGCTGCGTATACTACTGCTTGAAGAATACATTCCCGGAGTTACTGACCAAACTATGCTAATGTTTGAGTCACGTTGTATATATATTACTTGAAGAATACATTCCCGGGTTACTGACAATCTCTGCTAATGTTTGGGTCTCGTTGCGTATACTACTAGCAGAAGAATACATTCCCGGGTTACTGACCAAACTCTGCTAATGTTTGGGTCTCATTGCGCATACTACTTGCGTATACTCACTGCTTGAAGAATACATTCCGGGTTGCACATGAACCAAACATTCCCTGACCTGCTCAATGTTTGGGTCAGACTGCCTGGAACACCCAACTCTGCCAATGAAAAAATACATACAACAAACGAATACATTCCGGGTTACTGACCAAACTATGCTAATGTTTGGGTCAGAGTTGCGTCATACTACTGCTGCTGAAGAAGAATACATTCCCGGGTTACCTGACCAAAACACGGGTTACTGACCAATGCTTGGGTCTCGTTGTATACTACTACTTGAAGAATACATTGCGTATACTACCGGGTCATTCCACTGACCAAACTCTGCTAATGTTTGGGTCAGGCTGCGTATACTACTGGTTTTAGAATACATTCCCGGGCCTACTACTAACACAATCTCTGCTAATGTTTTTGGTCTGGCTGCGTATACTACTGCTTGAAGAATGCGTATGCTACAGTTCCGGGTTACTGACAAATCTCTGCTAATGTTTGGATCTTGTTGCGTATACTACTGAAGCTTGAAGAATACATTCCCGGGTTACTGACCAATCTCTGCTAATGTTTGGGTCACGTTGCGTATACTACTGCTTGAAGAATACATTCCTGGGTTACTGATAAACTCTGCTAATGTTTGGGTCAGGTTGCGTATACTACTACTTGAAGAATACATTCCGGGTTACTGACCAATCTCTGCTAATGTTTGGGTCAGGCTGCGTATACTACTGCTTGAAGAATACATTCCCGGGTTACTGACCAAACTCTGCTAATGTTTGGGTCAGGCTGCGTATACTACTGCTTGAAGAATACATTTCGGGTTACTGACCAAACTCTGCTAATGTTTGGGTCAGGCTGCGTATACTACTGCTTGAAGAATACATTCCCGGGTTACTGACCAATCTCTGCTAATGTTTGGGTCACGTTGCGTATACTACTGCTGCGAAGAATACATTCCCGGGTTACTGACCAAACTCTGCTAATGTTTGGGTCACGTTGCGTATCTACTGCTTGAAGAATACATTCCCGGGTTACTGACCAAACTCTGCTAATGTTTGGGTCAGGCTGCGTATACTACTACTTGAAGAATACATTCCCGGGTTACTGACCAATCTCTGCTAATGTTTGGGTCAGGTTGCCATTATACTACTACTTGAAGAATACATTCCCGGGTTACTGACCAAACTCTGCTAATGTTTGGGTCAGGCTGCGTATACTACTGCTTGAAGAATACATTCCGGGTTACTGACCAAACTCTGCTAATGTTTGGGTCAGGCTGCGTATACTACTGCTTGAAGAATACATTCCGGGTTACTGACCAAACTCTGCTAATGTTTGGATCACGTTGCGTATACTACTGCTTGAAGAATACATTCCCGGGTTACTGACCAATCTCTGCTAATGTTTGGGTCAGGCTGCGTATACTACTGCTTGAAGAATACATTCCCGGGTTACTGACAAATCTCTGCTAATGTTTGGGTCAGGCTGCGTATACTACTACTTGAAGAATACATTCCTGGGTTACTAACCAAACTCTGCTAATGTTTGGATCAGGCTGCGTATACTACTGCTTGAAGAATACATTTTCGGGTTAGTGACAAAACTCTGCTAATCTTTGGGTCAGGCTGCGTATACTACTACTTGAAGAATACATTCCCGGGTTACTGACC
This sequence comes from Haliotis rubra, assembly GCF_003918875.1. Lineage (NCBI taxonomy): Eukaryota > Metazoa > Mollusca > Gastropoda > Lepetellida > Haliotidae > Haliotis > Haliotis rubra. The sequence continues at coordinate 5,966 of NW_025766004.1, forward strand.
AAACTCTGCTAATGTTATGGTCTCGTTGCGTATACTACTGCTTGAAGAATACATTCCCGGGTTACTGACCAAACTCTGCTAATGTTTGGGTCAGGCTGCGTCATACTACTGCTTGAAGACATTACATTCAATGTTTCGGTCCGTATGCTACTTCTTGAAGAATACACTGACCAAAGTGATACAATCCCTATGCTAATGTTTGGGTCACGTTGCCTATACTATTACTTGAAAAATACATTCCCGGGTTACTGACCAATCTCTGCTAATGTTTGGGTCTCGTTGCGTATACTACTACTTGAATAATACATTCCCGGGTTACTGAACAATCTCTGCTAATGTTTGGGTCTCGTTGCGTATACTACTACTTGAAGAATACATTCGGTTATGTTACTGACCAAACTCTGCTAATGTTTGGGTCAGGCTGCGTACTACTACTTGAAGAATACATTCCCGGGTTACTGACCTCAAAATCTCTGCTAATGTTTGGGTCAGGCTGCGTATACTACTACTGAAGAATACATTCCGGGCTACTGACAAAGCTAATAGGCTGCGTATACTACTGCTTGAAGAATACATTCCCGGGTTACTGACCAAACTCTGCTAATGTTTGGGTCAGGCTGCGTATACTACTGCTTGAAGAATACATTCCCGGGTTACTGACCAAACTCTGCTAATGTTTGGGTCAGGCTGCGTATACTACTGCTTGAAGAATACATTTTCGGGTTAGTGACAAAACTCTGCTAATCTTTGGGTCAGGCTGCGTATACTACTACTTGAAGAATACATTCCCGGGTTACTGACCAAACTCTGCTAATGTTTGGGTCTCGTTGCGTATACTACTGCTTGAAGAATACATTCCCGGGTTACTGACTAATATAAATCTCTGCTAATGTTTGGGTCACGCTGCGTATACTACTGCTTGAAGAATACATTCCCGGGTTACTGACCAAACTCTGCTAATGTTTGGGTCAGGCTGCGTATACTACTGCTTGAAGAATACATTCCCGGGTTACTGACCAAACTCTGCTAATGTTTGGGTCAGGTTGCGTATACTACTGCTTGAAGAATACATTTTCCGGGTTACTGACCAAACTCTGCTAATGTTTGGGTCAGGCTGCGTATACTACTGCTTGAAGAATACATGACCAAACCCGGGTTACTGACCAAACTCTGCTAATGTTTGACCAGATCTGCGTTTTGTGTATACTACTACTTGAAGAATACATTCCCGGGTTACTGACCAAACTCTGCTAATGTTTGGGTCAGGTTGCGTATACTACTGCTTGAAGAATACATTCCCGGGTTACTGACCAAACTCTGCTAATGTTTGGGTCACGTTGCGTATACTACTACTTGAAGAATACATTCCGGGTTACTGACCAAACTCTGCTAATGTTTGGGTCGGGTTGCGTATACTACTGCTTGAAGAATACATTCCCGGGTTACTGACCAAACTCTGCTAATGTTTGGGTCTCGTTGCGTATACTACTGCTTGAAGAATACATTCCCGGGTTACTGACCAAACTCTGCTAATGTTTGGGTCACGTTGCGTATACTACTGCTTGAAGAATACATTCCCGGGTTACTGACCAAACTCTGCTAATGTTTGGGTCTCGTTGCGTATACTACTGCTTGAAGAATACATTCCCGGGTTACTGACCAAACTCTGCTAATGTTTGGGTCACGTTGCGTATACTACTACTTGAAAGAATACATTCCCGGGTTACTGACCAAACTCTGCTACATCAACTGCGTATACTACATGAAGAATACCGGGCTGACCAAATCTCTGCTAATGTTTGGGTCAGGTTACGTATACTACTGCTTGAAGAATACATTCCCGGGTTACTCTGCTAATGTTTGGGTCACGCTGCGTATACTACCGCTTGAAGAATACATTCCCGGGTTACTGACCAAACTCTGCTAATGTTTGGGTCAGGCTGCGTATACTACTGCTTGAAGAATACATTCCCGGGTTACTGACCAAACTGCTAATGTTTGGGTCAGGCTGCTGTATATACGTTGCTACTACTACTTGAAGAATACATTCCCGGGTTACTGACCAACTCTGCTAATGTTTGGGTCTCGCTGCGTATACTACTACTTGAAGAATACACATTCCCGGGTTACTGACCAAACTCTGCTAATGTTTGGGTCAGGCTGCGTATACTACTACTTGAAGAATACATTCCCGGGTTACTGACCAAACTCTGCTAATGTTTGGGTCAGGCTGCGTATACTACTGCTTGAAGAATACATTATCGGGTTACTGACAAAACTCTGCTAATGTTTGGGTCAGGCTGCGTATACTACTACTTGAAGAATACATTCCCGGGTTACTGACCAAACTCTGCTAATGTTTGGGTCAGGCTGCGTATACTACTGCTTGAAGAATACATTCCCGGGTTACTGACCAAACTCTGCTAATGTTTGGGTCTCGTTGCGTATACTACTACTTGAAGAATACATTCCCGGGTTACTGACCAAACTCTGCTAATGTTTGGGTCAGGGCGTTGCGTATACTACTACTTGAAGAATACATTCCCGGGTTACTGACCAAACTCTGCTAATGTTTGAGTCTCGTTGCGTATACTACTGCTTGAAGAATACATTCCCGGGTTACTGACCAAACTCTGCTAATGTTTGGGTCAGGCTGCGTATACTACTGCTTGAAGAATACATTCCGGGTTACTGACCAAACTCTCCTAATGTTTGGGTCTCGCTGCGTATACTACTGCTTGAAGAATACATTCCGGGTTACTGACAAAACTCTGCTATTGTTTGGGTCAGGCTGCGTATACTACTGCTTGAAGAATACATTCCGGGTTACTGACCAAACTCTGCTAATGTTTGGGTCAGGCTGCGTATACTACTGCTTGAAGAATACATTCCCGGGTTACTGACCAAACTCTGCTAATGTTTGGGTCAGGCTGCGTATACTACTACTTGAAGAATACATTCCCGGGTTACTGACCAAACTCTGCTAATGTTTGGGTCTCGTTGCGTATACTACTACTTGAAGAATACATTCCCGGGTTACTGACCAATCTCTGCTAATGTTTGGGTCTCGTTGCGTATACTACTACTTGAAGAATACATTCCCGGGTTACTGACCAAACTCTGCTAATGTTTGGGTCAGGCTGCGTATACTACTACTTGAAGAATACATTCCCGGGTTACTGACCAAACTCTGCTAATGTTTGGGTCAGGCTGCGTATACTACTGCTTGAAGAATACATTCCGGGTTACTGACCAAACTCTGCTAATGTTCTGGTCAGGCTGCGTATACTACTACTTGAAGAATACATTCCGGGTTACTGACCAAACTCTGCTAATGTTTGGGTCAGGCTGCGTATACTACTGCTTGAAGAATACATTCCCGGGTTACTGACCAAACTCTGCTAATGTTTGGGTCAGGCTGCGTATACTACTACTTGAAGAATACATTCCCGGGTTACTGACCAAACTCTGCTAATGTTTGGGTCTCGTTGCGTATACTACTGCTTGAAGAATACATTCCCGGGTTACTGACCAAACTCTGCTAATGTTTGGGTCAGGCTGCGTATACTACTGCTTGAAGAATACATTCCCGGGTTACTGACCAAACTCTGCTAATGTTTGGGTCAGGTTGCGTATACTACTACTTGAAGAATACATTCCCGGGTTACTGACCAAACTCTGCTAATGTTTGGGTCACGTTGCGTATACTACTGCTTGAAGAATACATTCCCGGGTTACTGACCAAACTCTGCTAATGTTTGGGTCAATGTTGCGTATACTACTACTGCTTGAAGAATACATTCCGGGTTACTGACCAAACTCTGCTAATGTTTGGGTCAGGCTGCGTATACTACTGCTTGAAGAATACATTCCCGGGTTACTGACCAAACTCTGCTAATGTTTGGGTCAGGCTGCGTATACTACTGCTTGAAGAATACATTCCCGGGTTACTGACCAAACTCTGCTAATGTTTGGGTCACGTTGCGTATACTACTGCTTGAAGAATACATTCCGGGTTACTGACCAAACTCTGCTAATGTTTGGGTCAGGCTGCGTATACTACTGCTTGAAGAATACATTCCCGGGTTACTGACCAATCTCTGCTAATGTTTGGGTCACGTTGTGTATACTACTACTTGAAGAATACATTCCCGGGTTACTGACCAAACTCTGCTAATGTTTGGGTCAGGCTGCGTATACTACTGCTTGAAGAATACATTCCCGGGTTACTGACCAAACTCTGCTAATGTTTGGGTCACGTTGCGTATACTACTACTTGAAGAATACATTCCCGGGTTACTGACCAAACTCTGCTAATGTTTGGGTCAGGCTGCGTATACTACTGCTTGAAGAATACATTCCCGGGTTACTGACCAAACTCTGCTAATGTTTGGGTCACGTTGCGTATACTACTACTTGAAGAATACATTCCCGGGTTACTGACCAAACTCTGCTAATGTTTGGGTCTCGTTGCGTATACTACTGCTTGAAGAATACATTCCCGGGTTACTGACCAAACTCTGCTAATGTTTGGGTCAGGCTGCGTATACTACTGCTTGAAGAATACATTCCGGGTTACTGACCAAACTCTGCTAATGTTTGGGTCAGGCTGCGTATACTACTGCTTGAAGAATACATTCCCGGGTTACTGACCAAACTCTGCTAATGTTTGGGTCAGGCTGCGTATACTACTGCTTGAAGAATACATTCCCGGGTTACTGACCAAACTCTGCTAATGTTTGGGTCAGGCTGCGTATACTACTGCTTGAAGAATACATTCCCGGGTTACTGACCAAACTCTGCTAATGTTTGGGTCAGGCTGCGTATACTACTGCTTGAAGAATACATTCCCGGGTTACTGACCAAACTCTGCTAATGTTTGGGTCAGGCTGCGTATACTACTGCTTGAAGAATACATTCCCGGGTTACTGACCAAACTCTGCTAATGTTTGGGTCACGCTGCGTATACTACTGCTTGAAGAATACATTCCCGGGTTACTGACCAAACTCTGCTAATGTTTGGGTCAGGCTGCGTATACTACTGCTTGAAGAATACATTCCCGGGTTACTGACCAAACTCTGCTAATGTTTGGGTCAGGCTGCGTATACTACTACTTGAAGAATACATTCCCGGGTTACTGACCAAACTCTGCTAATGTTTGGGTCACGTTGCGTATACTACTGCTTGAAGAATACATTCCCGGGTTACTGACCAAACTCTGCTAATGTTTGGGTCTCGTTGCGTATACTACTGCTTGAAGAATACATTCCCGGGTTACTGACCAAACTCTGCTAATGTTTGGGTCTCGTTGCGTATACTACTGCTTGAAGAATACATTCCCGGGTTACTGACCAATCTCTGCTAATGTTTGGGTCTCGTTGCGTATACTACTACTTGAAGAATACATTCCCGGGTTACTGACCAAACTCTGCTAATGTTTGGGTCAGGTTGCGTATACTACTGCTTGAAGAATACATTCCCGGGTTACTGACCAAACTCTGCTAATGTTTGGGTCAGGCTGCGTATACTACTGCTTGAAGAATACATTCCCGGGTTACTGACCAAACTCTGCTAATGTTTGGGTCAGGCTGCGTATACTACTGCTTGAAGAATACATTCCCGGGTTACTGACCAAACTCTGCTAATGTTTGGGTCTCGTTGCGTATACTACTGCTTGAAGAATACATTCCCGGGTTACTGACCAAACTCTGCTACCAATGTAATGGGTGGGTCACGTTGCGTATACTACTACTTGAAGAATACATTCCCGGGTTACTGACCAAACTCTGCTAATGTTTGGGTCAGGCTGCGTATACTACTGCTTGAAGAATACATTCCCGGGTTACTGACCAAACTCTGCTAATGTTTGGGTCAGGCTGCGTATACTACTACTTGAAGAATACATTCCCGGGTTACTGACCAAACTCTGCTAATGTTTGGGTCTCGTTGCGTATACTACTGCTTGAAGAATACATTCCCGGGTTACTGACCAAACTCTGCTAATGTTTGGGTCAGGTTGCGTATACTACTGCTTGAAGAATACATTCCCGGGTTACTGACCAAACTCTGCTAATGTTTGGGTCAGGCTGCGTATACTACTGCTTGAAGAATACATTCCCGGGTTACTGACCAAACTCTGCTAATGTTTGGGTCAGGCTGCGTATACTACTGCTTGAAGAATACATTCCCGGGTTACTGACCAAACTCTGCTAATGTTTGGGTCAGGCTGCGTATACTACTGCTTGAAGAATACATTCCCGGGTTACTGACCAAACTCTGCTAATGTTTGGGTCAGGCTGCGTATACTACTGCTTGAAGAATACATTCCCGGGTTACTGACCAAACTCTGCTAATGTTTGGGTCAGGTTGCGTATACTACTGCTTGAAGAATACATTCCCGGGTTACTGACCAAACTCTGCTAATGTTTGGGTCAGGCTGCGTATACTACTGCTTGAAGAATACATTCCGGGTTACTGACCAAACTCTGCTAATGTTTGGGTCAGGCTGCGTATACTACTACTTGAAGAATACATTCCCGGGTTACTGACCAAACTCTGCTAATGTTTGGGTCAGGCTGCGTATACTACTGCTTGAAGAATACATTCCCGGGTTACTGACCAAACTCTGCTAATGTTTGGGTCTCGCTGCGTATACTACTGCTTGAAGAATACATTCCGGGTTACTGACCAAACTCTGCTAATGTTTGGGTCGTTGCGTATACTACTACTTGAAGAATACATTCCCGGGTTACTGACCAAACTCTGCTAATGTTTGGGTCACGTTGCGTATACTACTGCTTGAAGAATACATTCCCGGGTTACTGACCAAACTCTGCTAATGTTTGGGTCAGGCTGCGTATACTACTGCTTGAAGAATACATTCCCGGGTTACTGACCAAACTCTGCTAATGTTTGGGTCAGGTTGCGTATACTACTGCTTGAAGAATACATTCCCGGGTTACTGACCAAACTCTGCTAATGTTTGGGTCAGGTTGCGTATACTACTGCTTGAAGAATACATTCCCGGGTTACTGACCAAACTCTGCTAATGTTTGGGTCAGGCTGCGTATACTACTGCTTGAAGAATACATTCCCGGGTTACTGACCAAACTCTGCTAATGTTTGGGTCAGGCTGCGTATACTACTGCTTGAAGAATACATTCCGGGTTACTGACCAAACTCTGCTAATGTTTGGGTCTCGTTGCGTATACTACTGCTTGAAGAATACATTCCCGGGTTACTGACCAAACTCTGCTAATGTTTGGGTCAGGCTGCGTATACTACTGCTTGAAGAATACATTCCCGGGTTACTGACCAAACTCTGCTAATGTTTGGGTCAGGCTGCGTATACTACTGCTTGAAGAATACATTCCCGGGTTACTGACCAAACTCTGCTAATGTTTGGGTCAGGCTGCGTATACTACTGCTTGAAGAATACATTCCCGGGTTACTGACCAAACTCTGCTAATGTTTGGGTCAGGCTGCGTATACTACTGCTTGAAGAATACATTCCCGGGTTACTGACCAAACTCTGCTAATGTTTGGGTCAGGCTGCGTATACTACTGCTTGAAGAATACATTCCCGGGTTACTGACCAAACTCTGCTAATGTTTGGGTCAGGCTGCGTATACTACTACTTGAAGAATACATTCCCGGGTTACTGACCAAATCTCTGCTAATGTTTGGGTCACGTTGCGTATACTACTGCTTGAAGAATACATTCCCGGGTTACTGACAAAACTCTGCTAATGTTTGGGTCACGTTGCGTATACTACTGCTTGAAGAATACATTCCCGGGTTACTGACCAAACTCTGCTAATGTTTGGGTCAGGCTGCGTATACTACTGCTTGAAGAATACATTCCCGGGTTACTGACCAAACTCTGCTAATGTTTGGGTCTAATGTTTGGGTCACCTGCGTATACTACTGCTTGAAGAATACATTCCCGGGTTACTGACCAATCTCTGCTAATGTTTGGGTCAGGTTGCGTATACTACTACTTGAAGAATACATTCCCGGGTTACTGACCAAACTCTGCTAATGTTTGGGTCAGGCTGCGTATACTACTGCTTGAAGAATACATTCCCGGGTTACTGACCAAACTCTGCTAATGTTTGGGTCAGGCTGCGTATACTACTGCTTGAAGAATACATTCCCGGGTTACTGACAAAACTCTGCTAATGTTTGGGTCAGGCTGCGTATACTACTACTTGAAGAATACATTCCCGGGTTACTGACCAAACTCTGCTAATGTTTGGGTCTCGTTGCGTATACTACTGCTTGAAGAATACATTCCCGGGTTACTGACCAAACTCTGCTAATATACCAATCTCTGCTAATGTTTGGGTCACGTTGTGTATACTACTACTTGAAGAATACATTCCCGGGTTACTGACCAAACTCTGCTAATGTTTGGGTCAGGCTGCGTATACTACTGCTTGAAGAATACATTCCCGGGTTACTGACCAAACTCTGCTAATGTTTGGGTCAGGCTGCGTATACTACTGCTTGAAGAATACATTCCCGGGTTACTGACCAAACTCTGCTAATGTTTGGGTCACGTTGCGTATACTACTGCTTGAAGAATACATTCCCGGGTTACTGACCAAACTCTGCTAATGTTTGGGTCAGGTTGCGTATACTACTGCTTGAAGAATACATTCCCGGGTTACTGACCAAACTCTGCTAATGTTTGGGTCTCGTTGCGTATACTACTGCTTGAAGAATACATTCCCGGGTTACTGACCAAACTCTGCTAATGTTTGGGTCAGGCTGCGTATACTACTGCTTGAAGAATACATTCCGGGTTACTGACCAAACTCTGCTAATGTTTGGGTCAGGCTGCGTATACTACTGCTTGAAGAATACATTCCCGGGTTACTGACCAAACTCTGCTAATGTTTGGGTCAGGCTGCGTATACTACTGCTTGAAGAATACATTCCCGGGTTACTGACCAAACTCTGCTAATGTTTGGGTCAGGGCTGCGTATACTACTGCTTGAAGAATACATTCCCGGGTTACTGACCAAACTCTGCTAATGTTTGGGTCAGGTTGCGTATACTACTGCTTGAAGAATACATTCCGGGTTACTGACCAAACTCTGCTAATGTTTGGGTCAGGTTGCGTATACTACTGCTTGAAGAATACATTCCCGGGTTACTGACCAAACTCTGCTAATGTTTGGGTCAGGCTGCGTATACTACTGCTTGAAGAATACATTCCCGGGTTACTGACCAAACTCTGCTAATGTTTGGGTCACGTTGCGTATACTACTACTTGAAGAATACATTGCCGGGTTACTGACCAAACTCTGCTAATGTTTGGGTCAGGCTGCGTATACTACTGCTTGAAGAATACATTCCCGGGTTACTGACCAAACTCTGCTAATGTTTGGGTCACGTTGCGTATACTACTACTTGAAGAATACATTCCCGGGTTACTGACCAAACTCTGCTAATGTTTGGGTCTCGTTGCGTATACTACTGCTTGAAGAATACATTCCCGGGTTACTGACCAAACTCTGCTAATGTTTGGGTCAGGCTGCGTATACTACTGCTTGAAGAATACATTCCCGGGTTACTGACCAAACTCTGCTAATGTTTGGGTCAGGCTGCGTATACTACTACTTGAAGAATACATTCCCGGGTTACTGACCAAACTCTGCTAATGTTTGGGTCAGGCTGCGTATACTACTGCTTGAAGAATACATTCCCGGGTTACTGACCAAACTCTGCTAATGTTTGGGTCAGGCTGCGTATACTACTACTTGAAGAATACATTCCCGGGTTACTGACCAAACTCTGCTAATGTTTGGGTCTCGTTGCGTATACTACTGCTTGAAGAATACATTCCCGGGTTACTGACCAAACTCTGCTAATATACCAATCTCTGCTAATGTTTGGGTCACGTTGTGTATACTACTACTTGAAGAATACATTCCCGGGTTACTGACCAAACTCTGCTAATGTTTGGGTCAGGCTGCGTATACTACTGCTTGAAGAATACATTCCCGGGTTACTGACCAAACTCTGCTAATGTTTGGGTCAGGCTGCGTATACTACTGCTTGAAGAATACATTCCCGGGTTACTGACCAAACTCTGCTAATGTTTGGGTCAGGCTGCGTATACTACTGCTTGAAGAATACATTCCCGGGTTACTGACCAAACTCTGCTAATGTTTGGGTCTCGTTGCGTATACTACTGCTTGAAGAATACATTCCCGGGTTACTGACCAAACTCTGCTAATGTTTGGGTCAGGCTGCGTATACTACTGCTTGAAGAATACATTCCGGGTTACTGACCAAACTCTGCTAATGTTTGGGTTCAGGCTGCGTATACTACTGCTTGAAGAATACATTCCCGGGTTACTGACCAAACTCTGCTAATGTTTGGGTCAGGCTGCGTATACTACTGCTTGAAGAATACATTCCCGGGTTACTGACCAAACTCTGCTAATGTTTGGGTCAGGCTGCGTATACTACTGCTTGAAGAATACATTCCCGGGTTACTGACCAAACTCTGCTAATATACCAATCTCTGCTAATGTTTGGGTCACGTTGCGTATACTACTACTTGAAGAATACATTCCCGGGTTACTGACCAAACTCTGCTAATGTTTGGGTCAGGCTGCGTATACTACTGCTTGAAGAATACATTCCCGGGTTACTGACCAATCTCTGCTAATGTTTGGGTCACGTTGCGTATACTACTACTTTGAAGAATACATTCCCGGGTTACTGACCAAACTCTGCTAATGTTTGGGTCAGGCTGCGTATACTACTGCTTGAAGAATACATTCCCGGGTTACTGACCAATCTCTGCTAATGTTTGGATCTTGTTGCGTATACTACTACTTGAAGAATACATTCCCGGGTTACTGACCAATCTCTGCTAATGTTTGGGTCTCGTTGCGTATACTACTACTTGAAGAATACATTCCCGGGTTACTGACCAAACTCTGCTAATGTTTGGGTCAGGCTGCGTATACTACTGCTTGAAGAATACATTCCCGGGTTACTGACCAAACTCTGCTAATGTTTGGGTCAGGCTGCGTATACTACTACTTGAAGAATACATTCCCGGGTTACTGACCAAACTCTGCTAATGTTTGGGTCTCGTTGCGTATACTACTGCTTGAAGAATACATTCCCGGGTTACTGACCAAACTCTGCTAATGTTTGGGTCAGGCTGCGTATACTACTGCTTGAAGAATACATTCCCGGGTTACTGACCAAACTCTGCTAATGTTTGGGTCAGGCTGCGTATACTACTGCTTGAAGAATACATTCCCGGGTTACTGACCAAACTCTGCTAATGTTTGGGTCACGCTGCGTATACTACTACTTGAAGAATACATTCCCGGGTTACTGACCAAACTCTGCTAATGTTTGGGTCAGGCTGCGTATACTACTGCTTGAAGAATACATTCCCGGGTTACTGACCAAACTCTGCTAATGTTTGGGTCACGTTGCGTATACTACTGCTTGAAGAATACATTCCCGGGTTACTGACCAAACTCTGCTAATGTTTGGGTCAGTTGCGTATACTACTACTTGCTTGAAGAATACATTCCCGGGTTACTGACCAAACTCTGCTAATGTTTGGGTCAGGCTGCGTATACTACTGCTTGAAGAATACATTCCCGGGTTACTGACCAAACTCTGCTAATGTTTGGGTCACGTTGCGTATACTACTGCTTGAAGAATACATTCCCGGGTTACTGACCAAACTCTGCTAATGTTTGGGTCAGGCTGCGTATACTACTGCTTGAAGAATACATTCCCGGGTTACTGACCAAACTCTGCTAATGTTTGGGTCACGTTGCGTATACTACTACTTGAAGAATACATTCCCGGGTTACTGACCAAACTCTGCTAATGTTTGGGTCAGGCTGCGTATACTACTGCTTGAAGAATACATTCCCGGGTTACTGACCAAACTCTGCTAATGTTTGGGTCAGGCTGCGTATACTACTACTTGAAGAATACATTCCCGGGTTACTGACCAAACTCTGCTAATGTTTGGGTCAGGTTGCGTATACTACTACTTGAAGAATACATTCCCGGGTTACTGACCAAACTCTGCTAATGTTTGGGTCAGGCTGCGTATACTACTACTTGAAGAATACATTCCCGGGTTACTGACCAAACTCTGCTAATGTTTGGGTCACGTTGCGTATACTACTGCTTGAAGAATACATTCCCGGGTTACTGACCAAACTCTGCTAATGTTTGGGTCAGGTTGCGTATACTACTGCTTGAAGAATACATTCCCGGGTTACTGACCAAACTCTGCTAATGTTTGGGTCAGGCTGCGTATACTACTGCTTGAAGAATACATTCCCGGGTTACTGACCAAACTCTGCTAATGTTTGGGTCTCGTTGCGTATACTACTGCTTGAAGAATACATTCCCGGGTTACTGACCAAACTCTGCTAATGTTTGGGTCAGGCTGCGTATACTACTGCTTGAAGAATACATTCCCGGGTTACTGACCAAACTCTGCTAATGTTTGGGTCAGGCTGCGTATACTACTGCTTGAAGAATACATTCCCGGGTTACTGACCAAACTCTGCTAATGTTTGGGTCAGGCTGCGTATACTACTGCTTGAAGAATACATTCTCGGGTTACTGACCAATCTCTGCTAATGTTTGGGTCAGGTTGCGTATACTACTACTTGAAGAATACATTCCCGGGTTACTGACCAAACTCTGCTAATGTTTGGGTCTCGTTGCGTATACTACTACTTGAAGAATACATTCCCGGGTTACTGACCAAACTCTGCTAATGTTTGGGTCAGGCTGCGTATACTACTACTTGAAGAATACATTCCCGGGTTACTGACAAAGCTCTCTGCTAATGTTTGGGTCAGGCTGCGTATACTACTGCTTGAAGAATACATTCCCGGGTTACTGACCAAACTCTGCTAATGTTTGGGTCTCGTTGCGTATACTACTGCTTGAAGAATACATTCCCGGGTTACTGACCAAAACTCTGCTAATGTTTGGGTCAGGCTGCGTATACTACTACTTGAAGAATACATTCCCGGGTTACTGACCAAACTCTGCTAATGACCAAACTCTGCTAATGTTTGGGTCAGGCTGCGTATACTACTGCTTGAAGAATACATTCCCGGGTTACTGACCAAACTCTGCTAATGTTTGGGTCAGGCTGCGTATACTACTGCTTGAAGAATACATTCCCGGGTTACTGACCAAACTCTGCTAATGTTTGGGTCACGTTGCGTATACTACTGCTTGAAGAATACATTCCCGGGTTACTGACCAAACTCTGCTAATGTTTGGGTCACGTTGCGTATACTACTGCTTGAAGAATACATTCCCGGGTTACTGACCAAACTCTGCTAATGTTTGGGTCACGGCTGCGTATACTACTGCTTGAAGAATACATTCCCGGGTTACTGACCAAACTCTGCTAATGTTTGGGTCAGGCTGCGTATACTACTGCTTGAAGAATACATTCCCGGGTTACTGACCAAACTCTGCTAATGTTTGGGTCAGGCTGCGTATACTACTACTTGAAGAATACATTCCCGGGTTACTGACCAAACTCTGCTAATGTTTGGGTCAGGCTGCGTATACTACTGCTTGAAGAATACATTCCCGGGTTACTGACCAAACTCTGCTAATGTTTGGGTCACGCTGCGTATACTACTACTTGAAGAATACATTCCCGGGTTACTGACCAAACTCTGCTAATGTTTGGGTCTCGTTGCGTATACTACTACTTGAAGAATACATTCCCGGGTTACTGACCAAACTCTGCTAATGTTTGGGTCAGGCTGCGTATACTACTGCTTGAAGAATACATTCCCGGGTTACTGACCAAACTCTGCTAATGTTTGGGTCACGCTGCGTATACTACTGCTTGAAGAATACATTCCCGGGTTACTGACCAAACTCTGCTAATGTTTGGGTCAGGCTGCGTATACTACTGCTTGAAGAATACATTCCCGGGTTACTGACCAAACTCTGCTAATGTTTGGGTCAGGCTGCGTATACTACTACTTGAAGAATACATTCCCGGGTTACTGACCAAACTCTGCTAATGTTTGGGTCAGGCTGCGTATACTACTGCTTGAAGAATACATTCCCGGGTTACTGACCAAACTCTGCTAATGTTTGGGTCAGGCTGCGTATACTACTGCTTGAAGAATACATTCCCGGGTTACTGACCAAACTCTGCTAATGTTTGGGTCAGGCTGCGTATACTACTGCTTGAAGAATACATTCCCGGGTTACTGACCAATCTCTGCTAATGTTTGGGTCAGGTTGCGTATACTACTGCTTGAAGAATACATTCCCGGGTTACTGACCAAACTCTGCTAATGTTTGGGTCAGGCTGCGTATACTACTGCTTGAAGAATACATTCCCCGGTTACTGACCAATCTCTGCTAATGTTTGGGTCACGCTGGATATACTACTACTTTAAGAATACATTCCGGGTTACTGACCAAACTCTGCTAATGTTTGGGTCAGGCTGCGTATAGTAGTGCTCGAAGAATACATTCCGGGTTACTGACCAAACTCTGCTAATGTTTGGGTCACGTTGCGTATACTACTACTTGAAGAATACATTCCCGGGTTACTGACCAAACTAAACTCTGCTAATGTTTGGGTCTCGTTGCGTATACTACTGCTTGAAGAATACATTCCCGGGTTACTGACCAAACTCTGCTAATGTTTGGGTCAGGCTGCGTATACTACTGCTTGAAGAATACATTCCCGGGTTACTGACCAAACTCTGCTAATGTTTGGGTCAGGCTGCGTATACTACTGCTTGAAGAATACATTCCCGGGTTACTGACCAAACTCTGCTAATGTTTGGGTCAGGCTGCGTATACTACTGCTTGAAGAATACATTCCCGGGTTACTGACCAAACTCTGCTAATGTTTGGGTCACGTTGCGTATACTACTACTTGAAGAATACATTCCGGGTTACTGACCAAACTCTGCTAATGTTTGGGTCTCGTTGCGTATACTACTGCTTGAAGAATACATTCCCGGGTTACTGACCAAACTCTGCTAATGTTTGGGTCAGGCTGCGTATACTACTGCTTGAAGAATACATTCCCGGGTTACTGACCAAACTCTGCTAATGTTTGGGTCAGGCTGCGTATGCTTGAAGAATACATTCCCGGGTTACTGACCAAACTCTGCTAATGTTTGTTGCGCTGCGTATACTACTGCTTGAAGAATACATTCCCGGGTTACTGACCAAACTCTGCTAATGTTTGGGTCAGGCTGCGTATACTACTGCTTGAAGAATACATTACCGGGTTACTGACCAAACTCTGCTAATGTTTGGGTCACGTTGCGTATACTACTGCTTGAAGAATACATTCCCGGGTTACTGACCAAACTCTGCTAATGTTTGGGTCAGGCTGCGTATACTACTGCTTGAAGAATACATTCCCGGGTTACTGACAAATCTCTGCTAATGTTTGGGTCAGGCTGAATTACATTACTGCTTGAAGAATACATTCCGGGTTACTGACCAAACTCTGCTAATGTTTGGGTCACGTTGCGTATACTACTACTTGAAGAATACATTCCCGGGTTACTGACCAAACTCTGCTAATGTTTGGGTCACGCTGCGTATACTACTACTTGAAGAATACATTCCCGGGTTACTGACCAAACTCTGCTAATGTTTGGGTCAGGCTGCGTATACTACTGCTTGAAGAATACATTCCCGGGTTACTGACCAAACTCTGCTAATGTTTGGGTCAGGCTGCGTATACTACTGCTTGAAGAATACATTCCCGGGTTACTGACCAATCTCTGCTAATGTTTGGGTCAGGTTGCGTATACTACTGCTTGAAGAATACATTCCCGGGTTACTGACCAAACTCTGCTAATGTTTGGGTCAGGCTGCGTATACTACTGCTTGAAGAATACATTCCCGGGTTACTGACCAAACTCTGCTAATGTTTGGGTCAGGCTGCGTATACTACTGCTTGAAGAATACATTCCCGGGTTACTGACCAAACTCTGCTAATGTTTGGGTCAGGCTGCGTATACTACTGCTTGAAGAATACATTCCCGGGTTACTGACCAAACTCTGCTAATGTTTGGGTCAGGCTGCGTATACTACTACTTGAAGAATACATTCCCGGGTTACTGACCAAACTCTGCTAATGTTTGGGTCACGCTGCGTATACTACTGCTTGAAGAATACATTCCCGGGTTACTGACCAAACTCTGCTAATGTTTGGGTCAGGCTGCGTATACTACTGCTTGAAGAATACATTCCCGGGTTACTGACCAAACTCTGCTAATATACCAGTCTCTGCTAATGTTTGGGTCACGTTGTGTATACTACTACTTGAAGAATACATTCCCGGGTTACTGACCAAACTCTGCTAATGTTTGGGTCAGGCTGCGTATACTACTGCTTGAAGAATACATTCCCGGGTTACTGACCAAACTCTGCTAATGTTTGGGTCAGGCTGCGTATACTACTGCTTGAAGAATACATTCCCGGGTTACTGACCAAACTCTGCTAATGTTTGGGTCACGCTGCGTATACTACTGCTTGAAGAATACATTCCGGGTTACTGACCAAACTCTGCTAATGTTTGGGTCACGCTGCGTATACTACTGCTTGAAGAATACATTCCCGGGTTACTGACCAAACTCTGCTAATATACCAATCTCTGCTAATGTTTGGGTCACGTTGCGTATACTACTACTTGAAGAATACATTCCCGGGTTACTGACCAAACTCTGCTAATGTTTGGGTCAGGCTGCGTATACTACTGCTTGAAGAATACATTCCCGGGTTACTGACCAAACTCTGCTAATGTTTGGGTCAGGCTGCGTATACTACTGCTTGAAGAATACATTCCCGGGTTACTGACCAAACTCTGCTAATGTTTGGGTCACGTTGCGTATACTACTGCTTGAAGAATACATTCCGGGTTACTGACCAAACTCTGCTAATGTTTGGGTCACGTTGCGTATACTACTGCTTGAAGAATACATTCCCGGGTTACTGACCAAACTCTGCTAATGTTTGGGTCAGGCTGCGTATACTACTGCTTGAAGAATACATTCCCGGGTTACTGACCAAACTCTGCTAATGTTTGGGTCAGGCTGCGTATACTACTGCTTGAAGAATACATTCCCGGGTTACTGACCAAACTCTGCTAATGTTTGGGTCAGGCTGCGTATACTACTGCTTGAAGAATACATTCCCGGGTTACTGACCAAACTCTGCTAATGTTTGGGTCAGGCTGCGTATACTACTGCTTGAAGAATACATTCCCGGGTTACTGACCAAACTCTGCTAATGTTTGGGTCAGGCTGCGTATACTACTGCTTGAAGAATACATTCCCGGGTTACTGACCAATCTCTGCTAATGTTTGGGTCAGGCTGCGTATACTACTGCTTGAAGAATACATTCCCGGGTTACTGACCAAACTCTGCTAATGTTTGGGTCAGGCTGCGTATACTACTGCTTGAAGAATACATTCCCGGGTTACTGACCAAACTCTGCTAATGTTTGGGTCACGTTGCGTATACTACTACTTGAAGAATACATTCCCGGGTTACTGACCAAACTCTGCTAATGTTTGGGTCACGTTGCGTATACTACTGCTTGAAGAATACATTCCCGGGTTACTGACCAAACTCTGCTAATGTTTGGGTCAGGCTGCGTATACTACTGCTTGAAGAATACATTCCCGGGTTACTGACCAAACTCTGCTAATGTTTGGGTCAGGTTGCGTATACTACTGCTTGAAGAATACATTCCCGGGTTACTGACCAAACTCTGCTAATGTTTGGGTCAGGCTGCGTATAATACTGCTTGAAGAATACATTCCCGGGTTACTGACCAAACTCTGCTAATGTTTGGGTCAGGCTGCGTATACTACTGCTTGAAGAATACATTCCCGGGTTACTGACCAAACTCTGCTAATGTTTGGGTCACGTTGCGTATACTACTGCTTGAAGAATACATTCCCGGGTTACTGACCAAACTCTGCTAATGTTTGGGTCAGGCTGCGTATACTACTGCTTGAAGAATACATTCCCGGGTTACTGACCAAACTCTGCTAATGTTTGGGTCAGGCTGCGTATACTACTACTTGAAGAATACATTCCCGGGTTACTGACCAAACTCTGCTAATGTTTGGGTCAGGCTGCGTATACTACTGCTTGAAGAATACATTCCCGGGTTACTGACCAAACTCTGCTAATGTTTGGGTCACGCTGCGTATACTACTGCTTGAAGAATACATTCCCGGGTTACTGACCAAACTCTGCTAATGTTTGGGTCAGGCTGCGTATACTACTGCTTGAAGAATACATTCCCGGGTTACTGACCAAACTCTGCTAATGTTTGGGTCAGGCTGCGTATACTACTGCTTGAAGAATACATTCCCGGGTTACTGACCAAACTCTGCTAATGTTTGGGTCACGTTGCGTATACTACTGCTTGAAGAATACATTCCCGGGTTACTGACCAAACTCTGCTAATGTTTGGGTCAGGCTGCGTATACTACTGCTTGAAGAATACATTCCCGGGTTACTGACCAAACTCTGCTAATGTTTGGGTCAGGCTGCGTATACTACTGCTTGAAGAATACATTCCCGGGTTACTGACCAAACTCTGCTAATGTTTGGGTCACGTTGCGTATACTACTGCTTGAAGAATACATTCCCGGGTTACTGACCAAACTCTGCTAATGTTTGGGTCAGGCTGCGTATACTACTACTTGAAGAATACATTCCCGGGTTACTGACCAAACTCTGCTAATGTTTGGGTCAGGCTGCGTATACTACTGCTTGAAGAATACATTCCCGGGTTACTGACCAAACTCTGCTAATGTTTGGGTCAGGCTGCGTATACTACTGCTTGAAGAATACATTCCCGGGTTACTGACCAAACTCTGCTAATGTTTGGGTCAGGCTGCGTATACTACTGCTTGAAGAATACATTCCCGGGTTACTGACCAAACTCTGCTAATGTTTGGGTCAGGTTGCGTATACTACTACTTGAAGAATACATTCCCGGGTTACTGACCAAACTCTGCTAATGTTTGGGTCACGTTGCGTATACTACTGCTTGAAGAATACATTCCCGGGTTACTGACCAAACTCTGCTAATGTTTGGGTCAGGCTGCGTATACTACTGCTTGAAGAATACATTCCCGGGTTACTGACCAAACTCTGCTAATGTTTGGGTCAGGCTGCGTATACTACTGCTTGAAGAATACATTCCCGGGTTACTGACCAAACTCTGCTAATGTTTGGGTCACGCTGCGTATACTACTGCTTGAAGAATACATTCCCGGGTTACTGACCAAACTCTGCTAATGTTTGGGTCAGGCTGCGTATACTACTGCTTGAAGAATACATTCCCGGGTTACTGACCAAACTCTGCTAATGTTTGGGTCAGGCTGCGTATATACTACTGCTTGAAGAATACATTCCGGGTTACTGACCAAACTCTGCTAATGTTTGGTCAGGCTGCGTATACTACTGCTTGAAGAATACATTCCCGGGTTACTGACCAAACTCTGCTAATGTTTGGGTCAGGCTGCGTATACTACTGCTTGAAGAATACATTCCCGGGTTACTGACCAAACTCTGCTAATGTTTGGGTCACGTTGCGTATACTACTGCTTGAAGAATACATTCGGGTTACTGACCAAACTCTGCTAATGTTTGGGTCAGGCTGCGTATACTACTGCTTGAAGAATACATTCCCGGGTTACTGACCAAACTCTGCTAATGTTTGGGTCAGGCTGCGTATACTACTGCTTGAAGAATACATTCCCGGGTTACTGACCAAACTCTGCTAATGTTTGGGTCACGTTGCGTATACTACTACTTGAAGAATACATTCCCGGGTTACTGACCAAACTCTGCTGCTAATGTTTGGGTCAGGCTGCGTATACTACTGCTTGAAGAATACATTCCCGGGTTACTGACCAAACTCTGCTAATGTTTGGGTCAGGCTGCGTATACTACTGCTTGAAGAATACATTCCCGGGTTACTGACCAAACTCTGCTAATGTTTGGGTCAGGCTGCGTATACTACTGCTTGAAGAATACATTCCCGGGTTACTGACCAAACTCTGCTAATGTTTGGGTCAGGCTGCGTATACTACTGCTTGAAGAATACATTCCCGGGTTACTGACCAAACTCTGCTAATGTTTGGGTCAGGCTGCGTATACTACTACTTGAAGAATACATTCCCGGGTTACTGACCAAACTCTGCTAATGTTTGGGTCAGGCTGCGTATACTACTGCTTGAAGAATACATTCCCGGGTTACTGACCAATCTCTGCTAATGTTTGGGTCAGGTTGCGTATACTACTGCTTGAAGAATACATTCCCGGGTTACTGACCAAACTCTGCTAATGTTTGGGTCAGGCTGCGTATACTACTGCTTGAAGAATACATTCCCGGGTTACTGACCAAACTCTGCTAATGTTTGGGTCACGTTGCGTATACTACTACTGCTTGAAGAATACATTCCCGGGTTACTGACCAAACTCTGCTAATGTTTGGGTCACGCTGCGTATACTACTGCTTGAAGAATACATTCCCGGGTTACTGACCAAACTCTGCTAATGTTTGGGTCACGCTGCGTATACTACTGCTTGAAGAATACATTCCCGGGTTACTGACCAAACTCTACCAATCTCTGCTAATGTTTGGGTCACGTTGCGTATACTACTGCTTGAAGAATACATTCCCGGGTTACTGACCAAACTCTGCTAATGTTTGCTTGAAGAATCATTCGGGTTACTGCGCTAATACGTTGCGTATACTACTGCTTGAAGAATACATTCCCGGGTTACTGACCAAACTCTGCTAATGTTTGGGTCAGGCTGCGTATACTACTGCTTGAAGAATACATTCCCGGGTTACTGACCAAACTCTGCTAATGTTTGGGTCACGTTGCGTATACTACTACTTGAAGAATACATTCCCGGGTTACTGACCAAACTCTGCTAATGTTTGGGTCACGTTGCGTATACTACTGCTTGAAGAATACATTCCCGGGTTACTGACCAAACTCTGCTAATGTTTGGGTCAGGCTGCGTATACTACTGCTTGAAGAATACATTCCCGGGTTACTGACCAAACTCTGCTAATGTTTGGGTCACGTTGCGTATACTACTGCTTGAAGAATACATTCCCGGGTTACTGACCAAACTCTGCTAATGTTTGGGTCACGCTGCGTATACTACTGCTTGAAGAATACATTCCCGGGTTACTGACCAAACTCTGCTAATGTTTGGGTCAGGCTGCGTATACTACTGCTTGAAGAATACATTCCCGGGTTACTGACCAAACTCTGCTAATGTTTGGGTCAGGCTGCGTATACTACTGCTTGAAGAATACATTCCCGGGTTACTGACCAAACTCTGCTAATGTTTGGGTCACGTTGCGTATACTACTGCTTGAAGAATACATTCCCGGGTTACTGACCAAACTCTGCTAATGTTTGGGTCAGGCTGCGTATACTACTACTTGAAGAATACATTCCCGGGTTACTGACCAAACTCTGCTAATGTTTGGGTCAGGCTGCGTATACTACTGCTTGAAGAATACATTCCCGGGTTACTGACCAAACTCTGCTAATGTTTGGGTCAGGCTGCGTATACTACTGCTTGAAGAATACATTCCCGGGTTACTGACCAAACTCTGCTAATGTTTGGGTCAGGCTGCGTATACTACTACTTGAAGAATACATTCCCGGGTTACTGACCAAACTCTGCTAATGTTTGGGTCAGGCTGCGTATACTACTGCTTGAAGAATACATTCCCGGGTTACTGACCAAACTCTGCTAATGTTTGGTCAGGCTGCGTATACTACTGCTTGAAGAATACATTCCCGGGTTACTGACCAAACTCTGCTAATGTTTGGGTCAGGCTGCGTATACTACTGCTTGAAGAATACATTCCCGGGTTACTGACCAAACTCTGCTAATGTTTGGGTCACGTTGCGTATACTACTGCTTGAAGAATACATTCCCGGGTTACTGACCAAACTCTGCTAATGTTTGGGTCAGGCTGCGTATACTACTGCTTGAAGAATACATTCCCGGGTTACTGACCAAACTCTGCTAATGTTTGGGTCAGGCTGCGTATACTACTGCTTGAAGAATACATTACCGGGTTACTGACCAAACTCTGCTAATGTTTGGTTCAGGCTGCGTATACTACTGCTTGAAGAATACATTCCCGGGTTACTGACCAAACTCTGCTAATGTTTGGGTCGCGTTGCGTATACTACTTCTTGAAGAATACATTCCCGGGTTACTGACCAAACTCTGCTAATGTTTGAGTCACGTTGCGTATACTACTGCTTGAAGAATACATTCCCGGGTTACTGACCAAACTCTGCTAATGTTTGGGTCACGTTGCGTATACTACTGCTTGAAGAATACATTCCCGGGTTACTGACCAAACTATGCTAATGTTTGAGTCACGTTGCGTATACTACTGCTTGAAAAATGTATTCCCGGGTTACTGACCAATCTCTGCTAATGTTTGGGTCACGTTGCCTATACTATTACTTGAAAAATACATTCCCGGGTTACTGACCAAACTCTGCTAATGTTTGATTCACGTTGCGTATACTGCTGCTTGAAGAATACATTCCCTGGTTACTGATCAAACTATGCTAATGTTTGAGTCACGTTGCGTATACTATTGCTTGAAGAATACATTCCCGGGTTACTGGCCAATCTCTGCTAATGTTTGGGTCAGGCTGCGTGTATACTACTGCTTGAAGAATACATTCCCGGGTTACTGACCAAACTCTGCTAATGTTTGGGTCAGCCTGCGTATACTACTGCTTGAAGAATACATTCCCGGGTTACTGACCAAACTCTGCTAATGTTTGGGTCAGGCTGCGTATACTACTACTTGAAGAATACATTCCCGGGTTACTGACCAAACTCTGCTAATGTTTGGGTCAGGCTGCGTATACAACTGCTTGAAGAATACATTCCCGGGTTACTGACCAATCTCTGCTAATGTTTTGGTCAGGCTGCGTATACTACTGCTTGAAGAATACATTCCCGGGTTACTGACCAAACTCTGCTAATGTTTGGGTCAGGCTGCGTATACTACTGCTTGAAGAATACATTCCCGGGTTACTGACCAAACTCTGCTAATGTTTGGGTCACGTTGCGTATACTACTGCTTGAAGAATACATTCCCGGGTTACTGACCAAACTCTGCTAATGTTTGGGTCAGGCTGCGTATACTACTGCTTGAAGAATACATTCCCGGGTTACTGACCAATCTCTGCTAATGTTTGGGTCAGGCTGCGTATGCTACTGCTTGAAGAATACATTACCGGGTTACTGACCAAACTCTGCTAATGTTTGGGTCAGGCTGCGTATACTACTGCTTGAAGAATATTTCACGGGTTACTGACCAAACTCAGCTAATGATCTGGTCGCGTTGCGTATACTACTTCTTGAAGAATACATTCCCGGGTTACTGACAAAACTCTGCTAATGTTTGAGTCACGTTGCGTATACTACTTCTTGAAGAATACATTCCCGGGTTACTGACCAAACTCTGCTAATGTTTGGGTCACGTTGCGTATACTACTGCTTGAAGAATACATTCCCGGGTTACTGACCAAACTCTGCTAATGTTTGAGTCACGTTGCGTATACTACTGCTTGAAGAATACATTCCCGGGTTACTGACCAAACTCTCTGCTAATGTTTGGGTCACGTTGCGTATACTACTGCTTGAAGAATACATAATGGTTACTGACCAAACTCTGCTAATGTTTGAGTCACGTTGCGTATACTACTGCTTGAAGAATACATTCCCGGGTTACTGACCAATCTCTGCTAATGTTTGGGTCAGGTTGCGTATACTACTGCTTGAAGAATACATTCCCGGGTTACTGACCAAACTCTGCTAATGTTTGGGTCACGTTGCGTATACTACTGCTTGAAGAATACATTCCCGGGTTACTGACCAAACTCTGCTAATGTTTGGGTCACGTTGCGTATACTACTGCTTGAAGAATACATTCCCGGGTTACTGACCAAACTCTGCTAATGTTTGGGTCAGGCTGCGTATACTACTGCTTGAAGAATACATTCCCGGGTTACTGACCAAACTCTGCTAATGTTTGGGTCAGGCTGCGTATACTACTGCTTGAAGAATACATTCCCGGGTTACTGACCAAACTCTGCTAATGTTTGGGTCACGTTGCGTATACTACTGCTTGAAGAATACATTCCCGGGTTACTGACCAAACTCTGCTAATGTTTGGGTCAGGCTGCGTATACTACTACTTGAAGAATACATTCCCGGGTTACTGACCAAACTCTGCTAATGTTTGGGTCAGGCTGCGTATACTACTGCTTGAAGAATACATTTCCGGGTTACTGACCAAACTCTGCTAATGTTTGGGTCAGGCTGCGTATACTACTGCTTGAAGAATACATTCCGGGTTACTGACCAAACTCTGCTAATGTTTGGGTCAGGCTGCGTATACTACTACTTGAAGAATACATTCCCGGGTTACTGACCAAACTCTGCTAATGTTTGGGTCACGTTGCGTATACTACTGCTTGAAGAATACATTCCCGGGTTACTGACCAAACTCTGCTAATGTTTTGGTCAGGCTGCGTATACTACTGCTTGAAGAATACATTCCCGGGTTACTGACCAAACTCTGCTAATGTTTGGGTCACGCTGCGTATACTACTGCTTGAAGAATACATTCCCGGGTTACTGACCAAACTCTGCTAATGTTTGGGTCACGTTGCGTATACTACTGCTTGAAGAATACATTCCCGGGTTACTGACCAAACTCTGCTAATGTTTGGGTCAGGCTGCGTATACTACTGCTTGAAGAATACATTCCCGGGTTACTGACCAAACTCTGCTAATGTTTGGGTCAGGCTGCGTATACTACTGCTTGAAGAATACATTCCCGGGTTACTGACCAAACTCTGCTAATGTTTGGGTCAGGCTGCGTATACTACTGCTTGAAGAATACATTTCCGAGTTACTGATCAAACTCTGCTAATGTTTGAATCTCGTTACGTATACTACTGCTTGAAGAATACATTCCCGGGTTACTGACCAAACTCTGCTAATGTTTGAGTCACGTTGCGTATACTACTGCTTGAAGAATACATTCCCGGGTTACTGACCAAACTCTGCTAATGTTTGGGTCACGTTGCGTATACTACTGCTTGAAGAATACATTCCCGGGTTACTGACCAAACTCTGCTAATGTTTGAGTCACGTTGCGTATACTACTGCTTGAAGAATACATTCCCGGGTTACTGACCAAACTCTGCTAATGTTTGGGTCACGTTGCGTATACTATTACTTGAAGAATACATTCCCGGGTTACTGACCAAACTCTGCTAATGTTTGAGTCACGTTGCGTATACTACTGCTTGAAGAATACATTCCCGGGTTACTGACCAAACTCTGCTAATGTTTGGGTCACGTTGCGTATACTACTGCTTGAAGAATACATTCCCGGGTTACTGACCAAACTCTGCTAATGTTTGGGTCACGTTGCGTATACTACTGCTTGAAGAATACATTCCCGGGTTACTGACCAAACTCTGCTAATGTTTGGGTCAGGCTGCGTATACTACTGCTTGAAGAATACATTCCCGGGTTACTGACCAAACTCTGCTAATGTTTGGGTCAGGTTGCGTATACTACTACTTGAAGAATACATTCCCGGGTTACTGACCAAACTCTGCTAATGTTTGGGTCACGTTGCGTATACTACTGCTTGAAGAATACATTCCCGGGTTACTGACCAATCTCTGCTAATGTTTGAGTCAGGTTGCGTATACTACTGCTTGAAGAATACATTCCCGGGTTACTGACCAAACTCTGCTAATGTTTGAGTCACGTTGCGTATACTACTGCTTGAAGAATACATTCCCGGGTTACTGACCAAACTCTGCTAATGTTTGGAGTCACGTTGCGTATACTACTGCTTGAAGAATACATTCCCGGGTTACTGACCAAACTCTGCTAATGTTTGGGTCACGCTGCGTATACTACTGCTTGAAGAATACATTCCCGGGTTACTGACCAATCTCTGCTAATGTTTGGGTCAGGCTGCGTATACTACTGCTTGAAGAATACATTCCCGGGTTACTGACCAAACTCTGCTAATGTTTGGGTCAGGCTGCGTATACTACTGCTTGAAGAATACATTCCCGGGTTACTGACCAAACTCTGCTAATGTTTGGGTCACGTTGCGTATACTACTGCTTGAAGAATACATTCCGGGTTACTGACCAAACTCTGCTAATGTTTGAGTCACGTTGCGTATACTACTTCTTGAAGAATACATTCCCGGGTTACTGACCAAACTCTGCTAATGTTTGGGTCACGTTGCGTATACTACTGCTTGAAGAATACATTCCCGGGTTACTGACCAAACTCTGCTAATGTTTGAGTCACGTTGCGTATACTACTGCTTGAAGAATACATTCCCGGGTTACTGACCAAACTCTGCTAATGTTTGGGTCACGTTGCGTATACTACTGCTTGAAGAATACATTCCCGGGTTACTGACCAAACTCTGCTAATGTTTGAGTCACGTTGCGTATACTACTGCTTGAAGAATACATTCCCGGGTTACTGACCAAACTCTGCTAATGTTTGGGTCACGTTGCGTATACTACTGCTTGAAGAATACATTCCCGGGTTACTGACCAAACTCTGCTAATGTTTGGGTCAGGCTGCGTATACTACTGCTTGAAGAATACATTCCCGGGTTACTGACCAAACTCTGCTAATGTTTGAGTCACGCTGCGTATACTACTGCTTGAAGAATACATTCCCGGGTTACTGACCAAACTCTGCTAATGTTTGATGTTTGGGTCGTTGCGTATACTACTGCTTGAAGAATACATTCCGGGTTACTGACCAAACTCTGCTAATGTTTGAGTCACGTTGCGTATACTACTGCTTGAAGAATACATTCCCGGGTTACTGACCAAACTCTGCTAATGTTTGGGTCACGTTGCGTATACTACTGCTTGAAGAATACATTCCCGGGTTACTGACCAAACTCTGCTAATGTTTGGGTCACGTTGCGTATACTACTGCTTGAAGAATACATTCCCGGGTTACTGACCAAACTCTGCTAATGTTTGGGTCACGTTGCGTATACTACTGCTTGAAGAATACATTCCCGGGTTACTGACCAAACTCTGCTAATGTTTGGGTCACGTTGCGTATACTACTGCTTGAAGAATACATTCCCGGGTTACTGACCAAACTCTGCTAATGTTTGGGTCACGTTGCGTATACTACTGCTTGAAGAATACATTCCCGGGTTACTGACCAAACTCTGCTAATGTTTGGGTCAGGTTGCGTATACTACTGCTTGAAGAATACATTCCCGGGTTACTGACCAAACTCTGCTAATGTTTGGGTCACGTTGCGTATACTACTGCTTGAAGAATACATTCCCGGGTTACTGACCAAACTCTGCTAATGTTTGAGTCACGTTGCGTATACTACTGCTTGAAGAATACATTCCCGGGTTACTGACCAAACTCTGCTAATGTTTGAGTCACGTTGCGTATACTACTGCTTGAAGAATACATTCCCGGGTTACTGACCAAACTCTGCTAATGTTTGAGTCACGTTGCGTATACTACTGCTTGAAGAATACATTCCCGGGTTACTGACCAAACTCTGCTAATGTTTGGGTCAGGCTGCGTATACTACTGCTTGAAGAATACATTCCCGGGTTACTGACCAAACTCTGCTAATGTTTGGGTCAGGTTGCGTATACTACTGCTTGAAGAATACATTCCCGGGTTACTGACCAAACTCTGCTAATGTTTGGGTCACGTTGCGTATACTACTGCTTGAAGAATACATTCCGGGGTTACTGACCAAACTCTGCTAATGTTTGAGTCACGTTGCGTATACTACTGCTTGAAGAATACATTCCCGGGTTACTGACCAAACTCTGCTAATGTTTGAGTCACGTTGCGTATACTACTGCTTGAAGAATACATTCCCGGGTTACTGACCAAACTCTGCTAATGTTTGAGTCACGTTGCGTATACTACTGCTTGAAGAATACATTCCCGGGTTACTGACCAATCTCTGCTAATGTTTGGGTCACGTTGCGTATACTATTGCTTGAAGAATACATTCCCGGGTTACTGACCAAACTCTGCTAATGTTTGAGTCACGTTGCGTATACTACTGCTTGAAGAATACATTCCCGGGTTACTGACCAAACTCTGCTAATGTTTGAGTCACGTTGCGTATACTACTGCTTGAAGAATACATTCCCGGGTTACTGACCAAACTCTGCTAATGTTTGGGTCACGTTTGCTATACTACTGCTTGAAGAATACATTCCCGGGTTACTGACCAAACTCTGCTAATGTTTGAGTCACGTTGCGTATACTACTGCTTGAAGAATACATTCCCGGGTTACTGACCAAACTCTGCTAATGTTTGAGTCACGCTGCGTATACTACTGCTTGAAGAATACATTCCCGGGTTACTGACCAAACTCTGCTAATGTTTGGGTCAGGCTGCGTATACTACTGCTTGAAGAATACATTCCCGGGTTACTGACCAAACTCTGCTAATGTTTGAGTCACGTTGCGTATACTACTGCTTGAAGAATACATTCCCGGGTTACTGACCAAACTCTGCTAATGTTTGGGTCAGGCTGCGTATACTACTGCTTGAAGAATACATTCCCGGGTTACTGACCAAACTCTGCTAATGTTTGGGTCACGTTGCGTATACTACTGCTTGAAGAATACATTCCCGGGTTACTGACCAAACTCTGCTAATGTTTGGGTCAGGTTGCGTATACTACTGCTTGAAGAATACATTCCCGGGTTACTGACCAAACTCTGCTAATGTTTGGGTCAGGCTGCGTATACTACTGCTTGAAGAATACATTCCCGGGTTACTGACCAAACTCTGCTAATGTTTGGTTAAGGCTGCGTATACTACTGCTTGAAGAATACATTCACGGGTTACTGACCAAACTCTGCTAATGTTTGGGTCACGTTGCGTATACTACTGCTTGAAGAATACATTCCCGGGTTACTGACCAAACTCTGCTAATGTTTGAGTCACGTTGCGTATACTACTGCTTGAAGAATACATTCCCGGGTTACTGACCAAACTCTGCTAATGTTTGGGTCACGTTGCGTATACTACTGCTTGAAGAATACATTCCCGGGTTACTGACCAAACTCTGCTAATGTTTGAGTCACGTTGCGTATACTACTGCTTGAAGAATACATTCCCGGGTTACTGACCAAACTCTGCTAATGTTTGGGTCACGTTGCGTATACTACTACTTGAAGAATACATTCCCGGGTTACTGACCAAACTCTGCTAATGTTTGGGTCGTTGCGTATACTACTGCTTGAAGAATACATTCCCGGGTTACTGACCAAACTCTGCTAATGTTTGAGTCACGTTGCGTATACTACTGCTTGAAGAATACATTCCCGGGTTACTGACCAAACTCTGCTAATGTTTGGGTCACGTTGCGTATACTACTGCTTGAAGAATACATTCCGGGTTACTGACCAATCTCTGCTAATGTTTGGGTCACGTTGCTGCGTATACTACTACTTGAAGAATACATTCCGGGTTACTGACCAAACTCTGCTAATGTTTGAGTCACGCTGCGTATACTACTGCTTGAAGAATACATTCCCGGGTTACTGACCAAACTCTGCTAATGTTTGGGTCACGCTGCGTATACTACTGCTTGAAGAATACATTCCGGGTTACTGACCAAACTCTGCTAATGTTTGGGTCACGGCTGCGTATACTACTGCTTGAAGAATACATTCCCGGGTTACTGACCAAACTCTGCTAATGTTTGGGTCACGTTGCGGATACTACTGCTTGAAGAATACATTCCCGGGTTACATTACCAATCTCTGCTAATGTTTGGGTCAGGTTGCGTATACTACTTGAAGAATACATTCCGGGTTACTGACCAAACTCTGCTAATGTTTGGGTCACGTTGCGTATACTACTGCTTGAAGAATACATTCCCGGGTTACTGACCAAACTCTGCTAATGTTTGAGTCACGTTGCGTATACTACTGCTTGAAGAATACATTCCCGGGTTACTGACCAAACTCTGCTAATGTTTGGGTCACGTTGCGTATACTACTGCTTGAAGAATACATTCCCGGGTTACTGACCAAACTCTGCTAATGTTTGGGTCACGCTGCGTATACTACTGCTTGAAGAATACATTCCGGGTTACTGACCAAACTCTGCTAATGTTTGGGTCACGTTGCGTATACTACTACTTGAAGAATACATTCCCGGGTTACTGACCAAACTCTGCTAATGTTTGAGTCACGGCTGCGTATACTACTGCTTGAAGAATACATTCCCGGGTTACTGACCAAACTCTGCTAATGTTTGGGTCAGGCTGCGTATA
Source organism: Haliotis rubra (assembly GCF_003918875.1). NCBI lineage: Eukaryota > Metazoa > Mollusca > Gastropoda > Lepetellida > Haliotidae > Haliotis > Haliotis rubra. Next base: position 36,436 of record NW_025766004.1, read on the forward strand.
CTACTGCTTGAAGAATACATTCCCGGGTTACTGACCAAACTCTGCTAATGTTTGGGTCAGGCTGCGTATACTACTGCTTGAAGAATACATTCCCGGGTTACTGACCAAACTCTGCTAATGTTTGGGTCACGTTGCGTATACTACTGCTTGAAGAATACATTCCCGGGTTACTGACCAAACTCTGCTAATGTTTGGGTCACGTTGCGTATACTACTGCTTGAAGAATACATTCCCGGGTTACTGACCAAACTCTGCTAATGTTTGGGTCACGTTGCGTATATACTACTGCTTGAAGAATACATTCCCGGGTTACTGACCAAACTCTGCTAATGTTTGGGTCAGGTTGCGTATACTACTACTTGAAGAATACATTCCCGGGTTACTGACCAAACTCTGCTAATGTTTGGGTCACGTTGCGTATACTACTACTTGAAGAATACATTCCCGGGTTACTGACCAAACTCTGCTAATGTTTGAGTCAGGCTGCGTATACTACTGCTTGAAGAATACATTCCCGGGTTACTGACCAAACTCTGCTAATGTTTGAGTCACGTTGCGTATACTACTGCTTGAAGAATACATTCCGGGTTACTGACCAAACTCTGCTAATGTTTGAGTCAGGCTGCGTATACTACTGCTTGAAGAATACATTCCCGGGTTACTGACCAAACTCTGCTAATGTTTGAGTCACGTTGCGTATACTACTGCTTGAAGAATACATTCCCGGGTTACTGACCAATCTCTGCTAATGTTTGAGTCACGTTGCGTATACTACTGCTTGAAGAATACATTCCCGGGTTACTGACCAAACTCTGCTAATGTTTGAGTCACGTTGCGTATACTACTGCTTGAAGAATACATTCCCGGGTTACTGACCAAACTCTGCTAATGTTTGGAGTCACGTTGCTAATGTATACTACTGCTTGAAGAATACATTCCCGGGTTACTGACCAAACTCTGCTAATGTTTGAGTCACGTTGCGTATACTACTGCTTGAAGAATACATTCCCGGGTTACTGACCAAACTCTGCTAATGTTTGAGTCACGTTGCGTATACTACTGCTTGAAGAATACATTCCCGGGTTACTGACCAAACTCTGCTAATGTTTGAGTCACGTTGCGTATACTACTGCTTGAAGAATACATTCCCGGGTTACTGACCAAACTCTGCTAATGTTTGAGTCAGGCTGCGTATACTACTACTTGAAGAATACATTGCCGGGTTACTGGCCAATCTCTGCTAATGTTTGAGTCTCGTTGCATATATTATTACTTGAAGAATACATTCCCGGGTTACTGACCAATCTCTGCTCATGTTTGAGTCAGGCTGCGTATACTACTGCTTGAAGAATACATTCCGGGTTACTGATCAAACTCTGCTAATGTTTGAGTCTCGTTGCGTATATTATTACTTGAAGAATACATTCCCGGGTTACTGACCAATCTCTGCTCATGTTTGAGTCACGTTCCGTATACTACTGCTTGAAGAATTGAATTCTTGTTGATACTAGTACTCCCTGGTGGGTGACTAGCATGGTTGTCGAACCATTTTCTTTCACTATGACTCAGAAACACTCTGGTTCGAAACGACAATATTGTACAAGTTTAGATTGATACTACGGTGTGTCGTTTGAGTTTAACACCCAAAGATAGAGGGGGGGGAAATCAAAGCGCCTTTGAACAGCGTAGCTGCACATTGGCGCTATGCAAATGTTAGTACAATAAAGATAACAACATCTGGATGCAAGCTCTTCTGATGATGATCATGATATTGATGCGGATTCCTCGGCTCGATTCATTGTGGAGAGTGAGTGAGTTTAGCTTTACGCCAAGCTCAGCAATGCTCCAGCTATATGGCGGCGGTCTGTAAACAATTGAGTCTGCACCAGACAATCCAGTGATCAACAGCATGAACATCAATCTACGCAATTTGGATACGATGACCTGTGATCACCAAGCCAGCGAGCCTGACCACCCGATCCCGTTAGTCGCCTCTCACGACAAGCATGGGTTACTGGAGACAAATTCTAACCCGGTTCTTCATGGGTCCATAAGGAATAAGTACATGTACATAGTGCAAGAGTATGGCTAAATGAATATGATGAAGGAAAGGTATAAAAACAAAACAAAATTATTGAAATATGATTGCAACAATTTTAATAATTCTTTCCAGTAACATACATGCTTACACTATAGCATCCCAATACAAGTCGTTAACAAAGTATCAAGCCACTTTCAACAATTGCTGAGAAACCCTCACCTACTTCTGAGAATACACAATGGACAATTGCAACACTTCCACACTGTTAACATAACTGATATATCATCGCTGTCATATGTTTAAAGAAAATAATTCAATGATTTGTTACTGTACATGGCACGCAAAAACAATGACATGAATTAAAAACTACTCCATCATGATGGCACGAAATAAAAACAGAACTTGGCAATTATTTAAAACGTTAGTCTCATTTTGGCCCATACAGATATCATGTATCACATTTCTCAACCATACTCGAGAGTCCGCCTCCGTGGTGTAGTGGTTAGAGCGTCCGCCCGGAGAGACCGGAAGGGCACGGGTTCGATCCCCGATCGCGTGATACCAAAAGATGTCAAAATATGGTACTTGTTGGTCCCTGCCTGGCGCTCGGCATTAATGCGTACAACAAGGACTGGTCGGCTCGGGAGTCAGTATAATGTGTCTGAGTGGGGTAGTCATGCTTCACTGCGGCATGGTATCCCAGAGGGCTAGCACTATAAAACCAGCTTCAGTCTGGGCTAGTACAAGCAGCCGCACATACACATACACACGCATGCACGTCGTCATATGAGCGAAATATTCTCAAGCACGACGTTAAACCCAATTTCACCTCACCTCAACATACTCAAGTCAAAAGAAGTGCATGTCGTTTAAATAAATTTCTCGAACTTTCTTGGCCACGAAATTAAGGTCTGAAAGTGTGCTCATAGTCAAATACCTGAGCAGCCAAGTTTTGTTTGCCTGCCAGTTTGTTTGTTGTTAACGCCGCACTCAGCAATATTTCAGCTAGATGACCGTGGTCTGTGAACGTCGAGTCTGAACAAAACAATCAAGTGACTTGAATGAACATTGATCTATGTAATTTGGATGCGACTACAGTCTGAGTCTGACCACATGATCTTATTATTCGTCTCTTATGGGGTCCTGATGACCAATTGCATCATGGCACTGAGAAGAAAAGGATGTGTACATAATATAGGCTTATACGCTCTGTATTTTCTGAGAATAAATAACTGATACATTGCACTAGAAATCGGCCTTGACCTTCAGTGGGTGAGTGAGTTTAGTTTTACGCCGCACTCAGCAATATTCTAGCTATATGGCGGCAGTCTGTAAATAATCGAGTCTGGACCAGACAATCCAGTGATCAACAGCATGAGCATCGATCTACGCAATTTGTCTCTTACGACATGCATGGGTTACTGAAGATCAATTCTTTCAGGGTTAGGGTTAGGATCTTCACGGATTCAGTGTTTATAGTGAAGGATTTGTCTTGGCTACCCAACCAACAACCCACTATAAACATGCCTCCATTGAAAGCATGTTTATGTATTAATAATGAACAATATACACATGGTTTGATCTCACATGGTTAAATATGGCTGCCAGACAGTGTTGTGTGGGTTAGTTTATCTCCTCCTCCGACATTCCAGCTATGTGAAAGTAGCCTGTAAATATACTGTGGACCAGAAAAACCAGTGACTGATATAATGAACACATAATTGGGACAGGATTATGTACCATCAACCAAACCAAAAGGTCTTCCACAACATCCATTATGTCACCCCTTGCCAGCACCATATGTAGCTTGGGTCGAGTTGTAACCCTCAATCCCCACGGAGTGAGTGAAGTTAGTTTTACGCTGCACTCAGCAGTATTCCAGTATGGCAGCGGTCTGTAAATAGTGGAGTTTGGACCAGACAATCCTGTGATCAACAGCATGAGAATCGATCTACGCAATTGGGATACGATTACATGTGTCAACCAGGTCAGCGAGCCTGACCACCCTATAGTCGCCCTCTTATGACAAGCGTGGGTTACTGAAGATCAATTCTAACCCAGATCTTCATGGGTCCAATCTCAACAGAGGCAGTCAGAGAGTGGTGTTTCACACAAATCTTGCACATTACCATTGGTAACCAGAACATCTTTGGCATACACAATAACAAGATTCTAAAAATATAATTATCATAAACTTGAATATCATACAAACACCCTTCTATTTCAGGCAAATATCTCAAACCACACAATGCTTTAATGACTAGATTCAGCCGACATGCATCTATATTTGTACAATCTATTCCTATTTCCGTGAGACACTACAAACTTTATCCTAATTGGATATGTAATTAAAAGATTGTTTTCAATTTCCTGATGACACTATATATTGTTTTCCAATATGCAAGAAATCTTGAATCAATGACTGACATTGAAGTCATTGTCAGGGATGGCTGGTTGAAGAAATAAAAATATCATTAGTACTTTGTTTATATAAATATACAATAATAAACAAGACCTTGTAACCATGATTTGGTTTCATTGGTATTTTCCACATACACAATTACATAAATATAACAACAATCGTAATAATATTCATTTACTGGCATAAGATTATTTGATTTTCAGAACTATTCTAAATATTCTTGAACACACACTAGAAAGTTTTCCTCTGAACGGAGGCAAACAGTTTTTATCATGTTGCAACTAAGTTTCTTTAGGGACCGTTCATAATTTATGGCTGAGTCATATCAACACTTGGGCATCTATACAAATTATTCTGACATGATGTTTAAGATATACATTAAATGTTTTCAATGACTTCATCACTATATTGCTGGAATAATGCCTGTGAGATAAAATGCAATTTATCCACTAAGTGAGTTCAGGTGTGTGTGTTGTTATTCTTGGTTAGTAAAGAATAATTTCCCTCCCTAATCCCTTAAAGTTTTTTTAAAAACAATATAATTTCCTAACTCCTCTTTAATTTGAAAACAAAATATGTGCCTGAGAAACATTCATTCTTTTTATACACAGCCTAAGATCTGTTGTTAAACTGCCAGTACATTTGATTTCAATTAGTAGTAGACATATAGTACATTAATAGTAACAGGAATGAGGCAGTTTTTCTGCTCTTTACGGATTTTTATAAGTTAACGAATAATTAAAATGAAAGGCCAGGTCATTCACTGTACACACCTCAAGTTAACGTACAAATTATATTGAAAAGTATTTTGTAATGGCTCATACACATCACCCATGACAACATAAGCTAACTTGAGTTATCTTTCTTCAACTAGTTGGTTTCCTAATACTACTTGGCAAGCAACACACTGTTGGTTTGGATGTTTGTGTTGGTATGGACGGATATTTGGTAATAAAAATGGACAAAGCTAAGTGACATACAAAATCTAGTCTAACAGCTAATTCTGATAAGGAAATGTATTAATTTCTCCCTGTAACTAAATTAACTGGAGCTTAAGCATTACCAGAAGCAAATACAGAAAGTGACTTCATGTTTTATCAATAGTCATACAGTTTTTTGATGATGAAATATTATGTTGATAATTGATAAAATACCATTTTTCTCACATACATAAAATGACTGGTATGAACAGAATATGATACACAACTCAGTCGGTAACAGGAAAGGTGAAAACACTTAGAATAAATATACTTTCTGCAATTATAAGGAATATTCTAACCAGTGTTTGAGATATACACAACAAAACAATTCAGATGGAAATCATCTGGAGAGTTCTGAACAAAACATGTTTACATTTTCATTCCACCAAACAAGGTATTAGATATCCTTCAGTGGCATTTAGAAGTTGTACATTGATGTCCAAGATATTTTTATGGATTAAACTTCTTTATAATTTCCCTCACGACGTTTCGAGTTCACCTGATGAAGGGACCTGGAATGGTCTCGAAATGTCATGAGGGAAATTATAAAGAAGTTTAATCCATAAAAATATCTTTGACATCAAGGTATTAGATAGATTAATATATAAGGAAGGATAACAATATGGATGAACAACTTCTTTAATACATTATTATTATTATTATTATTCGGTGAAGGTTCTAACACCGTTATCAAGTGATGAACCTAGCCAATGTGTTTTTATTGTTACCGACTTCCCAATGCCATTGCAATCCTAACACCAGTTGTACTGTGCAAACATCTCCTCATACTTGTATATATGCTTCTCTATCCTCATTCTGTTCGTCACTTGCTTGGTAACAGTGATAACAGTGTTAAGCGGCCTTCACACTCAACCTAAGTTGTTAAACTCAAGTTTGAGAGTGTGAACATTCCAACAACTCGCCTCCAACACCAATTTCAGAGCTGTCAATCTGTTGTCGAGAAATAGGATATGTCTCTCTTCTCACCAACTTTTCCATCAAACATTCGGTGTTGTCAAAATCGAGTTTTATGTGTGAAGCGTTGTCAAACTCGTGTTGTTCAGAGACAACCAATCGCAGTGAACGTAATTGTCACGTGACCACACCGATAGAAACATGGCGCTCAAATGACACGTAAGTTTGGCGACATGTGTTTGACGTGTGAAAACGTGAGTTTGACAACTTACAAAATTTTAACAACATGTGTTGTCAAACTTTAATTTGCCGTGTAAAGGCCGTGTTAGAAGCTACACTGAAACATCACTTTCACTGTAGTTAAGAAGTTGTTCATCCATGCATTGTTATCCTTCGTAACTGCTCTGGATCCAACTTCTAAATGCCTCTCAAAGAAGACTAATATATAAGTTGAATTTTACCACAATATAAAGAGCCCTTAATATCAGGTTCTGATTATGGGATTACATTCAGTTAATTATCACACATAACAAATATTATCTTTTTCATGACCTCTGATAATTCTTAACATTGTTTCCAACATGTAAAGGGATTGAACCATGTTGTTTTTACAAACATAAAGAAAAATGTCCGTTACTGGAGATATTCTCCAGGATATACAACCATGTGATGCACATAAAACAGTTCATGTTAGGAATTAGACATTCCATATTCACTTCAATATATATCCATATATTTATCTATAAATACAAACTGGCTGATCCTCGATAATCTCTAGGGTATACTTTCTGATAAATCTCCACTAGTACCCTGGATGCATCAACGGCCCTTTGATGGCTCCTCCTTCTCAAAGTAGCCAATCAGATAAGCCGTTACATCTGAGCTTGCCAGTGTCAACAAAGATGGCGCTCACAGCTGTGAAGATTTGCTCGCTGTGCGACTCATATTTAGGGAAAAAATACTACACACAAATTGACAGGTCTGAAACCTTAAAAATATATGCAAGAACTCCTTCTACCTCTTTCAGGGTACCTCTGCAACAATTGTGTTGCCAAGTTTAATCGTTATGATAGAAGCCTTGTGATTTGTACCCTCAACTTCCCAGCGTAGACACCTGATTGGATAAAAAGCCAGCCAAGGGAGGTAATACAATTATCAGACTGAGCCGTAGATGTATCCAGTGTACTTGTGGATATTTATCGGAACATAAACAATGGAGATTATCAAGGATTAAACTGGCTAAAATCAGTGACATATCAATATATTTATGTACATTTCAAGCTATTATGACGTACCCTGATGAAAGACCAAAGACACCCGGAATCCATTCACACATTATGCAACATGCATGTATATGAATCGTCAATGTACATATGACCTGGCTAGACTGGCCACTGTCTTCATTTCACCATAATAATTGATGCAAAGAAGAGAAAATAACATAAAACTGACTTCTAAAATCTCGCATTATCACACACATTTGACTTATGTTTGTTATCTTAAGGTGCAATATCAGAACTCAGTTAAATATCTATCTGATATTTATTAAAAATATAACACTTTACTAATCACTCTTTGAAAATGTCAGGCATTTTAAAAATGGGTACTACAACAAAAAAAGGAAATTAGTAAGGAGGAAAATATTTTGATGAAACTGCATCACAATGCATAGAGTTACCTTGACATCATAATCAAATGACATCATTAATCTCTTCGATATGAAATATTTTTGCCAGCTGTACTTTTAACACTCGATCACTGTTTACAAATTACAATTGGAAGACCGATTTGGGACGATTATTAAAATCTCTGCCTGGTGTTTTTAATATCAAACATCATGAATCCTCAGTATTTATTTATTTTAATAAAAAACAACAAAAAGGAACCTTTTTACATGTTTCCCTTTTCCAGAGAATTCCTTGGGTATTTGTTAGTATTTCAACACAAGATACTGATCCGTAGTAAAATACATATTCAAGATACCATAAAAAACAAAATGTTTTTCTGACATCTGACTTGCTGAACTCATGATACTCAAACTGACAGACTTCGGGGAAATAGTATAAAACAGAATTCTTGAAGATGAAAAACATTTCTAAAATCTGCTACAGTAACAAATACATCAAAACATAATAACAGAATATAATATGTTGCATATTTTTGTCAATAATGTGCCACTGATATATTCTTTTTCCTGATCTTAAAGTTTTCAAGACCTATCTAAACACAATTATTGGCAGTAAGTATTGGGAATACAACCAAGCTATTATGCCTGTATCAGAGTGTGAGTGACTGAAAGACTTCAACCAGAGTATTAAAAAACATCTTTACATTTCACACCCAACATACTATTCAACATTTGCTAAGGACGAAATTAGTCATTAGAGATGTGGTCCTTAGCAAATGTTGAGTACTATAGAAATGAGTCTATACACTTCATTTTGACCACAAGGGTAGGTTTTAGTAAAAGCACCTCTGGAAAACACCAGATGTGTCGAACATTAGTGCCACATACCAGTATATAGCTTGCTGATTTTCTTCACTAAATCATTCTTTGTTTATATTTACAAATAGGCCTTCCAGAATTTAGCGGGCATTAGCATCATACAAAATGTAACTATATTCCAAGGAACAATGTTTAATTATAGTTTTCTCTTTATTTTCAGTTCAAGAGCTTTTTTCAAATACATCAAATATGTACACACTGTAAGAGTCCAAACTGGCAGTTAAGATTTGCATAATTAACAAAGTACGGATAAAACATATTTAACCAATCCCTTGGAGTTTGATATGACTATTTCTTACTGTAAAAGAAATATTTCATCCTTGTTGGTATTGTTGAATGATGCACTTAGCAATTTTCCAACTATATGGTGGCAGTCTGCATATAATCAAGTCTGGACCAGACATTCCAGTGATTGGCATTATGCTCGCCATTATTGTGAGACTCTGTGTCCTACAGTAAAACAACAATGCAGATAGTTTGATAATAAAGGAAACAGTATTTGAATTTAATACCACATGTGTTGCTTTTAAATTCAGACTTTATAAATTCGGATATACCACTCTGCCTTGAAGGGCATTTTTAAATAATCTTAGTGATTTCGAATAATAACATACTCCTGTGCTTTGGTTGGTTGTTAAACGCCGCACTCAGCAATATTCCAGCTATATGGCTGCAGTCTTTAAATAATCCAGTCTGGACCAGACAATCCAGTGATTAACAGCATAAACATCGATCTACGCAAAAAATATACGACGCCACGTGTCAACCAAGTCAGCAAGCCTGACCCCCGATCCCGCGTTACTGGAAGTAGATAACTGATATTTTCTGTATAAGGGCAGGAAAAGGTGTAATCTATATCAATGACCACATCCAACGTCCATGAAAGGAGAGCATCGATCTACGCCAATTGACGTGTGTCAACCAAGTCAGAGAGCCTGACCACCCGATCCCGTTAGTCGGCTCTTAAAATAAGCATGGGTAGCTGAAGATCAATTCTAACCTGAACTTTACAGGTGACAGTGCTTTGGATATTACAGACGTGGCAATATTATTGTTATAACATACTTCAAAGATATGACTTCATATATCATGTATATAGCTTGACAAATCTGAGTATCTCTACCAAAGATTGAGTGATATACACATCAACCAGAAAGATATTTTGAGTAAGGGAGAAGGATATCCTGAGTGACCGAAATACTGCATCTTGTAAGATCTGCATGTGAATATATCTACAACGCTTACCTTCACATTGATATTTGAAAGTCTTTATTTTTTATGTTAATGTACCAGAACATACCAAAATATTACTTGTACAAAAACAGGCTAAGGGAGATAACTCTCAATGTGAATGGAGGTAACTAAGATAACAGTCACCTATGTGAGGTTACAAGTTGACAACCATTTTGGAAAAACCCATGAGCACACTCCTGACAACCCTAGAAACACAATCAGGGTGAATCTGGCCATTAAATCCATGATTACAGACTCTGGTCGTTTTTAAGGGATGCTCTACACTGCTAAATATAGCATCTTTGAGGCATATACTATCCCATCTTTTGAGAGCTCTCAGTGAGGGAGTATGGTTCTACATCTCTTTTAGCAATATTCCAGCAATATCAGGACAGAGGACACCTGAAATGGGCTTCAAACATTGCACCCATGAGGGGAATCAAACCTGGGTCTTCAGTGTGACGAACGAACGCTTTAACCAGCAAGCTACACCACCGCCCCTTTGAGAGCTCTCACAAATATACTAGACTAGGTATTGGTCTTATCTGGTTGTTCTGATCTTTGTTAATTTTGAGTTTTGCAATCCTATCTCATCCTGTGGCTGTTTACAAAAGAAAAGATTATTGAGTAGAATATTCTCACAACTCCCTCAGATGCCCACTACCAGTACAACCCCCACCCTGTGACCATAACTTGGGCACTCAATCAGTGATTGATTCATCATTCTGTGACCATGAACTGGGCACTCAATCAATGATTGATTCATCATTCTATGACCATGAACTGGGCACTCAATCATTGATTGATTCATCATTCTGTGACAATGAACTGGGCACTCAATCATTGCTTGATTCATCATCCTGTGACCATACATTGGGTGTTCAATCAATGACTGATTCACACACCCAGCACCTCTGGCCACCATGGCCGCCTCATTGAGTGAACAGTGTAATAATCTAAGCATGCTACATAACAGTCTTCTATCATCTTTTCGATCTTTCTGCTTCATCCTCAACAGAGGAACAGGATCTTCATCAGCAAACGAGAGTCACAATACACATGGTGGCAACACCTCCTATCAGACATAGCACCTGCTTCACAGACTCCCTGAAACAGAAACATAAGGTTCAGAATCAATCAATCAATCAATCAATCTTTATTCAATTCTCGAAGGCCACAGGTTTATAGTACAATACATAGTAGTACTATATAGAACAATTTTATATATGATATTAATATTATGTTTTCATACAATTATGGCGTTCAGATGATGCTTGATTGGCGAATTTCATAGCGTGATATATAAACATAGCAACATTCGGAATCATATCATGGTTGTTGCAGTTTAATAAGGAATAAAATTTATCTATGGATGGATGGACATAATAAAATTCTTTAAGGTACTTTCTACGTAGTTTATCATATAATGGACATACGAGTAAAAAATGATATTTGAAACATTTGAAACTCTGAATATTACAACAATTATATACAACATTAACCTTAAAGGGGCTATCTGCCCACAAACAAAACATTTCCCCTTCTTATCATTTGTTGAGTACATTTGTTGCAATGCAATGTGTACATCCGTTGCAATGTGATGGTTGCATTTGTACACAGCATCATTGTTTATCTGTGTGCATGTATGTGTGCATAATGTGTGTGTATGTTTCCTGCATGCATGTGCGTAACACTGCCCTCAACAAGACGAGTGGCATGAAAATAACAGAGTCTGACAATTCCTGCAGTGTGTACCTCCATGCCATCATAGTACGATGACACGACTTCATAACCCTAACTACCTGGCCCCGATTTCTCCAAACAAACTTAAGTCTGAGTTTTGACTTAAAGTTAAGTTTTTACTCAAATTTGGGAAAAAGCAAGAAAAGTATTTCCGAGAATAAACTGAAATGGATATAAAACTCAAACAAGAAGACAAAGTCATCAATATCCCCCGCAATGGCAAAATACTCTACATTATTATGTCTACGAGTTATGATTATGTCAAATATTTAGGTGTGTATATAGAAAAGTGGAAGGAGAGTATTGAAAAGTTTTTAAAGTTCTGCTCCAGAAAGGAGCACTATCACCAATTTCAGTCTATGTCAAACTTGTTGCCATGGAAACGCCCAACATATTTTATTCAGAAATCCAAAACTACCAAAAGGCACCAGTACACCACCAGATCTATGTATGTGCCAAGTTTGGTGAAGAAACATTGAACGGTTTTAGAGTTCTGCTCCGGAAAAGTGCACTACCACTAATTTCAGTTTTAGTCAAACTTGTTGCCATGGAAACGCCAAAAATATTTTATTCAGAATTCCAAAACTACCAAAAGGCACCAGTACACCACCAGACCAATCTATGTGCCAAGTTTGGTGAATAAATATTAAACGGTTTTAGACGGACGGACGGATGCACGCACGCACGCACGGAGTCCATTTTAATACCCCCTGCAAAACGCGTTGCGGGGGATAACAATGTAGACAATTTGAGTTCGGTAGATAGGTAGATGAGTTGAGTATTTTTGTTTTTAGAATTGCAACTGTGTTAGAAACTCAGCTGTTTCAAACTGTCAAACTCAGTTTGAAATTTGAGTAAAAACTTAAGTTTGTTTCGAGAAATCGGGGCCTGATCTATTAAGTCACTTCATACAACCTGCACGTATTTGCTGGGGACCAATTCCATCTCTGGAAACCCCACAGGTATGAACAATACTGTTTCATGTGACAGTGCAAGTCTTACTCAAAGAGTACGAGTTACTGTGATTTTCTTGTTCAAAGTATTTCAATTAGTTTCAGTGATCTGCAACTAACAGAGACTGGCCAAGAGATACAAATGATTCTATGTATTACCATCCATGCTTTTCCTGTAGCAAATCAGGTACAACAGTTACCAAGGCGATGTATAGAAATCCTCCAGAGGTGAAAGGTAGAATCCATGCAGTTCTCTCCCCTGTTAAACAAAGAAGGATGAATAAATGCAAGTTTCAGGCATTTGACTATTTCTGTAAATTGACGAAAATTGGTTGATACTCTCCTTTGTAATTGCACAATGTTGATACTCTCTGTTGTAATGACACAATGTTGATACTCTCTGTTGCAATGACACAATGTTGATACTCTCTGTTGTAATGACAATGCTGATACTCTTTGTTGCAATGACACAATGATGACACAATGTTGATACTCTGTAATAATGACGCAATGTTTACTCTAATGTAAAGTCACAATGTTGATATTCTGTTTTAATGACAATGTTGATACTCTCTGTTGCAATGACACAATGTTGATACTCTCTGTTGTAATGACACAATGTTGATACTCTCTGTTGTAATGACATAATGATGATACTCTCTGTTATAATTGCACAAGGTATAATCTGTTGTAATGACACAATGTTTACTCTGTTGTAATCATACAAAGTTTACTCTCTGTTGTAAAGACACAATGTTTACTCTGCTGTAATGACAATGATGATACTCTCTGTTATAATTGCACAATGTTTACTCTGTTGTAATGACACAATGTTTACTCTGTTATAATGACACAATGTTGATACTCTGTTGTAATGGCACAATGTTGATACTCTGTTGTAATGACACAATGTTATACTGTTGTAATGACACAATGTTATACTCTGTTGTAATGACACAATGTTGATACTCTGTTGTAAAGACACAATGCTGATACTCTGTTGTAATGACACAATGTTACACTCTGTTGTAATGACACAATGTTATACTTTGTTGTAATGACACAATGTTGATACTCTGTTGTAAAGACACAATGTTGATACTATATTTGTAATAACACAATGTTATACTCTGTTGTAATGACACAATGTTGATACTCTGTTCTAATAACACAATGTTGATACTCTGTTGTAATGACACAATGTTGATACTCTCTGTTGTAATGACATAATGATGATACTCAGTTATAATTGCACCAGGTTTACTTTGTTGTAAAGACACAATGTTTACTCTGTTGTAATGACACAATGTTTACTCTGTTGTAATGACACAATGTTTACTCTGTTGTAATGACACAATGTTGATAATCTGTTGTAATGACATAATGTTTACTCTGTTGCAATGACACAATGTTTACACTGTTATAATGACACAATGTTTACACTGTTATAATGACACAATTTTACTCTGTTGTAATGACACAATGTTAACTCTCTGTTGTACTGACATCACATACCTGCTGCCTGGGCAGAGTCTGACAAAAGTGCAGTAAGAGCTCCTATGACACCCCCTGTTGCTGTAAGGAGCTGCAAAGACATATGAAACTATCTGAATCTGATCCTACTTCCTGAATGTTTTACAAATGTTCAAGTCAATGAATATATGATGGCATGCAACCTTATATCCCAGTCAAGTATTCCAGCAATAGCACTGCCCATGTAGACTACAGCTCAGCTTCACACCTTGTGTCCATGTACAGAGTGAAAGTTGTTGTACAGAGGAGTCTGGACTGGTCATGCTACGTCATGATGTCTCTAAATAACCAGTGGTTGATAGCATGAGCAACAAGCTGCATAACCAAGGGCAACTGACATTTTGTGATCCAATATCACAGCCGTGAAGATCTGGGTTTGAATTGATCTTCAGTAACCCATGCTTATCGTAAGAGGCGACTAATGGGATTGGGTGGTATTGCTCGCTGACTTGGTTAACACATGTCATTGTCTCCCAATCGAGTAGATCGATGCTCATGGTGTTGATCACTGGATTGTCTGGTCCAGACTCAATTATTTACAGACCGCTGCCATATAGCCTGAATATTGCTGAGTGTGGCGTAAAACTAAACTCACTCACTCACTGATCCAATATCAGTGACAAGCATGGGGAAGTATTCTACCCAAGTTTACCCTGTGTAGATGGATATGATTAAGTAGTTTTGTTTATTTATCTTGATTTCGTTTGGTTTGTTTGTTGTTTAACACAACACTCAGCAATATTCTAGCTTTCAGATGTTGACAAACAAACTTTTAAAATGAAAATTGGAAACCTGCAATCAAACATCACTAGACATGATAATTCAATAGCAGTACCTGTTATGCAAGACATTGAATATTTATCAGTTTTGAGTTCATCACCAAACAAACAAATCATATTCTCTCAATACCAAATCAACGAAAAAAAATGTGGCACAATGACATTAAATCATATATCATTATACATTTGAAAAGATATTCAAAACTGCTAGTCCTTGTTAAAAATTGATCATGTTCCATTTTTTTTAACCTTTTCTATCAAGTTGTCAATAAGTCATTCAAGCATATAAATATTAGCGACACACATGTTACACATAATTACCATCTGAAAGAGACAACCAACACCCACAGATTTAACAGCTGGCCACAGTGAGGGTTAAACAGGTGGTCCTTGCATCAAAAATAATTATTCAACATCATAAATCTAAAAAACCCACTTTCTTGATTCCTTATGAATAATGAACAAGAATGTAATTATATTCTGTTGGACCTTGATGAGTGAGTGAGTTTGGTTTTATGCCACTTTTAGCAATATTTCAGCAATATCACGGCATAGGACACCAGAAATGGGCTTCGGCATGACTAGGACCTTCATGACATCAGTTTGATTGTTGTTTTATTGTTAAGATAAGCAATATTCCAGCTGTGGCAGTCAGTAAAAGACACACCAGTGGCTGACATCATGGGTGAGTGATTAAGTGAGTGAGATCATGAGTGAGTGAGTGACTGATATCATGAGTGAGTGATTGAGATCATGAGTGAGCGATTAAGATGAGTGAGATCATCAGTGATTGAGATCATGAGTGAGTGATTCAAGGTGAGCATGATTGACATCATGGGTGAGATCATGAGTGAGTGAGAGTGATTGACATCATGAGTGAGCATGAGTGATTATCAGTGAGTGAGTGATTGACATCATGAGTGAGTGAGTGATTGACATCATGAGTGAGTGATTGACATCATGAGTGATTGAGTGTTTAGAGTGAGATTGATTGACATCAAGGAGTGAGAGTGATTGACATCATGAGTGAGTGATTGAGATCATGAGTGTGTGATTGAGATCATGAGTGATTGAGATCATGAGTGAGCGATAAAATGAGTGAGTGATTGAGATCATGAGTGAGTGATAAAGTGAGTGAGTGATGGACATCATGAGTGAGTGATTGACATCATGAGTGAGTGATTGACATCATGAGTGAGCGATAAAGTGAGTGAGTGATTGACATCATGAGTGAGTGAGTGATTGACATCATGAGTGAGTGACTGACATCATGAGTGAGCGATTGATTGACATCATGAGTGAGTGAGTGATTGACATCATGACTGAGTGAGTGACATCATGAGTGAGTGAGTGAGTGGGTGAGTGAGTCAGTCAGTGATTCATTCAGTGAGTGAGTTTACCCCTTAATCAAACCTTGACATGCAATGAGACAAGTGAATACCTTAACTACTGGGCTATTGCCTCTTAATCGCCTCTCTGTACATGTTATCAGAACTGCATGAAGAATGCATAAATTGAAAGGCAGAATCTGAATTACATATAGATTTCAAATCCTTTGGGGTTCATCCTTAGCCCTTTTAAAGACATTAACAGTTAGTTTTCACAGAAAAACTCTTTGAGTTGTGCCTGTAAAATTCTGCAATCAAAAAGAACTAGCCCCTACTTTGGCTTTGATTTTATTTACTGAAACATATTCCTGAAATGATGGCCTCCCCTTTACACCCTCACTGATCAATATCCTATTAGATGATAAGCTACAATGATACAGGACCAGCCCTGTTAATGTATAGATTGCCCAGAAGGAATCAATTGGATTGTCACATCAACAAAACCATGGAAACTCCTGGACAATAGATGCTAATATTTTCATATACAGTAAAGTGCTGAAATTGCATGATGAGGAGAAAGATTGATTCAGATTTCTGATCAGTGAAATTAAACAATAGTTTCAGTGCGTGGGAGACTTGTAGTCTGAACCATTTGCTTGTGTTGTGGAACGTGAAGTAACATTTTCAGAATCAAAGTTACATCTAACTACAGGACAGTAATCATATAAATTTCAGATCAATCCTTGAGTTGTCACCAACTGACCAACAGCATGACCAATGTTTTAGCAAGAGAAATTGACACATTGAAGAATCCAAGTTTGTTTGTTGATGATAAATGCCGCACTTGGCAATTTTTCCAGCTATATGGCAGCAGTCTGTAAATATGTATGTGGATAAGACAATTCAGTGATCAACAGCATGAGCATCGATCTACACAAATGGAATACAATGACATATGTCAACCAAGTCATCGCGCCTGACCACCCGATTCCGTTAGTCACCTCTTACGACTGGCATGGGTTCCTGAAGACCAGTTCAGCATAATGATCATATCTCATATACCGAACCGAACCGGACCGAACCGAACCGGACCGAACCAATCCGAAGGCCTTGTACCGCAATACGCACCGCACCATGGTATGAGCGTACCGTTTCACCCCTACTGCACACAATAACAGTCTCGGCTACTTACTTGTGCCTTTGCTGCTTTCCATCGATCAAATCCTGACCGTAGTAGTATTGCAAAGTCTCCAATTTCATGGGGAATTTCATGTAAGAGTATTGCTATAGTTGTCATGAACCCAACCTGGAAAAATACGAAAAACATGCATACATGAAACTTCTTCTTCATTGTTTGTCAGTTTCTTAGAATTTCTTCAAAAAATATTTTTGAACAGTAGTGACGTATTTTGTGTACTGCAAACTCAGCAATATTCCAGCTACAGGATGGCAGACTGTAAATATTCGATTCTAGACCAGATAATCCAGTGATCAATAATCTGAACAACAAAAGAATGCCACTGGGTACAAGGATGCATCAATCAAATTAGGAATCTGGGTGCCGTTGTACAAAACAACCTTAGCGCTAAGACTACCTTAAGTCTATGATAAGGTATGGGAGTTACGGTCACCTTAGCGCTAAGACTACCTTAAGTCTATGTTAAGGTATGGGAGTTACGGTCACCTTAGAGCTAAGACTACCTTAAGTCTATGTTAAGGTATGGGAGTTACGGTCACTTAGGTAAGACTACCTTAAGTCTATGTTAAAGGTATAGAGCTAAGACTACCTTAAGTCTATGTTAAGGTATGGGAGTTACGGTCACCTTAGAGCTAAGACTACCTTAAGTCTATGCTAAGTTCACCCAGAGGCTAAGACTACCTTAAGTCTATGTTAAGGTATGGGAGTTACGGTCACCTTAGCTAAGACTACCTTAAGTCTATGTTAAGGTATGGGAGTTACGGTCACCTTAGTCACCTTAGAGCTAAGACTACCTTAAGTCTATGTTAAGGTATGGGAGTTACGGTCACCTTAGAGCTAAGACTACCTTAAGTCTATGTTAAGGTATGGGAGTTACGGGTCACCTTAGCTAAGACTACCTATGTTAAGGTTAAGTAGCTAAGACTATAAGTTATGTTAAGGTATGGGATCATTCACCTTAGAGCTAAGACTACCTTAAGTCTATGTTAAGGTATGGGAGTTACTGGTCACCTTAAGCTAAGACTACCTTAAGTCTATGTTAAGGTATGGGAGTTCTGGTCACCTTAGCGCTAAGACTACCTTAAGTCTATGTTAAGGTATGGGAGTTACGGTCACCTTAAGCTAAGACTACCTTAAGTCTATGTTAAGGTATGGGAGTTCACGGTCACCTTAGCTAAGACTACCTTAAGTCTATGTTAAGGTATGGGAGCTCAATGTTAACGGTCACCTTAGGAGCTAAGACTACCTTAAGTCTAGACTACCTTTAAGTCTATGTTAAGGTATGAGAGTTCTACGGTCACCTTAGCTAAGACTACCTTAAGTCTATGTTAAGGTATGGGAGTTACGGTCACATTAGCGCTAAGACTACCTTAAGTCTATGTTAAGGTATGGGAGTTACGGTCACCTTAGCGCTAAGACTACCTTAAGTCTATGTTAAGGTATGGGAGTTACGGTCACCTTAGCACTAAGACTACCTTAAGTCTATGTTAAGGTATGGGAGTTACGGTCACCTTAGCGCTAAGATCGCTTTGTACAACGGCACCCTGGCCACATTTGTTTGCCCCTTTGGTCTGGCACAGGTTGCTGAGGACCTGGTGGGATTTGAACCCAGAATCCCCATGAGGATATTTCTGTTAAGTCATGGCCATAGTATTCTGTAGCATTTCCTGATCAATGTATGAACTCTGGGTTAGAACATTTGTTTGCCCCTTTAGTCTGGCACAGGTTGTTGAGGACCTGGTGGGATTTGAACCCAGAATCCCCATGAGGATATTAAGTCATGGCCATAGTATTCTGTAGCATTTCCTGATCAATGTATGACCCTGGGGTGCAACAATGACTGAAAGTATTGATACATTTCAGGTGTACATAAAATAATTACACATCACTGCACATTGTTCAAACTTCAGTCAGAACATGTTTATAATAAGATTACACCTACAAAGAGAAAAAGGATTTCCTCCAATAAATCTGTCATATTTTCAACAAGTGCAAAGCTGGAAGGAAATTTAATTTAAAGACGCTAAGAATAACATTGTAAGAGTTGAAGAACCCTTGGGATCTACTCCATCATGACACTAAGCACAACCGCCAGGCAGTTCCTCTCTGATCTCTATGTACCCTCCTAGCATGTACGGGCGGTGGGGTAGCCTAGTGGTTACAGCGTTGGCTCGTCACGCCGAAGACCCGGGTTCGATTCCCCACATGGGGAAATGTGTGAAGCCTATTTCTGGTGTCCCCCGCCGTGATATTGCTGGAATATTGCTAAAAGCAGCGTAAAACTAAACTCAGTCAGTCAGTCCTAGCACGTACACCCACCTTTGTGCTGACGATGAAGCTCCCTGCTACAGCCAGTCCATGGGTAAAGTTGTCTATACAGTTGGCCATCAAGTTCAAATAACCGCTGACCTGAAACATGTTGTGATGCAGGATACGGTGAAACTTAATCATCAACTTCATCATCAACTGATTATCTTTGATAACTATATGCAAATGTTGATTCCTTTAAAGGTACAGATGTTGTCAGCATTACTTTAAAGATCAAAAGCAAATATTTGAACCTGGAACCAAGGCAACTCTGGAGTATCCAAGGGAAGCAACTCTGTACACCTTAGACCACTGGGCCATTCATGTCCCGACTATCAATAGATTATCACTACTAAATACTTCAAAATTTACATTCCGATTTCCTGAAAGTTATAGTTATTATCAGTTATTAACTTATAACCCATACATCCAAAGCAAATGCATGCACTGATATCAGAAACAGCATGTCATGTCAGCTAAGCATGTGACGTAAATACAGGACTTCCGTGACTTTTCATTTGAACCAAACTTTCAGTTAACAGTAATTGAAAAGTCTATGGAGTAGCCCAGACAGGGACATATCCAGTAAGAGACAAGAAAAAATTGTGTCCAGGGACACGGATGCCCCCGCTGCTGTAGGAAGACTTCACACATTCAGGGTCCCACTGAAGTACTTGAAAACACTAAAAACAATGTGTTGAGGGGTTAGATAACACAACCTATTATCATATAAAGATCAATAATTGAACCAAATCCACGAACAAGTTCAATAAACATCTATGCAACTGTGAGATGCACACCTTTCGAGTCCCAATGAAACACACGTATAATCTTAATCAATTCTGTTGAGCAGTTTTTGTGGAGAAGTGGATAGACCTAATCCCTATTTCACTATCATCAGAGAGAAATTCAACAAAATGTATCTAAGTTCAAATGTCTCTAAACATACCAAAAATATAAAATACAAAAAACAAAATATGAGATGCACACCTTTAGAGTCTCTTTAAAAGACATATGTAAACTTAATGAGTTTTGTGCAGTGGTTTTTGAGGAGAAGTGGATAAAGTACACCCCCTGTTGTATGGGACAAACAGGACGAATAGAACCAAATTCAACTAAGTTCAAACATCTGTAGAAGTGACAAAATTAAGAAATTGGATGAACAAGGTATGAGATGCACACCTTTAGAGTTCCAATGAAACACACGTAGAAGCTCAATCAATTCTGTTGAGCAGCTTTTGTGGAGAAGTGGATAGACTTCATCCCCTATAACACTATATTCAGAGAGAAATTCAACAAAATTTATCTAAGTTCAAACGGCATTAAAATTGGAAAAATAAATAAAATACAAAATCAAAATATGAGATGCACACCTTTAGAGTCCCTATAAAGCACATGTGTAATCTAAATGAATTCCATAAAGTAGTTTTTGAGGAGAAGGGGATAACATACACCCCCCTGTTGGATGGAACGAACTGGCTGAATAGAACAAAATTAAACTAATTTCAAACATCTGTAAAAGTGACAAAATTAAGAAATTGCATAAAAAGTTATGAAATGCACACCTTTAGAGTCCCTACAAAAGACATGTAGAAGTTCATTCAATGCTGTTGAGCAGTTTTTGTGGAGAACTGGATAGACTTCATCCCCTATTACACTATCATCATAGAGAAATTCAGCAAAATGTACTTAAGTTCAAATGTCTCTAAACTTACAAAAAAAACACAATAAAATACAAAAACAAAATATGAGATGCACACCATTAGAGTCCCAAGAAAGCCCATGTATAAGTTCATTGAATTCCACAGAGCGGTTATGGTGGAGAAGTGGATAGAATACATTCCCTGTTTCGTACGGACGGACGGACGGACACCGAGGGTAACCCTATATGCCCCAGCCATATATGGCGGGGGCATAAAAAGTTTGCAAGTATGTATAAAATCTGTAAAACAGCTAAATCTAGAAATGAGCAGAGGTATTCTATCCAAATTTACTATTTCTTGCTTTGGACAAAGTCCATTCGTATACTGTCGTTCCTCACCTGTCTCCAAAATGGGCTCAAAAGTTCTGCTTCTCCTTATATGTTTAAGTCAAAGCTAAAACTCCTTTCTTTCACAAAATATACTTATGCTGACCTGTCAGAACAAAACTTTCAAAATCGGCAGGGAGAATTGAGATTGGAAACCATTTTATGTCAGAATGAAAATTCCGAATGGATTGGCGAAATGGGAAAAAGATATGGACAGTTGAAGTCAGTAAATATATCTCACCTTTATATGCTCTTTGCCCGAACTACTTTCAGGTGTATTTTTCTGCTGAGTATTTGCTAAAGAGTCTCTATTCACAACTTTTTTATTATTCACAGCCTCGGAGGTTTTCTTATTATTTTTGTGTCTCCGCTTTTTGTGGCTATTTTCACTCTCTTGTTTCACCGGGGCACTGACAGGTCTAGGCTCCTCTTCACAAGTATCTTTGATCTGAAACATATCACAGCTTCTAATTAGAGCATGCAATTGCTGTTGCTGTTCAACACTGCAATATTCTTGCAAATCTGTGAGTAAGTATGGTTTTATGCCGCTTTTAGCAACATTCCTGCAGTATCATGGTGGGGGACACCAGAAATGGGCCTCATACATTGTACCCATGCGCGAAATCGAACTCAGGTCTTTGGCGAGACAAGTGAACACTTCAACCACTTGGCTACCCCACTGCCCCACCTGTAAATCAAATGGCAGTGTGTAGATAATTGACTCAGTGAATGAGTGAGTGAGTTTAGTTTCACGCCGCTTTTATTAATATTCAAGCAATATGATGGCAGGGGACACCAGAAGTGGGCTTCACACAGTGTACCCATGTGGGGAATTGAACCCTACTCTTTGGCATTACAAGTGAACACTTTAACCACTAGCCTACCCTACCACCCCAAATTGACTCAGAATTGGACAAACCACTATTGACATCATGAGCCTCAATATGCATCGGGGTGGTTGGGTAGCCTAGTGGTTAAAGGGTTCGCTTGACATGCTGAAGACCCTGGGTTGAATTCCTGGAACATGGGTACATAAAACTAAACTGTGAAGCCCATTTCTGGTGTCCCACCACGATCATTGCTGGAATATTGCTCAAAAAAGCGGCTCACTCACTCACTCAATCAAACTCAGTCAGTCAGGGCAGAGAAATTTCATTTCCAGCTGGCACATATGCTGTCACTATTTGCTGTTTTGTCATAAAGGGTTCACACTTGTCTGTGGAGTACACAAAGTATGTGATCCAGATCACCAGTTGTCAGACTTTCATTTTTGTGGCTGAGTGGGTTAGATTGCAGACTTTGTGTGCTGGCAATTAGGTGTCCCACTCTGAGGGTGTGCTGGGTGTCCCACTCTGAGGGTGTGGGTTCGAATCCAGGATGGAACACCCAAAACGTACCAGGGTCTGTACTTTGTCAAGAAAATGTAATCCCAGATGTTATAAATGTTTCATAAAGAGTTTAGAGTTTCATTCACATTTGTTAAAATTACTTTCAAAGATACCATATTTGGAAGTGCTAAACTTCTGATAATTTTTATTATGAATAGATTAATGGCAACATATAAAACTTAAATAGAATGTACAAAGTACTAATAATTCAGATAACCATAAAAAACTATATTTGGTTTATTATACTGGGTAGTTAATCAGTTGTAGAAATTGCTTTTCCCAATTTAGTTCATGAGACAATTACTTATGGTAATCATAATCTCTTAATCATATATCAAATGCAACTGAAACAGTAAATGATGCCTCGAAATAATTTTATCACAATTAACATTTTATCCAATATGTCACTTCATGAGAGATCGTGATTGCAGGGACATTCCCGTACGTAATGGGTGTGAGTGGGTGTGAGTAGGCGAGTCTAGTTCTACGCCGCTTTTAGCAATATTACAGCAATGTAATATGGGACCACAAGAGTGAGTGAGTGAGTTGGGTTTTACACCGCTTTTACCAATATTCCATCAATATCATGGTGGGGGACACATGAAATGGGCTTCACACATTGCACCCATGTGGGGAATCGAACCCGGGTCTTCAGTGTGACGAGCTTACACTTTAACCACTTGGCTACCCCGCTGCCCCGTAGGAACCTAAGAGTAGTTGCAAGATATCAGTCATGTCAATAATGTGTTTTAATTTATTAACTGAAAATACCAGCAAACTACAAATTAAATTAAAGTTGTTATATATTATTCAATTATACTTGGGAAAACGGATGTTAAAACATATTTAAACCCATTGGAAAACTGAATACATATGGTTTTAAGGAACTTACCCTTTAATTTTCTGGGCGGGTTGAAAATCATATTTGATTTTTATCAACATTTGTTTTGTTGTTTAAAGCAGTCAGCAATATTGCAACCACATGACAGCAGTCTGTATATTATCGAATCTGGACCAGACAGTTCAGTGATTGACATCATCTAGGACATGCATTAACCAAGACATCCACCCTGACTGACATCAACACATTTATTCCCTTTTACAACAAGCATGTGGGTAGTCTAATCAGGGCTCCAGATAATTTCAGGAGTACATAGTCCTTTTTTTTTCAGGAGGCACAGTTTTGTTTGTGAAAGAAACTTGTAATTTGTTTCTGTGCCGCCATGTTTACATACAGGTGCACAATTTTGACCAATCAAATTTAACCGAGATGATTCACTGGGGTACGTGGTTTCTTCACGTAAAATCAAAGATGGACACTGCTTGAAATCAGATTGATATGTTTTCGATGTATACATCTGTAAATGATTCTAACACAGTACAACATTGATGTGTTGTGGATCTCCTATGTTTTCTACATTATACCCTATCATATTGTACATATTTTTATCCGTACATACACCGATACGACCCTTATCTGGAGCCCTGTCTAATTATCACCTGCACCTTCACTTGGCTTGTCAATTATATTTGTTTCAACATAATCGGTAAATAAGAAAATGTCATGAAATTTTGGTTTGGAATATTTTAAAGGTCTGGCTCTACAACCATCCTACTTGGTCTCACACCGCCAAGAGATTAGTCTGACTGGGGCATGACAACAGAATAATGGCCGTCTCAGGAAAGTTATACATGGCATGGCAGAAAGAGATAGTACAGGATTAGAGATTACATGCGAATCTACTCTAGATAATGTTTGTTCTTTTCAGCGACTATCACACTCTCGTATCTGATGTCCCTGAGATTACTGGGGTGTGAGCAATGATGTGCCAAGGGAGCATGGGAATATGCCATGCATTTGTCAGCCGAGATTAGGATTATCTGGTTCCGTGATAGGGTTCGCAGCTGCTGTTTCGGTGAAAATGGAAGAAGAAGTTCTTTTTATTTCAAAAGTTTCAAAGAAAAAATATCAAATTTGTTACCATGGCTACAGCTTATCCCTTTCTTATAACACTCCCTTATTTGTGGCAGTGGGTAGCCCTTTTGGTTAAAGCAATCGCTCGTCACGCTGATGACATGGGTTCGATTCCCTCATTTGGGTGCAATGTGTGAAGCCCATTTCTGGTGTCCTCCGCCGTGATGTTGCTGGAATATTCCTAAAAGCGGCATAAATCCATACTCACGGTAACTCTCACTCTATGTATATTTAGTCTTGGGGTGTTGGGGTGTTGGGGTGTTGGGGTGTTGGAGTGTTGGGGTGTTGGGGTGTTGGGGTGGGCGTGGGAGAGGGCAAAGGATATTTATACATACATGCCTGTATGTTTGTTTAGATTTGTCTATCCTATCCCTCTGATCTATGTCTCAGAAGTATCAGGCCAAAGGTGGAAAGGTCATTTGTCGTATGATATCACATAATAATATTGACTTTTACATTTATATCTAAACATAAACCCCAACAAACAAATGTTATGTAGCCTGGTCCGGATTAGAATGAACCTTCAGTAACCCATGCTTGTTGTAAGAGACGACTAATGGGATCGGGTGGTCAGACTCGCTGGCTTGATTGACACATGACATCGGTTCCCAAGTGCACAGAGCGATGCTCATGCTGTTGATCACTGGATTGTCTGGTCCAGACTCCATTATTTACAGACCGCCGCCATATAGCTGGAATATTGCTGAGTGCGGTGTAAATTTAAATTCACTCACTCACTCTATGATGTTGTATACGACAGGAATGAGATAGAAAGGGATGCTTAATTCGTGAAGCAGAATTTTATCCCCTGCTCATGGGTTTCAGCAAAGTGGTAAACATCTGGGAACTGCATCACTTTGGGCTTAAATAATGCTGCCATATAACTTGACAAGCCGGGATATAACTGGAATACTGTGAAAATAGTGTTAAAACCAAACTAGTAGATTCATGCAATCACTCACACACACAATCCGCCTCACTCACCACCATGTCACTAACTCACACTCACACACCATCACTTCACACACCCATCATGTCACTGGACTCCACTCACTCACCCATCATCCACCCACCTCACTCTCACCCACTCCACCCACTCCTCACACACAATCCACACGCCCACCATGTCACTGACCCACTCACTCACCCATCATCCACCTACTCACTCACACACACTCTCCCACTCACTCACACACACAATCAGCCACCCACCATGTCACTGACCCACTCACTCACCCATCATCCACCTACTCACTCACACACTCTCCCACTCACTCACACACACAATCAGCCACCCACCATGTCACTGACCCACTCACTCACCCATCATCCACCCACTCACTCCACACACTCTCCCACTCACTCCACACACACAATCAGCCACCCACCATGTCACTGACCCACTCACTCACCCATCATCCACCCACTCACTCACTCCCACTCACTCTCACCACTCACTCACACACTCACAATCATCCACCACTCCACCATGTCACTCACTCACACACCAATCAGCCACCCACCATGTCATCCACCCACTCATCCATCATCCACCCACTCACTCTCCCACTCTCACTCACACACACACACAATCAGCCACCCACCATGTCACTGACCCACTCACTCACCCATCATCCACCCACTCACTCACACACTCTCCCACTCACTCACACACACAATCAGCCACCCACCATGTCACTGACCCACTCACTCACCCATCATCCACCCACTCACTCACACACTCTCCCACTCACTCACACACACAATCAGCCACCCACCATGTCACTGACCCACTCACTCACCCATCATCCACCCACTCACTCACACACTCTCCCACTCACTCACACACAGACAATCAGCCACCCACCATGTCACTGACCCACTCACTCACCCATCATCCACCCACTCACTCACACGCTCTCCCACTCACTCACACACTCTCCCACTCACTCACACACTCACTCACACACTCTCCCACTCAATCACACACCAACTAAGCTGTCCACTCACTCACTCAATCAGCCACTCACTCATTCACTTATGAATCCATCCACACACAATCCACTCACTCACACACCCATCCACTCACTCACACAATCACACACCCACTAAGCCATCCACCCACCCTATGAGTATCGACCTACCCAATTGGGATAGGGCCTGACCACCCGACAGCATGGGTTACTGAAGATCAATTCTAACCCAGACCTTCATGGGTTTCTGGTATGAGAATGGGTCTCTGGTATGAGAACTAAGGTATGAGAACTAAGGTGAGCTAGAATCAGCTTTAGTTTTTCCCTAATGCACCAAAATTAGAACACACACATAAAATTTCTCTTTATCTGAACTAGTATATATACACATCTCATTTGAGAAATTAAGAATTATATTTCAGTCCAGTATTTTCATATTAATCAGTAGGTAATAACTAAGATAAAAACAGACTGTCTGGCAACATAATACTTTGACTAACATTTCACCATGGTTTTACTTACTGGAGTAAATTCATTTTCATCTCCAAATGTCTTCTCTAAAATAAGGAACAGTAACAGGCCATTGATGATCCAAAGGCCGATCCTTGAATGGCTATTGTGCAGGTCATCTGAAAATTAAAGATCATATTTGTAATTAATTTGATTTATCAATTTTGAATATAACATTTACATATGTCCAGAAACTGTGTGAAGGTCTAGGCTATTCAACAACTGTTGATGTATCGCAATGTCAAACCAGTGGTTGATAACATGAGCATCTGTTCTAGCCAATGTGGTATAATGTTACAAATCTGTCATCTGTCACACAGTCCCTGAACTGCATTATTTCCCCTTCCGCCCAGCGCTTCTGCAATGCTAAAGCCCTAAACAAAGCAAGTCTAGATTTCTTCCCATCTCACTGGGAATCCTTTTCAATTTAGACTGACTGAGTTTGGTTTTACGCCGCTTTTAGCAATATTCCAGCAACATCACGGCGGGGGACACCACAAATGGGCTTCACACATTGTACCCATGTGGGGATTCTAACCCGGGTCTTCGGCTTGACGAGACAACGCTTTAACCACTAGGCTACCCTACCGCCCCTTTCAATTTAGAAGGAATTATTTGTTTCAATCAATGGTAATCAGATGCTAAACGTTAGTTTACAAAATCTGAAACTGGTTACTTATTGCAATATCTGATCCACACGTAATTCTGTCCTGGAATCTAAACAATAGCAACCTTTGGGAAACATCCATTTGTGCTCAAACTATCAAGAATACGACTGAACTTTACACAATTCTCAGGAAAGCCAACAGAAATCTAATGATGAATCGAAACATTTCTTGTTTGTTGTGTAAAGCTACACTCAGGTCACATGCAACGTCACTGTCACATAATGTAAGTACAGACAGGCAGGTGTGATACTTGTACACATGACATTTTATGATGTCTGTTGATTGCAAAATGTTATACACAAAAAATGAGCATGTATTTACAAAACCCAACATCTCTATATACACACACACAATGAGCCGTGACGGCATCAGCAAATGAATCAGCCAATGAAAGTCCTCGTTACACTTGAGTGCACACCCACCCGCTCTGACTGGGTTTGGTATTCCGGGTGCATCGTTTCGAGGGAAGTAAACCAAAGTACAAAATATTGCACTTTTGATTTGCGATTGTACGCTGATAATTTTGTTTATATGTTTTTTCATAATCAGTGATGTCATGAATAAGTGATAATTGTGTTTTAATTATGTTTGATTTTTTGGTTGCATGTGACCCTTAAAATAACAAGTCTGGACCAGACAATCCAGTGATTGACATCATGAGCATCAATTTAGACCATCGGAATACCACAACCGGTCAGCAGGTTTAAACAACTGATCTATGAATGCAGTGTTGCCTCTTATTAAACTGGGTTGCAGAAGACCAATTCTATCTTGGGGTGAGTGAGTATGGTTTTATGCTGCTGTTAGCAATATTAAATCAATCTCACAACTGGGGACATGAGAAATGGGCTTCACACATTGTACAGATTTGAGCCACTGCTTTAACCACTAAACTACACCACTGCCGAAATTTCTAACTTTGATCCTGGTTGGATATCAGAACATTACCAATATTAGACAGAACCATTTTATTGTGGCTTTACTGCCTTCCTCCGTCCTACCTCTTGGAAAATATTGACAAAGAAAATGCTTAATATATATATATATATATATATATCAGACTTAACTAATCAGGATTCAAGATATATGTAGTCTTAAAACCCTTATCAGATATCTATTCAATGTATCATCAGTTTTAATAATGATTTTTGCTGACGCTTAAGTTTTTGAGATGCTCTCATTTTTCATTTGTATCAATACAATGTTGTTCAAAAGCATGGAGATTTTTCTGAAAAATAATATAAAAATGGAAAGTATGATAACAAATTATACAAAAACAATTTATTCGGATTCAAACAAATAATTCTGCTCATAAACAACAGAAATGATTAACCATAAACCCTTAGTTATTATATTTTTATCACGCCAACCAATTAAGCTGCAGCTGGCGGTTACATTATCCTGTGCTGAAATTGCCACAGGCTTCATCGTTCAGCAGTTTCTGTTTATTTAGAGTTGCACATGCACATCACGATTGTCAACAGATAAAGATCTACCTTTATCGAGATACGCCCACGCCTCCGGTAAAAGATGAAGGAACACATCTCCCAGTAAACCCCCAACTGCGAAGCTCAACATCAACTTGAGGCGAGATGCAGCAGCTGAGAAAAATAAACAGACAAGTTAAACTGGCGTAAACATCGTAAACATGACATGGAGGCTGAGTGCAAATAGTTTTCATGGTCAAGAACAGTTTGTTGTAAGGAACAACAGATTATCATATAGACTCACAGTAGTTCTCTCAATATCAAGGTTGGATAATTAACAGAAAGTGTGAAATAAAAGCATACAATTAATGGCCAGCAAATTGCAATTACTAGAATGAATGAATGAGTATGGCTTTCCAACTTACGGCAATAATCCACCAACATCATGGCACTCCAACAATGGGCTTCACATGTTGTACACATGTGGTGAATCGAACCTGGGGTTTAGGTATGATGAGCAAACACTTTAACCACTAGGCTATGTTATTGTTTGTTGGTTTGTTTGTTGTTTAACATCACTCTCAGCAATATTCCAGCTATATGCCAGAGGTCTGTAAATATTTGAGTCGGGAACAGACAATTCAGTGATCAACAGCATGAGCATCGATCTACGCAATTGGGAACTGATGTCGTGTGTCAACCAAGTTAGCGATCCTGACCACCCGATCCCGTTAGTCGCCTTTTACGACAAGCATTGGTTGTTGAAGACCAATTCAAACCCAGATCTTCATAGGTAAGCTATGTTATGAGGTGAGGTGAGGTGAAATTGGGTTTAACGTTGTACTTGAGAATATTTCGCTCATATGACGACCTGCATGCGTGTGTATGTGTAGGTGTGGCTGCTTGTACTAGCCCAGACTGAAGCTGGTTTTATAGTGCTAGCCCACTGAGATACCATGCCGCAGTGAAGCATGAATACCCCACTCAGACACATTATACTGACTCCGAGCCGACCAGTCCTTGTTGTACCCATTAATGCCGAGCGCCAGGCAGGGACCAACAAGTATCATAATTTAGCGTCTTTTGGTATGACGCGGTCGGGGATTGAACCCGCGACCTTAGGCTCTCCGGGCAGACGCTCTAACCACTACACCAAGGAGGCGGTCCTATGTTATGAATGCTCATAACAAATACAGAACAACCATATACCTTGTGGGATGATAACCTATAGCACTATACCAAAAAGCAAAGCTAATTCACTGAGTCTGTCAACAAAGTGTATTAGAAACTCCAAACCTGAATTATGTCAAAAACAAAAACAAAACAAATCAAATGAATTCTTTAAAATATGTGAAGTGTAAGTTGAAAAAGGGTTGACAACATTTGTGTTCAAGGTCACTGCACTTACACCATGATAAAACAAATAATACATGTATACACACTAAACTATTGACAAAACGCCAAAAAACAATCTATGATTTTACCTTTTCCAAACAAGCATGGTTTTAAAGAGAAAGTTTATTGTGAAGGACATTTACTAGTGGCCTGTTGTAGCTGAATCAACCAATACAAGGTGCCATATCTCTTGACTCGGGAATATTGCACAGTTTGAACATATGGAATGTCCACATCCCACAGATTGTCTTAGAATAGTGCAGTCAGTAGCTCACAATGGACCCGTAAAGATCCGGGTTAGAATTAGTCTTCAGTTACCCATGCTTGTCGTAAGAGGGCAACTGACGGGATCGGGTGGTCAGTCTCGCTGACTTGATGGACACATAACATCATATCCCAATTGCATAGATCGATGCTAATGATGTCGATCACTGGAGTGTCTGCTTCAGACTCGATTATTTACAGATCGCCGCCATATAGCTGGAATTTTGCTGAGTGCATTATGAAACAACCAACCAACCAACCAAGTTAACAATGGGTTGAAGAATACACCTACACAACAACCCCTTACATGATTCATCACATCAGTTCTCTCCCTTTGAAACTATCTCTTGTGCATTATAAAAATTCCAATATATGTGCTATTATGTCCAAAGGTAAAAATATGCATAAAATTCAGAGTAGAATAAATAGCATGTACATGTCAGGCAGACAAATAGTGACTCTCACAAAAGGCTTCTCAGGTGATCAAGGTGAAATATTACATAGACTGCCAAAGCTACCAGATTTGTGACAGATCCCAATCAAATCCACAATTTACTACTCCAAGGCTAACTGAGGTGTTACATAGGAAGTAGAATAGGCTGAGTGGACCCAAAAGCACATCATTTATGACTAAAGAGGCGTGGACGATGCCAAGCTGAACAAATAGTCAGAGATAACCTGCCCTTGTCACAGCTGGTAGGTTTATTTGATGCTGAGGTCTTGCAGGGGCACACCTTACACATCCCAGACAGACCAAATGCCAGCAGCTGGCTCTCCATCCTCCCTGTGGTATATGTTACTGGGGATGAGCATTGGGTGACATGTAACCTTATTCAACAGATCTGCCTGTGTGGGTTACACTGGGACCTGTGTCTTCAGTTGGTTACATCGGTGCAAGATGGACTGTTGTTATATATCGGTTACTGTGGCTTTAGACTAACAACTAGTCTCTGAAATGAACATATTTTACTGAAAAAAGTTCATAGTAAAAAAAAAAAAAAATAATGAAAAGGAGCTCTGAGACTTTCTTAATTTTCGGAAGCTGAGGAAATCTAGACTTGCCACATTTTCTAGACTTGTGTGGGCTTT
This sequence comes from Haliotis rubra, assembly GCF_003918875.1. Taxonomy (NCBI): domain Eukaryota; kingdom Metazoa; phylum Mollusca; class Gastropoda; order Lepetellida; family Haliotidae; genus Haliotis; species Haliotis rubra. The sequence continues at coordinate 69,092 of NW_025766004.1, forward strand.
CTTGGATATATTTGCTTCAGGGTCCGTACGACAGACTACTGTGGCTTAAACATATGAAACTGGGACCTGTCTCTTGGGTTGGTTACTAGTAATGTCATGATTCACCGATGCATCAAGCTTTGCACGATACCATACATGATTCATTTGTTTTAGTATCGATTCATGTCTTGACATATCGATTATTCTAGCACAACATTGTCTGATACTTGATTCTGATTGGTTGAGAGCTCATCAAAACCATACTTAAATGGCAGTTTAAGGACCGCTAATTAAAGTGACTGATTGATCGCGTATGAATTCAATGAACTCGTTCAGTTTTTAAATTACATTTAGCAGTTGCATTGGTGGCGGTTGCATTGGTGGAGTGAGTGAGTGAGTGAGTGAGTGAGTGAGTGAGTGAGTGAGTGAGTGAGTGAGTGAGTGAGTGAGTGAGTGAGTGAGTGAGTGAGTGAGTGAGTGAGTGAGTGAGTTTTACGCCGCATTTAGCAATATTCCAGCAATATGGTGGCGGTGCATTGGTGGAAGATGGACTGGTGTCATATATTGGATACTGTGGCTTAAACATGTTAAAGGAGAACTGTCTGTAGGGTATGTTACTGCAACTTGAAGTCTGTGACTGGTCTCTTATATTGGTTACATATGCTGAAAGATTGGTCTTGAAGGCTGGTTACTGTAACTTAAAGGGTAACCTGGCTTTAGAAAGTGTTACAGTTGCTTGAAGTTTCTCTCATCTCTTGTGTTCCAGGGGGCTGAAAATTGGTCTATAAGTTGGTTACAACAGAATGGGACTGGTCTCTTGTGTTGGTTACAAGGGCTTAGAATGAGACTGGTCTCTTGTATTCAACAGGTTACAAGGGCTCAGAATGAGACTGGTCTCTTGTATTCAACAAGTTACAAAGGCTCAGAATGAGACTGGTCTCTTGTATTCAACAGGTTACAAGGGCTCAGAATGAGACTGGTCTCTTGTATTCACATACAGGTTTGAAGGCTGGTTACTGTAATGAGAAGGGTAACCTGGCTCTAGAAAGTGTTACAGTTGCTTGAAGTTTCTCTCATCTCTTGTGTTCCAGGGGGCTGAAAATTGGTCTATAAGTTGGTTACAAGGGCTCAGAATGAGACTGGTCTCTTGTGTTCGTTACAAGGGCTTAGAATGAGACTGGTCTCTTGTATTCAACAGGTTACAAGGGCTCAGAATGAGACTGGTTCAACAAGTAACAAAGGCTCAGAATGAGACTGGTCTCTTGTATTCAACAGGTTGCTATGTCAAGGGCTCAGAATGAGACTGGGTTACAAGGGCTCAGAATGAGACTGGTCTCTTGTATTGGTTACAAAGGGCTCAGAATTAGACTGGTCACTTGGTTACAAGGGCTCAGAATGAGACTGGTCTCTTGTATTCAACAGGCTACAAGGGCTTAAAGAGGGTCTAGTCTCTCTCCATCTGCACAGAGACCATGTATCTCACAGTTTCTATAAACAGGCATGTTGCAAGCCTCAATATTTTACACATACATAGACCATGTATCTCACAGTTCCTCTAAGTACAAGTCTCCATCTCCTACACTACTTAACATGCAAGTCTTGGGACCTTTGAACAGATAAATATATGCACTCAAATCCACACAGATCCCCAGACAAGTTACAGCCAGTAGTCTCCCTATATTCAGTGGACATAAGGCAAGAGCCTTCATCTGGCCTGCTGATGAACCTATGGCTTAATTGCCTTCAGAACTGCAGGAAACACATTACCTTAGACTTACAACTGTTGCTATAGAAGTGTCTTGGGCTGAAGGTAATCATATTTAGTGTCCTGTAAACTGTTTATGGGGAAGGTTCTTAAACACACTGATGGACTATTAAAGCAGATGCACTTATGAAAGGGGCATCAAACATTGACTGCTTGGAAATCATTGGACAGAGAATCCTTCAACATGAGTCATTATGCGGGATCAGCTGTTATAGCTTTCTCATTTCTTGTGGCTTAGTCATTTCATGTTGCAATAGAAGATGGTTGGCTAGCTCAGTGGTCAAAGTGTACACTTGTGATGTCGATGACCCAGGTTTGATTCCCCATGGGTAAAGCCCATGTCTGATGCCACCTGCTACAAGTGGCATAAACCCACATTCCTCACTCTTGTGGCAAGGAGTGCAATTTCTGGTCACTGTCTCATGACAGTCAAGTGGCAGTCTTAGCTAAGGTGATTAAAGTCATTCAAAGTACCATCTCCAGTTATATATTGCATTCTTAGTGGCTATATGTTTTTGTAACAGGTTTATGCCGAGGTTCTTGAGAGGCATGTAGAAGTTGGTATTCAAGTAAAACACTAATATTATAGATGACAACTTCTTCGTTATTGTATGTCATAACGTTTCCTAGCCCAGAAACATTGTGACATACAATAACGAAGAAGTTGTCATCCACAATATTAGTTTTTAACAGGTTTACGTTATTGATAAATACATCAGTTAGACAGCTACTGTGAGATGATTTGCCGGTGTCAATATGTCAAAGTTTCAGTACATATCCTTTACCTTTATCGACCGCCCCCGTGGTGGTTAGAGCGTTCGCACGGAGAGCGGAAGGTCGCGGGTTCGATCCCCGACCGTGTCATACCAAAAGACGTTAAAATATGGTACTTGTTGGTCCCTGCCTGGTGCTCGGCATTAATTGGTACAACAAGGATTGGTCGGCTTGGAGTCAGTATAATGTGTCTGAGTGGGGTATTCTTGCTTCACTGCGGCATGGTATCTCAGTGGGCTAGCACTATAAAACCAGCTTCAGTCTAGGCTGGTACAAGCAGGTGCGCGTACACATACACATGCATGCACATCGTCATATGAGCGAAATATTCTCCAGCGCGACGTTAAACCAAATTTCACCTCACCTTTACCTTTATCAAGCCGTTAGCTTAATGGTATATGGATCTCTATCGAAATGTCACTATATATATATTAAAGAAGCTGTAATCCATACAATTGCTACCTTGTTATTACCCATCTTTTAAAGATGCCTATACAACATATTTAAGCTTATACTTCATATTGTTGGACCTATTCCAAATATTAGTAGAGTGGACTCTGGCAATATCGGCCTCTATAAACACCGGCACTCTGCCTACATCAGCACAAAGTTTCAGTCCCGGCAGAAATGCACTTAATTATCATTTAGATACATCTGTAAACATCAGCATCTGTCTACTCAGGATATCGGCATTGTTTTTCAGTCCCAACGAACAAGTTGTTATGAAAACGAATCTGTAAAAACCGGCACATGAAGGATTGCGCAAACCTTTGGTGCAATTAGGTCCAAATGATGTAACAACACAAATCATGGTTACTCCCGAGATTATTCAGGAACGGGAAGTGTCAATCAGTTTCTTGTTAAATAGTGAGTGGTACGTGTCACTTACATAGAGTAATTAACTCTTTCAACACCAGTCAACCAGAGGCATTTACTGCCGTGACACCGAGTTCCCATAGACTCTAAGGTCATAGATGAAGCCTATGTTTATGAAGAAAATTATTATAAAAAGATTTCTTACATAATATGTATGGTCGCCCATTTCCCGATATCAGTGGCTTTCCGCTCGGTAACATGACACAACAATGGAAAATACCTCTGTTTTTGAAGCTCTGAACATCAACAATATCACTGTACCCTTGCCAAGAGTATTTTCACATTTGTAAGAAGCGATTTTATTGGATAAAGATTGGTTTCTAATGACGCTTTTTCACCACAGTCTGCTATAAGGATCATGATTGGTCAAAATCAGACGTGCTCTAAGGCAGCCAATCATATTACGGCAATGGATACGGCAGTCTGACTGTAAAAGCGAGCAAGAGTTTACATGTTGTTGATTCGAGGGTATTTAAGGTAAATCGTATGTTGTAACAACACTATTCGGAAACACGACTTCTGTATCATGTGCAGAACTTGGAAAGTGCCGCTGAGGGCATTGCACTCGAGGCATCGGCACACAGCCTAAGTAAACTTAGGCTCAGTATTATTCGTTACACTGCTATATACTGAGTCTAACAAAACCTTGTGGAAGGTCGCCTCTGGTAGCCTTTGAGCGACCTATGACCATCCAATCAAACAAGATATGGACGAACGGATTTAACCAATCAGACAACAGCTACTATTTAGGGTTTGGCGGGACTTACAAAATGGATTTTCTCTTCCCCAGTCGCCAACACTGATCTCATAACAAATGAAAACCCGCATAGAACACAGATATATGACCTGCTTTGGGGTTTCTGTTGACATGGCTATCATTAGCTAATATTTCCGAAAGCTGACATCCTTGAATACTGACAAAACGCTATTTTCAGCGACTGTTTACTCACTCTTGTGGCATGCTTTATGTGCATCACTCGGAAGCGATCGTACGGAAAATAGCATTCGGAATTGTTCGGGTAAAGAACTTTTTCGAGGTAAAAGTTCAAAAGGTATGTGCGAATATCAACTTTCACGATTTGGTAAGCTGTGTTCTGATTGGTCCATTGAAAAGGTCAGCTGACGAGACTTTCCACAAGGTTTTGTTAGACTCAGTATAGCAGTGTAACGAATAATACTGAGCCTAAGTTTACTTAGACTGCATCGGCGCACAAAATGCAAAGTAAGATCAGTGACTCTTTCACAAAGTAAACAAAATATACCTTGTTTTTATTTGAATGAATAAACATGAATGTACATTCAGACACTGCCTTGTTTCTTATTCAAACATGTTGTTAATGCTAAAGTGACACTACGACAGTGAACTTCCCATGTGCGATGGCGTCATAAGCAAACTTGCAACCTGCCTAAACCGACACTCTGTCAAACCGGCACTTTTATTTGGTCCCGAGTGATGCCAGTATTGACAGAGTACACTGTACTTATACCTTTATTATACCACAAGAAGATAGGATATACGTGATCTATTCTGTGAAAAAGTAATTATACTCTGTAACACATGCAGATGGGTACATTGTGACCTGTTCTTCTCAAACACAAGGTGAACCAAGATTTACTCATCGCTGCTGAAAAATATACATAAAGACTTTAATAGAACCAATTAACTCTGTCTAAATTGAAAATAGAGCCCCAGTAGGATGGGAGAGTCCGACCTGGACCAATGTAAAATCTAGACTTGCTTCAGTTGTAACGTGGCTTTTACATCAAAGAGTGAGTGTGTGAGTCAGCTAGGTTTTACGCCGCTTTTAGCAATATTCCACAATATGACGGCAGGGGACCCCAGAAATGGGTTTCACACAATGTACCCACGTGGGGAATCAAAACTGTGTCTTTGGCGTGACGAGCAAATGCTTCAACCACTAGGATACCCCACCACCTCTTTACATCAAAGAAAGTGTTGCATGAAGGGAAAATAATCTCATTCAGAGACTGTAAGAAGACTAATTCAAAATCTTGAGCAGTCAGTATCCTAGACTGACGCTTGGTCCCTGAATATATCTAATTTTCATAGTAGCAAATAAACCCATTTAAGTTGAAAAGGAGACCCAGTGAGTACTAAGGGAAATCTAGCTTGCTTCATTTAGGTCTTTAGCATTGCAGGCAGGGCTAGACTTTACGGAAAATAATGTGGTTCAGGGACTGTGAGACAGACTATCAGTATCCCAACCTTAACTTTCCAGTTTTAGATAATGTCATCTTTTCTTTGGCAGCTACAGACTGTAGTGTCAGTACAGTTGTATTCACACAACTGCAGCGCCAAAACTAAACCGTTAAACCTTGACATTTCATTTTCTTCTGCTGAAGACTTCTTTCTGCAACGACATGCAACTTTCACATAAATCAAGTGCAGTACAGATAGCAGTGCTGGTTTAGACCTTCTAAATCAACTCATGACCACATGGCGATACATATGGTTTCTGAAAAGCAATTAACGTCTTATTTCAGGAACACTGATTAACTTGTGCCAAGTATTGTCCCTGAAATATTTGTGCACTCTTACACTTTGGCAAACTTTCTAAAACAAGATACTTAAAAGACTGTGAACTGACTCACATGAGACAAAGAAATTGACTGTGACTTGTTGCATCCTAAACACTGATTCTGATTATGATGAGATTGATGAGAAACTGAAGCTGTCCTCTAAGATTCTATTCCGCATGTTTACATTTTCAAATAAAACCTTGGTGATTTCTCGTAAACTAATTCTAACGTGGATCTTCATGGGATGATGGTTACATTGTATCACGTGGATCACTATGTAATACCAAGAATGGATTGGTGCTCATGCTATCAACCATTAGTTTGCCATGGACAGACATGATTTACAGGCCATGATATACATTTCATACTACAGTACTGTAAAACAACTCCTCTGACTCATATAGTTCTCTGGGTTAGGATTGGTCTTCAGCAACCCATGATTGTCGCAAGAGTCGACTAACAGGATAGGGTGGTCTGAGGCTCGCTGACTTGGTTAACACATGTCATTATATCCCAATTGCGTAGATCGATGCTCATGCTATTGATCACTGGATTTCTGGTTGAGACTTGATCATTTACATGATAGCTGGAATATTGCCGAGTGAGGCATAAAACAATAAAAATACAATGATTCCCCATTTAGATACATGTCATTGTGACCGCCTCCGTGGTGTAGTGGTTAGAGTGTCCGCACGGAGAGCGGAAGGTCGCGGGTTCGATCCCCGACCGTGTCATACCAAAAGATGTTAAAATATGAGTGTTGGTCCCTGCCTGGCGCTCGGCATTAATGGGTACAACAAGGACTGGTCGGCTCGGAGTCAGTATAATGTGTCTGAGTGGGTTATTCATGCTTCACTGCGGCATGGTATCTCAGTGGGCTAGCACTATAAAACCGCTTAAGTCTGGGCTAGTACAAGCAGGTGCACATACACATACACATGCATGCACGTCGTCATATGAGCGAAATTTTCTCAAGCACGACGTTAAAACCACTTTCACCTCACCTCACATGTCACTGTATAGATGCTCATGATGTTGATCACTGGATTGTTTGGTCCAGACCCAATATTTTACAGACTGATGCCATATAGCTGGAATATTGTTGAGTGCGTCATTAAACAATATACAAACAAATAATCTCCAATAGTTCACATAAATATGACCCACATGTGATAACGACTGAAGCTGTCTTCACATGTAGGCTGACAATGGAAGTGATGACATCTGGATTACCGGGTGTTTCCGTGACACAACATGGCAGTTTTATTCATGTCAGCACATATAATTCATGAACTAACTCAAAAGGCAAGGTTAAAGGCAGAAATAATTTCTTATTCGTGTTCACTCATCTCAGGTTCAAGAACTTATTAACCTAACACGGCTAATGTAAATGGGTAAAAAACTGGCACCTGAATTATATGTTTTCATGGTAGAGGTCAGAGAGCCTGGTGCAGGTGTTCATTTTATATTACACTCAACTTTACCATGTTGGTTTGGGATCAAAAGCAACCATTAACAAGAAAAAATATTTGTAATAAACATTTAAAACTGAAAATGAAATACAGCATAAATTGGTAAATATCTAAATCCCATATAGTGACAGAGTTGGGTTAAAATACCCCTTTGAACGTTCAGTTAAAGGTCACATAAACCCTAGGGGGTAAAAATACATAAATCACTAACTGGCATCGTTATAAATGAAACCCCGTCATTAAAACTACTCATTTCGACCTTTAATTGACTTAAATCGACCTTTTTGACTACAGTGCACAATTCTCACCCGCGAACGAAATTTCAACCAATCAGAGCGGCGTAACTCTGTGACGTCATATGAGGAATAGCTTTGAGGGCCGATGCAGAATTCATCTACATTTTAGGGGTAAATTATCTTGTTTACAGGCTTGTATAAACCTGAAATCGTGACAATTGTTGTGGAAAATGAAAGCTATATGTTCTCACAATCTACTGTCATTTAATTTTGTCTCCTGCTTTGCCTAGTTTCCGAAGTTACAACTTGTTTTCATAGACGCTTCTGTCACAATTGATTGGTGTCGTTAGGCCCTATTTGTATAATGACTGATCCAAATTGATCCCATTTCTGTGTTTTTTTATCTCGATATTTAATCATGTCATGTAAAAATCTGTTTGTATTCTCAAAACAGTGTCGGCCCATAAGTTTTCACATGCAATACAGCAATTAATACTCCCTTGTTGTAACCCGTGTTAGGTGGTATAAACCTACACATGTTATTTGTCATCATTCACTTGATGGTCAGTTAATGAATTTATAACAGGTATAATTAGTGGTAACACACTTAGATTACCCGACAAAGGTTCCCATTTGGCATTTCTTGTGTCTGGAGTAAATATTCAACATTATAAACATCGATCAAAGGATTAACCGATAACACGCTGATTGATTAATTACTTTTATCTTACACAGCGGAATTGTCAAAAGGTAGTGTTTATGTATGTAGATTTACTAATCTATACTGAATACACTCTGCCGTGTCGGTGTCTGCGTAAAAACAACGCCCTTCTTTCAAAGGATTAACCGCAATACATTGATTGATTGCCCATTATTGGCTAACTAAATTACTGTTTTTAATGAAAGGCGGACATTATGCAATTAGTTGCCAGGTGTGCTATCTTGGGTGACCAATGAGACTATACACCAATACCTGAAAAGATTTATCACTTTTTCAGATATTAAACTGTTAAAAGACACATCATTTGGAACAGTTTTGTGGATATTGATGGATACATTCCTCAAACAAGGTAATGGCCTGATATTGTTCCTATAACTTTAATCTGTTTTAATTTTAATATTTGCATTTTGTTTTTATTCATTTGTCGTGAGCATTCAACAGAATCATTGTTTTCGCCGTGAAGTGTAATGAGACAGACAACATACACTAGGGTGTGTGTGCTAATTATGATTCACATTGGCAAACTATAAAATGTCTAGATATTACAGTTCTGTTATAAATTCACTATAAGTATCAGCAGATCGTCAGCTTTTATTTAGTTTCAAAATGCATAAAAGTATGATAATAAACTAATTAGGATTATAAGACCAAATATAAAGACGCATTACTGACTAGTATCTACATACTGGTGAGTGGACATTAACCATGTGAATGTAGCAAGAAATTTATCGCCAAGAGTATTGTGACTTCGACCCCCACCTCGCCTCCGTGGAAGAAATCGTTATGTTATAAGTTGTGTCATGCAAAATCCTTTTGGTTATGATTCCAATACATATTTAACTACGAGTAGAAAGTAGTTTTGATTTTCTAACTTGATGAAAACAAACTATAATCTCATTAATTCTAACAGACTTTACGATTTTCAAAATGGTATACTCTGTCGGGAACATCCGCCAGTCTGTGGATAAATGCTATTTAGGTTTGTTTTCACCGAAGTTACAAAATCAAAACTACTTTCTACTGGTAGTAAAATATGTATTTTATTGATGGCCAATAGGATTTTGCATGACATAGCGATAACATAACAATTTCTCTCCTGGCAGCCAGGTGGGTGTCAATATAATACTACTTACAATATTATTGTTACTCGACCACAACCTCACTTCCGAGGAAGAAATTGTTATGTTACAAGTTGTGTTATGGAAAATCTTTATGGTCATCAATCATATACATATTTTACTATAACTAGTAAGTAGTTTTGATTCTTTAACTTCCGTGGAAGCCGCATCTGAACACAAGTAAGATATCGCTTCAGGCTTCCACAACGCCAGCTTCAAGACTCACAAACATAACCCATTTAGCACTAACTGCGGGTCCTGTGGAAATCTGTGCATGGTGACACCATCACCCGACCCTCTAGGAGCAATTGACGACAAAGCAACGATTCGGCATGTCGCCGCTCATGTCGAGAAATCATCAAAATGATGAGCGTGCTACACACTTTCTATACAACTAACTGAAAATCCTTCCTCATATGACGCCACTGCAGTGCTCTGGCGACAGAGTTACGTAACCTGTCTGTGGTTTCGCTATGGGGCGAGAGGGAAGCAGGCGACTTTTGGCCACTTTTAATCGCCGGGTATTAATTAACCACAAGTTTTAAAGAATAAATTTGGTGTTCCGCATAAGACTAACCACAAATCTTTCATATGTAATGGTTAAAAGAGTAACAAAAAACAAAGTTTAGTGGTTCTTTAAAGGAGTAAAAAAAAAAAATTCACCATACATATATGAAATTCAAATTCAAATATTACCCAATTAATATACAGTGTTTGAGTTGGGTTTTAGTGATGCTTTGAACATTATTGTTTTTAATGAATAAAATGAAATGAATTATATGAAATGGATTGCGAAATATTACCCAAACAATATACTGACTGACTGAGTTTGGTTTTACGCCGATTTTAGCAATATTCTAGCAACATCACGGCGGGGGACACCACAAATGGGCTTCACACATTGTACCCATGTGGGGATTCGAACCCGGGTCTTCGGCGTGACGAGCCAACGCTTTAACCACTAGGCTATCCCACCACCCCCCCAAACAATATACAGTGTTTGAGTTGGGTTTTAGTGATGCTTTGAACATTATTGTATTTAATGAATAAAAAAAGAGCCCTGGAGATGAATTTATCACTACTCTTAGCTCATCTGAAACATCCTTACATAAGACTATTAGAAATGGAATGGAACCCAGGGTTTTGGTGAGACAGGCCAACACTTTATCCAGTAGACTTCCTTACAATCCAGGAAGTCTATAGAAAATGTACATGGTAAAACCAACCACATGGGACAGCGCCGGCTCAAAGAACTGCTTCAAAACGAGCCAACCTTGAACCAGCCTTACAACTCAATTAAATGCCCACCTTCACTAATTGCCCAAGAACAGACATCAATACATTACTCCTAATGATAAAGTCAGGTGCTTATCACATCTAAGTCAATTAATGGCTGGATGGTTTCTTGTGCCACCCATAACCTACACACTCCTCCACCACAGAGCATGCAGCCAGCTGCAGCGTACATAACACTGCCCACTGTATCCCAAGACGTCAGAATCCTGCAGCCAAATTTGGCACGGCACATGGGCAGAATTAGTGGCCAGAGAAGCAGAAAGTAATCTTCCGGCTGACTGGACATCTCTTGGAGTGACCAACAAAGCCAGGAATAACACCCGGTGATAAAGAGTTTATACCCTGTGTGTGGAATACCAGAATGCCAGGAGAAGTGATGGATGACAATAGGCGGCACGATGCTAGCATCAGCATGAAGGTAAGTGCACACAGGTTAAGATAACTGGGGTGTTTGTGTGTGCATGTGTGTGTGTGTGTAGGTGGGTGGGTGGGTGTTCTTTGTGTTCGTCATCATCAGTGATGATGCACATGCGTAACCATTTTGGCATCATGTTTGTATTCAGACCTAAAACTTTACTCTTAGGAAGTAGTTTCTACTTCTACTGCGTTTGTCACATGGTTAATCTTTGTATATAATATTAAACATATGAAAGCTATCAACATATATCCTTATAACTGTCAAGCAATGAAACATATTATTGCTGAATCAGCAGTTTGTTCTGTGGAACTGAGTCTCTGTATATGAGCGCCAACACTTACCAAAACAAACCTTGACAAATTCGTTTTTTGTCAGTAACGCATAATCACCTAAAAGATATCATGAATTCACAATCTAAATTAACCGTATTCCATAATTATGTATATCATAAAAAAGAAATTACATTATTTGTGCAGCAACATGTATTACGAAAAAGAAATGATATCAAATATCTCGGGATAGTTCAAGGCTTGTATTAACGTACACCTCCTCGACAACCATAAACACAATGTAAGTGTCTATGTCATTGGCATGTTGCTTCACAGGAGGTTTATTTATATATGTCAGTCTATCTGTATGGGAATGCAAAGCTTGCCAAGCTTGGGTACTATTTAATGCCCAATCGTCTGACATGGTGAAAGAATAAATAAACATATTGCGATGAAACAACAAATATAGAGCATTTCTCTCACAAATAAACAGAAAAGGTGTTTAATATTTGCGGCAATGTCTGACATGCTCATTGGTCCTAATAGGTGAAGATTTCGTAAGAAGAATATTCATGTAGTTAACCAGTCTGTGAATTTCAAACAATGTGTACCCATCTAAATTTTTTTAGTGAGTGAGTGAGTGAGTTAATATTTATCGTCACATCGGCAATATTTCAGCCATATCGTGACGAGAACATTTTATAATTATCTAAAAAAAATTAAACAGCCATAATTTGGGTAACTATATTATTACCAAAATTTCTATTGGCGTTATTTCATGGAAAGGTTTATCTTAGAACAAAAACTAACTAACATGAGGATCAGTTTCTTTGCTTCTTATAACACAAGTGCTGTGAATGTAACCTGTAAGTAATTGAGTCTGGGCCTGTCATTCCAGTGATTGACATCATGAGCACGGACTACACAGTGGGAGTACAATGACATGCATCAACCTAGACAGCGAGAATACAATGATCTGGTCCTGCAGGGGCGGTGGGGAGCCTAGTGGTAAAGGCGTTCGCTCGTCATGCCTAAGACCCAGGTTCAATTTCCCACATGGGTACAATGTGTGTTTCTAGTGTCCACCACCATGATATTGCTGGAATATTGCTAAAAGCAGCATAAAACCATACTCACTCACTTTAAGATACAGAAATGGCACTTCCCATGTCACAAACTGAGAATGTTTATTCCTCACCCTACTGTATATATATTGGATCACAGATCCACGAAACTAAAGTTGTACATCCAGGTAAGTCTTCACTGAATCCATTTTTTAGTAAAACTGGAAGTTCTATAAAAAAATATACATTTCCCTCATATATCTGATGCAGAAAAAAATATTTAGAAGTCTCTATGGTTTTAGGTCAACCATCAACCAACAAACCTAACTTTCGTTCCAACTTCGTATTTAGAGAAATCGATCAGTCATACATATTCAATGCATAATACATAATTATATCTATAGGGGAATTTCTCCTGGGAATTGATACAATAACATTACTTGAAATATATCTAAATCATTTTCTCTGTATTTTCTGATTATGGTATTTGGCTCTGGTTGATCAAACCAACAGCGTAAAAATCTACAAAATCTTTCACCAATGGTGAAGAGCATGAAGTGCAAAAGTCTATTGCTTGAAATAAATTGGTTTATTGTTTAACACCGCACTCAGCATATTCCAGCTATATGGCGGCAATCTATAAAAAAAATCAAGCCTGGACCAGACAATCCTGTGATCAACATCATGAGCATCGATCTTCGCAATGGGGATACGATGACATGTGTCAACCAAGTCAGCGAGTCTGACCATCCGATCCTGTTAGTCGCCTCTCACGACACGCATGGGTTGCTGAAGATCAATTCTAACCCATATCTTCATGGGTTGCTCTAGATAAACCTCATCACAGGACAGCATTAAACCATTCTTCCAGTATGTTTTACTTTACCATGAGTCATTACTCATCGGAGAAGCAATTTGGAAAGAGCAATGTCAGGCCTACCAAAGAAAACTTTCCCATTGTGCAGAAAAACACAGAAAAGACCACATTAATTAGTGGAAATAGCAACATAAACATAATACCTCGCTACTGAAACAGTAAAAACGGCAACTTTAAATCGCTTACACTGCATCATAAAATGAGGAGCCCGCAACTTCGATTTTGCACATGCGCACATGGAAGAGGAAGTCTCGACCGCATGTTGACATTTTCCAGTTTGGACATTCCTTGTTAACTATTTCAATTGTGTTATTTGGCATGAGTAGCGAGGTAATGTGTTTATGTTGCTATTTCCATGATTAATGTGGGTTTTTCTGCATTTTTCTGCACAGTGGGAAAGTTTTCTTTCGTAGGCCTGAATGGCCTGTTTTTCTTGTTTAACTTGTCAACAGTATTACAACAACATCGTGGTAGCTTGTAAGTCAAATCTACCCCAGACCATCCAGGGGTACAATATGACACTAAATCTACACTCAATTAAAAATATAAATTACAATACTGAAAGAATGAATGTTGTTTCATGCCACAGTTGGCAATATTGCTGTATGCATGATACGTGTAGCCTTATGATCCAGTCTATGACAGACAGACCTGGATCCCGCTCCACAAAGCATTCGTAGAACTACGTCATTCGTAATCTACGATAAACTGTATAATTATGACAGCACATAATGCTACAATTGCTTTGTGGATCTGGGGTTCCTTTTACGAAGCAACCTTTACTAAGGTTAACCTTAACTTCCATTCTTTAACATTGCACTAAGGTTACCTTAGCGACTTACGATCACCTAAGTGCTTTGTGAAAGGAGGCCCAGGGCCCTGGTGGTTAAAACTGATTTGAAGTAAGCCAGTTTTACACATCCCCTGAAATATATGACTAATATTTGGACTAAAGTTTCATGTATGTGGTAAAAAAAAGACAAAAAAAAATAATTCATCTTGCACTTTTGATCATTGAGTGAGTGAGTGAGTATGGTTTTCCGCCACTCTCAGCAATATTCCAGCAATATCACGGCAGGGGACACCAGAAATGGGCTTCACACATACCCATGTGAGGATTGGAACCCGGGTCTTAGGCGTGACGAGCAAATGCATTAACCACTAGGCTACCCCACCGCCCCACTTTTGATTAGTACCGCTACTCATCAGATGAATGAACAACAATTTCAAAGGTCACCATCCTTGATTCCAAAAGACAGTTGTTGTTTTTGTTGGAAGAAAAAGAATTACATGAATCATTCACCATTTCTTAACAAGAGTGGTGATAAATAACATCATTTTTTCATTACACATACCTTACTGAGTTGGTCCAAATTTTTGGCAAAAAGTCATTTTATTCATTATTCTTATTTCAATTGTTTTTGTTGTGTGACAGAATGAGTGAGTGAGTTGAGTTTAACTCTGACAGTCAGTCATGTCAGCTTGATGTGAGATGTAAGCCTAAAGTTAGGCTTTGTTCATTGTTAAAACCTGCACTCAGCAATACAATGGTCTGTGAATAAACAAATCTGGACCACACAATCTAGTGACTGACATAATGAGCACAGATCCCTGCAAATACAATGGAATACAATGACATGCATCAACCAAATTGGCAAACCCTAACGAGTCGAACCCGTTGGTCCCTTTTAAGACAAACATGGGTTTGTGAAGACCTATCCTATCCCAGATCGTCTTCACAGGTTGACAATGCCAGGCAAGTGCGAACCAGTGCCAACAATCTTTTGAAAGTACTCATATTCTAACCCTATTGCGTTAGAAAATTTGGGTAAAATCTGGAGTGCAGTCTCCTTGTTACCTGTTGCCTGTGAATATAGGGATAGACAAAATCAGTCAAAATGTTTACTTTGTCGAAAAATTGAATATTAAGTCAACCGGTAAACTTCAAATTTAATCCCGAAATGTCTAATATATCAGTTTGATAGTGTTATGTCAGTGACTCCAAATAAATGTCATTTGCAATTAAGATTACACTCAGCTTGCTGACTATGAGATGTCTGGGATGAATGCCAGTGAAGACAGAGCGCCTCAGTCTCCAAGGTCGCCACTTAAACTGATATCAGCTACACACATGTACAAACGGTGCATAAAAAGTTCATGCTTGTAACCATGCAACTAGAATCTTTCTCACAATAAATCTGTGAGAAGAGAAAATATTTCCAAAATTATATATTTAAGGTTGTTGTTTTTGTTTTCATAGACAGGCAAATTATTCTTAAAAGAGGAAATGTTTCCACAATTATATATTTAAGCTTGTCGTTTTTGTTTTCAGAGACTAGCATATTATTCTTATAAAAAGATATATTTCCAAAACTATATAATTTAAGCTTGCTGTTTTTGTTTTCATAGACAGGTATATTATTCTTATGCATTAAGTAGAAGACTGTATTTTAGTTGCAAATTTGTAACAAATGCAGAACACTTGGGGCAGTTCATAGTTTTGCATGACGTCGAGGGACATCAAGAATGGGGCTGACATTGGCATCAAATCGAAGTCTTCAGCATGTCATCTTGCAATGCATTAAACATAAAGAAAACACAAGGAACCATCTGACAAAGACAAGAACAGAACTGTTTTCCAGAGGAAGTGATGTTACAATGTACAAATCAATCCCTGCCTGTTGAATCAGTGAAAAAGTTTGTGATATATCTTAAACTTTCACCCAGTTTACCTCCAGATCTCCACATGGACAAAAAAAATAATGGCGACATGTGCAGACTAACATTGATCCCGGAAAATATAGGATTTGAACCCAAAAATGATATATTAAGAAAGATATATCAAAATTGAAAAGAAGCCTTGGTCAGATGGGAGATTCCTATGTTAATATAGACTTACATCACATCGGACTATTGCAGAATAATATAGGCAAGACAGAAGGCCAAATGATTCCGCATCTGGGAGACAGACCGGTCAATGTGTAACATCACTATATGGATTTGACATATGAAACTATATTGCATCTCATACCATAATGGATCCCATCACGTGTGCTGCAGCTGATAATATCAACTAGCAGAACGAATCTTCTGGGTTATATTTGGTTCCAGGTACACATGCTTGTCGTAAGAAGGGATAAAAGGGAACGGGTGGTCAGGCTCTGCAACTTGTTTGATCATCAGTGTACCACAATAGTTTGCTCATTATATCAATCACCGGTATGTTAATTACAGACAGGCTGATTCCATACAGTTGGAATACTGCTTGGTGCAGCATTAAGAAACAAACAAAGCTCTCTGTCTTGGTTGTACCAAAACAAAAATTTACTTTCATTGTTGTTAACTTGTTTGCCTCATCCAGATTTAAATATAATAAAATTAAATAAATGAAAATGGAAAAAAAATTGGAACATATGAAAACGCAAAATACTTCAAAACCCGTGAAGATCCAGATTAGAATTGGTTTTCAGTAACCCATGTTGTAATAGGTGACTAACGTGATCAGGTGGTCAAGCTCACTGATTTGGTTGACACATGTCATCATATCCAAATTGCATAGATCAATGCTCATGATGCTGATCACCGCATTGTCTGGTCCACACACGTTTATTTACAGACCACTGCCATATATCTGGAAGAATGCTGAGTGCGGTGATAACAAACAAACAAACAAACAAAAATACATGTAAATGAACAGATGGAAATGAACAAGGGAACACATGAAAATACAAGTGCTCCTATATTCTTTCCAGGTTTCTTTGCATGCTTTGTATTGCGCTGTGGATGAAAATGTGTAAACATATAAAGAAACACTTATACTTTCATTTGATTCCATCTGTATTCACTTGGGCCCCGTTCCTCAAAGCGATCGTAGTGTTAAGGTGATCGTAACTCCCATACTTTAACATAGACTTACGACAGTTGTAGTGCTAAGGTGATCGTAACTCCCATACTTTAACATTGACTTTGACAGTCGTAGCACTAAGGTGATCGTAACTCCCATACTTAAACATAGACTAACGACAGTTGTAGCACTAAGGGGATCGTAACTCCCATACTTTAACATAAACTTACGACAGTTGTAGCACTAAGGTGATCGTAACTCCCATACTTTAACATAAACTTACGACAGTCGTAGCACTAAGGTGATCGTAACTCCCATACTTTAACATAGACTAATGACAGTTGTAGCACTAAGGTGATCGTAACTCCCATACTTTAACATAGACTAACGACAGTTGTAGCACTAAGGTGATCGTAACTCCCATACTTTAACATAGACTAACGACAGTTGTAGCACTAAGGTGATCGTAACTCCCATACTTTAACATTGACTTATCACAAGCGTAGCTTTACGATCGGTTTAAGGAACAGGGCTTTACTCATTAACCATGGCATATTATCTTGGAGAGTTCCCAGAATCCCATGGCAAGGTCAAACCATTCATTGCACCTCATGTCAGAAACACCGACATATCAGTTACAAGAACACATGCTGTTTCCTAAAAACAGTACAGCACATATTAAATATGGCAGCATGAAGTGCAGGGAGTCAATTAATGTGAAGGTGGAGATATTCTTGAATGACATTTTATTGTCTTATCCAAATGATAATTGCAATCTAGGGATTTACTATTTGTAGGCAATTTGGGGAGGAGGAAATTTATCACAAAATATGTGTTCGATTCTGAAAGAGTTGTGTGGAAAGTGGTAGCATTATTGTAAGTAAAACAGTTACTAGGACAGAGAGCAATTTGGAGCTGTTCCTTTTCATCACGATAAGTTACAATTGTTTTCAAACAGTAAGTGAGTGAGTTGGGTTTGACACTTACTTTTCAAGCTGGATCATTTTCATATGAGTGAGTGAGTTTAGTTTTACACTGCTTTTAGCAAAATTCCAGTAATATCACGGCAGGGGACACCAGAAATGTCGACACAGACAGTGACTGATGAGAACAGACTTTGTTACAAAAAATGAAAATGTCATTAAACTTTGGTTTAGGTGGAGTGGTGCATCTTGGGTACCACCTGGGGGACAGCCTTGACCTTACTGTACATTTAGTACATCAAGTTCCATAGGCTGGAGTCAAGTATTGACAAACATCTTTTAAGTACAGTAATAATTATCTCATCTTACAGAAAACGTATCTACAAGACATCATTACTTTAAGGGCCCTAAGATGTCCTGTAGGAACCCTTGAAATCAATTATTGGGCCCAATGGACTCAGAAGCCCAAAGTCAAACATTCCATGACTATTACATATAATTAACCAAACATTAAAACCAATATTGTAAAAATTAACATCTCTTAAACATCAAAAGAAATACTTTTGTATGGAGATTTATATACTGTGTATGTTTTACATGTCTATGATAAATACAAGGATGATCCATTTGAGTCATTTCCTCGGCTTTGTTGGCAAACTCGACAAGGGATGAGTGGCGTGGGGCAGAATGGTGGCAATGATAGTTCTGTTGAATGAAGATTCCTACTAGCTCAGATGACAGCAAGACTCAGCTTGCTCTAGTCAGTGTATTAGCGTGGGCCGCAGAATCCCTGCCTGTTTGAAGTTCACTATGATAGCAAACCTAACCTTCTAAACGCCAGGCGGGAATTTGGGGTACCTTTGGTGCTTATTGGAAGCAAGACCAGTCTCAAGTGCTACTTCGGTTGTGTTGAACATGTGAAGACTATTTGTTACGTGGTCCATGGATGCGAGTAGATGCGTGTTGGATTTTACCCAAAAAATTGGATTCTATCTGTGCAATTATGGTAAGTAAATACATGTGTATCGTCTTTCTTTGACGATTTGTCATTTACATTGTTTTGTCATGTGTGTGACATCTCATTGATATAATTACTAGGATTTTGTTAGTATTGATTCTCTTTGTGAAATCATCTATCTTATAATGGTGTATGTACAACAGATATTGATAATGATATGTGCCACATACTGTATTGAAAATACATTTTGATATATATTTAACTTTCATTATTATGCATATTAAACTAATTTAAAGCGGTTTGAGCACAATTCTATATAAATTCTGTTACATTAGATATACGTAATTTTTCAACCTTTTTGAACAAAAAATATTATGATGATGAACCATCAGTTATTACTGAAGGTCAAACAGGTGGTATAAAAGATCACACATCATATGAGGGTTTTATCTGAAGTCAATAGAATGTCAACAAAAGGCCATGAGTCAGGGCATGATGGTGCTGTCATATTACAAAGTTCAAATGAATGTCGAGCAAATTCTTAGTCATGATAACATAACACTCAAGCCACTGGTTAAGAACACAAAATATTTTTTTTGATCACTGATACCAGAAAAAATCTGTTTATCATAGATAGGAATGGATATAAGCTTACACAATTATCTGTAATACTTTCACGGAGCTTGGCTGTTGTTAGCATGTTTGTTTGTTGTCTAACCCCATACTCAGCATTATTCCAGCCATAATGGCGGCAGTCTGTATGTAATGGAGTCTTGGCCTGACAATCCAGTGATCAACAGCGTGAGCAATTGGATACGATGACATACGTGGCAACCAAGTCAGCTAACCTGACCATCTCATCCCATTAGTCACCTCCTACGACAAGAATGGGTTAGACCAATTTCAACCCGGATGTTCACGGGTATGGAGCATGGTTGAGAAAATCGTATTTTGTATAATCCTGTCATAAATCCCCCTACTGTCTAGTTTAACATCTTAAGTCAGGGAATGTAGTATTTTTGTGCTTTCAGCAATATTCCAGCAATATTTACACAATAGGGTACACAATAAATGGTCTTCACACCTTCTACCCATGGGGTATTGAACCTGGTCCTTCACTGTGACCAGCAAGCACCTTATCCACTAGGCTACCTCACTTTCCAGTTTAGACACATATATATACAATGGTGGTATTCAGTGAGCTGTATAATGTACAGCTAAGTCTACAATGTAGGGCACTGTTAGATGAGTAAGACAAAGCTACATAGAATCAACACCATTGTCTTCACAGCAGCAAAACATGGTGATCAGCTATAAGAAACACATTAGGTTCTGTGAAGAATTCACATTCTCCTCTTTCAAATCTCAAGGGAGTCACTTAAAACTGATATTTTTAAATTTCACTTCCTGTTTGAGTGCAAATGATTAACAAAGTAAGCCAACTGATGCATACATCTAAGTAGCTGAGGAGGAAATTCTATATCTCATCTTTTCCTGCCCACTTAATAGCTGGATTGATAATATCAATTGACATATATTTGATGCTTATCTATCTGCAATTATCAATCATAATACATAGCTTCATAACTTTATCAATAATGTATTAAAATATGACATTAAGAAATGTCCTTTCACAAATTCATGTCTTTTTAGAGACATTCGTTCAGGACATTATCATGAACACATTAGTCTTTTATGGCAGGAATATACCCTGTTTATATATTACCCAGCAACCTTAGCTGCATGTCATAACAGAGATCAAGATATTCTACGACCGTATATTACTTTAGTCAAAGTTTGAGGACCCAAAAAAGCAGTCTGTACAAGGGGGTCGGCTTATCTAGAGGTTACACTTTCATCGAACATTATATTTGGTAAGAAAACAACATTGTATCGCTTCGAGTGAACGAACAAGAGAAAACAACTTTGTCAGTGAAGATGTCAAATTTGCAATTAAACATCACTCGACAAGATTATGTACCTTCTCAGTTTTAATTTGTTTTTGCTAGGCATTGTATTATATGCAGGGATTAAGATTACCATGTGTATATTTGTCTTGTACACAGAGACGGAAATAGCAATCAGCTGTGCACACGTTCCCCGGTGATTTCGTTAAAACATACCCAATTACATAACGAAATGAATCTCAAAAGATGCCAAGGACCACCTGATTCTTTAACATTAAAGGGACCGCCTCCGTGGTGTAGTGGTTAGAGCGTCCGCCCGGAGAGCGGAAGGTCGCGGGTTCGATCCCCGACCGCGTCATACCAAAAGATGTTAAAATATGGTACTTGTTGGTCCCTGTCTGGCGTTCGGCATTAATGGGTACAAGAAGGACTGGTCGGCTCGGAGTCAGTATAATGTGTCTGAGTGGGGTATTCATGCTTCACTGCGGCATGGTATCTCACTGGGCTAGCACTATAAAATCAGCTTCAGTCTGGGCTAGTACAAGCAGCCGCACATACACATACACACGCATGCACGTCGTCATATGAGCGAAATATTCTCAAGCACGACGTTAAACCCAATTTCACCTCACCTTTAACATTAAAGAACTGAGTTGTCCTCCTGTATGTGGTATACTGACCTTAGTATTGAAAGATTATCATAATTGGGCATGAAGGGCCAAAAAATGGCAAAGAGAATATTGACTAAACTGATGTCACATGTTATGAAATGAGCTTCTTAGCTTGTAATACTGAAATTTTGGTAACAATCTTGTTCCAGCTTTTGATCGCTCTTGGATTGTCTGGTCCAATCAATTTTTATATAGCTGGAATATTGCTGAGTGTGGCATTAAATGACAAACAAACAATATTTGATCGTGCCCTTCCACACTGAGGTTAAAAACCTTTTGAAGGACATCCATGGGTAATTAATTCTCAAGAGAAACTAGTCAGCTCATAAGGATATAACTGTAAAACCACAAGTCACTGAACTTGTTTCTAAAATATTTTGTATAAATATAGCAGTGAGTGAGTGAGTGAGTTTAGTTTTATGCCACTTTTAGCAATATTCCAGCAATATCACGGCAGGGGACACCACAAATGGGCTTCACACATTGTACCCGTGTGGGGAATCGAACCAGGTTCTTCAGCGTGACGAGCGAACGCTTTAACCATTAGGCTACCCCACCGCCCCTATAAATATAGCAAGCCCTCTGTGCATACTGGACAGAAGAGTTCATTTTGATTTGCACTGGTGATGTTTTGGAAGCACATGCCTGTCATGCTCTTCATAACACCACATGGATGTAGTCAGCTGATGTGGTATCCCTGATAGCTGGTAGCCAGTAGCTTGAACCCTCCTGCCAGGGCATTCCTTCATCTGGCATGTGTCATCCATACCCACCATTACATGCTCCCTCCCACAAACGCATTGCCTGAATACTGATGAGATTTCCTGAGTGAGCAAGATTTGCAGGAGGTCATCTGACCGTGGTCAGAGTCAAGTAGCTTACAGCTGTACCTCGGTCAAGAATGTTGTCTCTATTACAAAACCTATGGTATATATTTCATCAAACAAACATCTTATTCCATTGCTATCCCCTGTCCAGCTCCTGAAGTTATGAGTGAGCGGGTGAGTTTGGTTTTAACCCGCTTTTAGCAACATTCCAGCAATAACATGGCTGGGGACACCAGAAATGGGCTTCACACATTGTATTTATGTGGGGAATTGAACCCAGATTTTTGGCATGACAAGCAAACACTTTAACCACTAGGCTACCCCACTGCCCCTGAAGTTAAGAGAGGGTTAGTTTAGAAATAGAATTATTTTCATTATCCTTTTTGAATAACTCCATCGTATTATCCTCACAAATAACTCTAAAATATTTTGTGAATTATAAGTTAACCAAAAACTGATTTCCCATGGTGATTCTGGAGGAGTATGGGACAGTTCCACTTCCTCATCTGTGTCAGAAGATTCTGGGACAGAATGGTTTGACAGGACCCCTTGGATTTTACCACTTGTGGATTTGGGAGGAGCATGACTTGATAGAATCTATAGCTTATCTTCCCATGAGGAGTCTGGGATAGAATGGGTTATTTCCCATATTACCATATAAGTAGTCTCTCGTACAGACCCTGAAACAAATATATCCAAGAAAGCCCACACAAGTCTAGAAAATGTGGCAAGTCTAGATTTCCTCAGCTTTTAGGACAGTGGTTGGAGTGTTGGCTTGTCAGGGCTGTTGGTTCCTGGTGGTGGGGTAGGGTAGTAGTTGGAGTGTTGGCTTGTCAGGGATGTTGGTTAGGCTCCTTTTTATTATATATATTTTTTTTTTACTATAAACTTTTTTCAGTAAAATATGTTCATTTCAGAGACTAGTTGTTATTCTACCATATAAGGCACATGTGGTTGCAGAAACCCTTGCTTGTCTCTCCATAAGGATTGACAATGAAGGTTGACAATTCCATCTGCTTGTCTCCCTTGGTTTACAATGCCTGTGGCATGTTTCCCCTTCGGATTCTGGGACACTTCAGGTTGACAATTCTATCTGATTGCCTTCCTATGGAGATTCTAGGTCATATGAAGCTGGTGTAACACCTGCCTGTCAACCTGAGGGGGTTGTGGAGATAGATAGTGCTTGTTGTTTGTGTTCCTGTGAGATTCCCAAACATCGCTGATGGGATCCTTGGGTAAATGACGTTGGCAGTAGCCCTTGCTTGTCTTCCTCTTCAAGGATTCTTGGACAGAATGGGTTGACACAAAACCCAGCTTGTCACGCAGAGGGGATTATGGGAGGAATAGTTGACAATACCCAATGCTTGTCTCTCGATAAAGACAAAGCAAGGATCCCTTGCCATCCTCCTTAAGAGGATTCTGAACAGAAATTAAGTTGGCCATGCCATTTGCTTGTCTTTCCATAAGGTTTTCATGCCAGATGAGGTACCAAGCACCAGTTGCATGTCTCCCATGTGATTCTGGATCAGAATATGTTGTTAATACCTTGTGTTGGGAATCGGAAACCAAATCCACTATTGATTATTAAAGGACTTGTGGTGAACAATTATCGATTATAATCGAAATATATACATTTTTAAAGAACATTCCAACATGCAGCCGCCAGTCTCTGGAACAACTTGCCCACTCACATCAAGAATGCTGAATCTTTGGACACATTTAAATCGTCTCTAAAAACCCACTTTTTACGTCTTGCCTTTTACTAGACTTTCTATGTTCACTTGTCTCTCTGTAAATACTTTTAACTATTTTTCTCCTATAGTATTGTAGTACCATCAGCGGTATTAGTACCTGGATGTAGTGCTATATAAATACCCACATTATTATCATTATTATAAATCACCAATTTTAAGGGTTTTCCACCAGGTTTTGTCTAATAAATGTGTTTTATAACTCATATATAATACTGTCATGCAATGAAATGCATGCATTGTTAGATCAAGGTTGGATTTATTTACATCGGCGGGGGGTTCTTAAAAAAAATATATAAAAAATTGTTACAGTAATATTTCGTGATGAATACGAAACTTTACTTTACGCTGTTGTTTGTGAATATTCAATGAATATTCAATTTAATGGTCAGTTTACTTCATTCATACATTCATACTAAAACAACAAAATTCCGATTAAGCGAAAATATGTTGTTTTACAATCGATAATTATATTTAATCCTCCTTTCGATCGATTTTCGATCATCGGAACATCACTAATAATACCCCACTAACATACAAAGGATTAGCCTCACGAATGGGATTTTGAAAGTAACAAGGATAATCCATGTCAGATAAGCTACCAATGCTTAGCACCAGCTGCTTGTCTCCCCTTTGGGATTGGTATTTTGAAGCAGGTACCAGGATGGCAGCTCCATCTGCATGCCCAGCTGAAAAGGCACCATGGTTGACCATGGTCTACCATGGCTTACCACGGTAAACCATGGTATTACCATGGTTTACCATGCTAAACCGTGGTCACTAACATTTCTCCCCATGGTAGACCATGGTAGACCATGGTCACCATGGTATACCACAGCAGACCATGGTCATTATAGACCATGGTCACCAGAAACCATGGTAGACCATGGTCACCAACATTTCTCCCCATGGTATACCATGGTGACCATGGTCATTCTAGACCATGGTCACCAGAAACCAGGGTAGACCATGGTCATCTTAAACAAAACTATGGTAGACCATGGTGTTGTTCTCATACAAAGTAATGGTTGACCATGGTCATCACAGACAAATCTATGGTAGACCATGGTCATCACAGACCAATTTTACATTTCAAACTGTGATAAATAAAAAAATTAAAATTGAAATCCTGACTGTTTCATGACATTGTGTTTCATTTATGAATAACAAAATAGCGGGAGCATTCAATGAAGTGTTACACAGGCATTATACTAATAGCATTACAAAGGACGTGTGTAAAACATCTCAGATGTTTTTACGTCTGTGTGCATTAAACAACTAAAATTGAACACTTCACTCGGTGAGAGACAAGTAAAAATGAAGTGTGTTTTAATGAAAAATACAAGAACACAATGTCATAAAAACAATTATCAGCGGGAACAGTTCACGTAATTTAACTTTCTCATTGTTGCTACAGAAACACACACACAAATAAGGAACAAAGGGCGTCTTATACACTTGAAAATCAAAACAAAATTAACCCTCCGTACATTTGAAAATAAAATAATTTTGCCCCAGCCCTTTGCTAAAGTTGTCCATTAAACTCTGTAAACCCGTCTCTCGTGGTCTTACTAGTTTTGTGCCTGGTTGCCTTTAGTTTTTGATTTTTCAAAAAAAATACAGCAACAACATAAACAATGCTGCGACAGAAGGCGAAACAATATTCTGTGCCTAACACGATCCGTTTAGAAACATAGACAGTTCTGCGTAAAACTTACCTTCTGTCAATAACAGCGTAACCAATTAGTGCTGGAAGATTTTTAATTCTCTTTCTTTTCATATTTACTCCATAAAATAAAATTTGAAAGTACAATGTCAAAATCGTCTCATTTCATTGAATTTCTCCGTGAGTGATCACGATCGGCAAACGATGCCTAAAACTTGTTATAAGCACGTCTTTCGCGCAATGTTAATGGTGAAGCTCCGATTTTAGAACACATTTCACTGTCACTTCCTGTTCAGCACGTGCAATATGACCCGGAAGAGATTACATCAAAGTAGATTAATGAAATTTAAATTATTGCGGGGATATGTGCAAAAACTATTCTTCCACGTTATGACCCGGCGAAGGAACGTGTGCACTGAATATCTTTTTTTGCGATTCCGCCGTTGACAATATTATTGTTTATGAATTCTAATTTTGATGTTGATGCCTTGATATTGTAATTCTTGCCTTTATTTGTTAATAAGATGGAAATTATCCACTGTTGACTACGTAGTGTTGTTATGAAGTACCCACGATCGCGTGATTGCAAACACGGCCACGCCCTTCGTGCTTACGTAATCTTATTGCGACTTCAAGAGCGGATAGCACTAATCATACAGCCTTTTACATACATAGTTACGATACATCCCTGGTCGTACTAATTAATTTTCTTTTCTAAAAAATATGTTTCAACTTCCAACTTCGCACCATTCGGGACAAGCCGAATGGAGATAGTACGATCTGAGGAGACACGCGACCGCTTCCGTTTCAAGACGACCGATGCCATAGCTGCTACTTGTCGCGTAGACATTTGTGAGTAGCGCCAAAACCAGTGATAGGCTGAGAAACACAACTTTGTCAACACTGGCAATAGACTACAACGATCAAGCGAAGAATATCCCTAATATATTAGCAATGGCGGATTTCGAGGATAATCCAGCGATGGATATGTCAAGAACTCATGATAAAGGAATAGACTAGATTTAGTGCCGATGGATACATCTCAAGTTGAATTCCAGTGGACATAAGCATGGCGGTAAGTAAATAACAGCAATATTGAAATTATTTTGAGTGCAGATATATTGAAATTGTTTTGATGTTCGGGAATACGCACATACTAAGCGTATGTGGCGTGAAGTAAACAACAGTTTTGAGGAGAATGACGGAAAGAGCGATATAAGATATAGCAGTGTTCATTTTATAAACAATGTACTTCCCTCAAGCGGAAAGTCAGTGTTAATTTGGGTTTTGTGCAATATATTCTACATATCTATGTTAACACACGACCAATATCTAACGGTACTTTTTAAAAAAACAAAACCGTTATGACTTTTTTAGTTAAGTTATCAGTGATCGAATGGTGTCAAAGTTCACGGGGCTTGTAGAGGTCAGCCTGAAAGATTCAGTTTGTTTGCTTAGATTACACAGACAGCAAAATAAATTCAAAGGGTCATAAAAAGGGAGATAATTGCTACAGGCACGTTTATGGATATTTCATTTTTCTTTTCTATCGTATTTGTATTCAGTTTTGGAATAACTACTGACTGTAAACCAAAATGACTGTGCCAAAGCGCTTAGCTATTCACTTAACGGAAATAGATTCATTACAGTAAGATACGTTTTTCTATGTTATGATATGTTGATTATTATAAATAATGGGGAATGTAAACATTTCAGAATATTATATTTGGTCATGAATGTAGACTAGTGATTTAGAAGCCAATTTGGTGTTTTAATTTCTAATACATGTTGTGTTACTTGGCATAGACTCTTCATATTACAAAAATATTTTAAAGTCATCTGCCATCAGTGTAAAGAAATTATTTTGAACAATATAATTAGAGTCTGGTGAAAAATATTTGCAATATGTTAAAATACATAACATTTTGAGCAACTGTAAATATATATTTAAAAAAAAAACAACAACACTTGTTTGATATTTGCTTAAGACTGTTTGAAATAGAATGATTGTGATTAAATGTTGGTGTGTTTTCAGATTTCGACTGGACGATTCTGAAGAAATGGTCCTAATGTTGAAACACTGAAGATAAAGTTCTACAAGATGAGTTTATTCCTGTGCGGGCGTTTGCTCATCACACTGAAGACTTGGGTTCGATTCCTCGCATGGGTACAATGTGTGTAGCCCCTTAGGTGTCCCTCGGTGTGATATTGCTGGAACATTGCTAAAAGTGGTGTAAAACTAAACTCACTCACTCAATATCCCTGAACCAATGTGGACATTTTCGGTGATGTCACCACTGCTCTTTCCGAAGGTTCTTCAGACTTGTGTATATCCTGTTTCTTCTGAGAGAAATTGTGATGCCCCTTGTACAACTTCCAGGTAGATGATTTTGGGCCCTGTTGTAATTTCTCTGTTGGTTGTGACTCTCATTTATTATGTCTACTTCTAAACCATATAGACTAAAGTGATTTCTCTTTCTGAAATTGTATATTACTGCATGAAATGGTGTTCTGAATTGGTTAATTTTCCTGGATATAGACTGACATCCAAGCTGCCCTAAAGATGTTTTTAGAATAAAATAATAGATAAGAATATCCTCTGAAAAATGATGAACATGTCCACATGCCATTTGTCCCTAGCAGCATTACTGGATATGTAATTCTAGTTTGCTTTAGACTTGTACTTGTTGCACAGAATATCCCTCAATCCCTGTGAGTTTCCCAACAACTGTCCTCAAGTTGTCTTTCATTTAAATCTGTCAGTGTCAGCAATAAAATGTGTCTTTATAATTTGAACAGTTTGTTTTCAGTGCATGAGTTTGTTTAATGTTAATTCTTCAATACCCAATATTCTAATTGATCTCTATGCCATGGTGTATGTGACTACAATGTATATATTGTGGTATGGCGCGGTTGGTTTCTTACCATAGTCTAAATAATGGTATTCTAATGTGCCATCTACCGAACAGGGTATACTGACCATGGTCTCAGTTTTTTCAGTAGTACACCATGGTACACCATGGTCTCTTTTACCATGGTAATCCATGGTATACCATGGTTGACCATGGTACACCATGGTCTCTTTTTACCATGGTAGACCATGGTCTTATCTTACCATGGTAAACTGTGGTGCCATTTACCGCACGTGGTTAAACCATGATAGACCATGGTCTTTTTTTACCATGGTAGACCATGGTATACCATAGTCTCTTTTGACCATGGTACACCATGGTCTTTTTTTCACCATGGTAGACCATGGTCTCTTTTGACCATGGTAAACTGTGGTGCCATTTACCGGATGTGGTAAGCCATGATACACCATGGTCAACCATGGTCTGTGAACCATGGTCTACCATGGTATACCATGGTCTTTTCCTGCTCATTTCAGCTGGGAGTCTCCACAAGAGAGCTCCATGGTAGAGCTGCGCAGCCTTATCTTCAGTGACAGCAAAATGAAAGACTGGGTAACATTTACAGACCTGGGTGATCGCTATCAGTATATCCTAAAGGATGGTTTGATTGCTTATTGCTTATTTAACTAAACACTGGCTCAGCTTTCATTATTTACTGGCTGGAAAAGCTGGAATATTGCCGACTGGCAAGACACATGTACAGTTACGACTTTCCTTCTGACGTCCTGATAATTATGTTTACCAGCTTCACTAGTAATAGAAACAATCACCTTTAATTAGCATAGTAATGAAGTCCTATTCGTTCTCGAACAAAAAAAACTTACACAAAACGGACAGAAATAGATTACAGTCTGCTTCAGCTTCTTTAGACAAGTAACCAGTGAAAATGTGATTTCACTTCTGTTAGCACTTAATACAAGCTATAACATGGCTTGAATCAATAAGAATCCATGTTATTCTGTGGAGAATTGAAATCAGAGAGTTGCTGTGATGAGTAACTGCTAAAACCCAGGGCCTAGATTTTCGAAGTGAGACTCTTTGCGCTGTGCCGTAAGTATATGTTAATGTTTGGCACTTAAGACTAGCTTAACACTAAGAGAGCTTTGAAAATCTAGGCCCATGCTGTTGTACCACTCAAAGAGGCAACAACAAAACATTAAGAAACTAGCCTGAATTATTTGAAGCCTTTTCCATTCAATGTACAGTACTAAGTAGCATATTAAAAACAATAACAATTTTCTTATCACAAAAAAGTGTTGACTTGAAAATGGAAATAATCATATGATCATAATTTTAACCTACATTTGTAGATTTCTAAAACGAAAATAGATTCTTTAAACCTGTTATATATTTCAGAACATTATATTTTCGCCACGAAGATTCGGGTAAGAATTGGTCTTCAGCAGCCCATGCTTATCGTAAGAGGCGACTAACAGGATCGGGTGGTCAGGCTAGCTGACTTGATTGACACATGTCATCGTATCCCAACTGTGTAGAAACAGCTCATGCTGTTGATCACTGGATTGTCTGGTCCACACTCAACTATTTACAGACTGCCACCACATAGCTGGAATATTGCTGAGTGCGGCGTTAGACAATAAACAAATGACGTGCATAACAGAAGACACGATTGACTACCATAACCAGATGTGACAGTTATAACGAACAGCCTAGAATTAGTCTTCAGCAACCTATGATTGTCGTAAGAGGCGACTAACGGGACTGGGTAGTCAGGTGCTTTGACTTGGTTGACACAACATCATATCCCAACTGCGTAGATAGAGGTTCATGATGTTGATCACTGGATTGTCTGGTCCAGACTTGATTATTTAGAGACCGCCGCTATACACTATAGCGGGAATATTGCTGAGTGCGGCATTAAACAACAACCAACCAACTTATCATCAGGTGGTTAGGATTATAATGAGAGGACTGACCACAGGCATCATTGTAACCTAACACAAGCACGTTTCATTTCTCCCAATACAAATTACACTGTATCACTTGTCATGATTCATCATTCTGACACACTGAACCACAGAAACTGCGTTTCATGACAACATGAGGAAGAAAGACAGTTGAAGGGAGTAAAGAAATAGAATATATCCCAATAACTCCAATTACTCTCACAGATCACATTTCCCATGTTTAATGAAAACTGGAAAGAATGACAAGGACATTTTGTTTATTGAAGTTGAATTTTCCCCCATATGATAATCACTACTTTTCTCATCTATCATTCTGACAGAATCTGGCACATTTTCCAAAATGGTTGTGTTCAAGAAGTAAAGTATACTCTGGCTAAGTCTCAAGGTCTTTGAACCATAATAATTTCTTTTCCGCCAAGCCGTTGCAATAATTCTCAAGTCGGTAACTAACGGCAACTACTCTAATGGTACCATGGTAATGAAGCAAGTCTAGATTCCCCACTGGTCTGAATCTCCCATCTCACCAGGGCTCTTTTCAATTTAAATGCAGTAGCTTATTTCCATCAAAATTGTATTCCTCCAGAGACTGTTAGTCTGAGGTCTGCCAAGCAATCCAGTTTCTATCTTTTTCTATACTAGTGGAATAATATGCTGAAAATGAATTATTAAAACTTAACTTTCATGAGAAATACTTACTAAGTAAGATAATAAATAATGCCAATTTTCTGTATTGGTTCAGTTCTAGAAGCAGGTTCAGAAGGATGCACCATATATGGGATACATGATGTAAAGACTCACAAAGAGTTGACGTAATGGTTTCAGGACAGTGTTGTATGACAGTTTAATTAAGAGAATGTATCAGGGATGCCACGATACATCGATACTTTTTCTAAGACGATACAATTACCGATACATTCAAAACTGTATCGATATTTAGTTTTGAAAGTATCGGTTTAAATATGTTTATGTATTGTTTACATTTTGCAATTGTTTTTTGATGTTATGAGAGCTATAAATGATTATTTTTCATGTACAAAGATGGGAAATTAGAACTCTTTAATCTCTGAGAATCAAAAATGTTGATCTTTTCATGGACAATTATAAAATATGAAATATTAATGTTCAAAATGTAACTAAATTTATGCAATAATGCCGCGAAAATAGGTATTGTGATACATATCAAATCGTCACATGGGTATCGTGATACGTATCGATTCATGAAACTTATGTATCGTGACATCCCTAAATTGTATGTCAACTCTTTTCATGCCACCCTCAATATAAAACATTACCAGTCCCAAGAAAATGTTCAAATTTAGAAAGTTGAAACAAATTTTGGCAACATCTCTCCCTTGCTATATCATTTTTTCATGACACTTGAGACCTTATATCCAACCCACCCTTCTAAAAGAAATACTCATACTGTGATAGACCAGTAAAATCCAGGTTAGAACTGATCTTAACCAGCCCATGCTTGTCGTAGGAGGCAACGGGATCAGGTGGTCAGGCTCGCTGATTTGGTAGACGCGTCATCATATTCCAATGCTGGAACGATGCTCCTGCTGTTGACCACTGGATTGTCTGGTCTGGATGCGATTATTTACACACCACTGCCATATAGCTGGTATATTGTTCAGTGCGGAGGTGACCGCCTCCGTGGTGTAGTGGTTAGAGCGTCCTGCCCGAGAGCGGAAGGTCGTGGGTTCGATCCCCGACCGCGTCATACCAAAAGACGTTAAAATATGGTACTTGTAGGTCCCTGCCTGGCGCTCGGCATTAATGGGTACAACAAGGACTGGTCGGCTCGGAGTCAGTATAATGTGTCTGAGTGGGGTATTCATGCTTCACTGCGGCATGGTATCTCAGTGGGCTAGCACTATAAAACCAGCTTAAGTCTGGGCTAGTACAAGCAGCCGCACTTACACATACACACGCATGCACGTCGTCATATGAGCGAAATATTCCCAAGCACGACGTAAAACCCAATTTCACCTCACCTCAGTGCGGAGGTAAACAACAAACAAACAAAACATGACCCCTGAGAACTTATCCCCTCTCCGCTTTTGCCCCTTCTCCACCCTATAACAATTACCAGCCACTCATGCCTGATATAACCAAAATGTTTGTTCAAAGTAGTGTTGAAGCTAATTCACTCTCTTGTTCACTGACGCATGTCTTTCCACATTTTCCCAAATGACCTTGACATTTGTTTCTGTTTGTGTGTATTTGACACACTCCTTTTAACACTATACTCCAGCTATCATGAGGTCTCTTAATAATCAAGTCAGGATTATTAACATAATCAAGTGATTGACATCATGAGCATCTGTCCACAAAACTGTGATATGATGAAATGCAATCAACGAAGCCTGACCACCCAATCCATTTAGTCATCTCTAATAGGAGCGGTGGGGTAGGCTAGTGGTTAAAGCATTGACTCATCACGCCGAAGACCCGGGTTCTATTCCCCACATGGGTACAATGTGTGAAGCCCATTTCTGGTGTCCCCCACCATGATATTCCTGGAATACTGCTAAAAGCAGCGTTAATCTAAAACTCACTCATTCACTCTAATGAGAATCAAAAATGCCCGGGGACCTACATTTTCTAATTACCAAATATTTAAAAGCTAAGAAACTATTCACTTCTAACTCTGCTGAAGCGATTAACCTATTCAACATTATAACCAGTGGAATGCTGGGATACCATCAAGAGGAATGATACAACATGGTAAATATTCCACGATCAAAGACATTCCATCTGATGTTATTCAATAGTGAGTCACTCTCTCCACTCAAACATAGATAATGACATTATTAGTTGTATCTGGCGGCCTGTTAACGTCTTTATCAGGGTAATGAAGGATGAAATGATGCACCATTATGCAACTTACTGTGGCCTACATCAGCAACCTTGAGACAGACCTTGCTCCTGTCGCAGGTTGTTGATGGAGGTGGATCTCAAGAATTGAGATAATGCCACATTGGTAATTGTTTGTTTGATTGGCATTCTTGTGGTTGTGAGTCAATAATGAAGCATATGACTTTATGGAGAAAAACTTCTTGTTTATTGCATAGAGTGACATTTCGGTATAGAGCCTTACACCGTTATCAAGTTAAAGTTTTAAGTTTAAAGAATCTGCACCGAGACATCACTCTATGCAATAAACAAGAATTTATTTCCATAATTATTATCCATTATTGCTCCATTCGTAGCTTCTCCATGACAACCATCGTCTTAAAATCTAGATGTATACCAGTTGATAATAAAACTACATTTCTCTTCAACATATTGGCCCTTTTTGTTCATCATATTTTTCTCACACATCTCATTATGCCGGAAATATCAAACCTGTAATAAATTAGAAACTGATAAACAGATTATTGTATTGGAAAGTAAGTCACTGTCTGTTAGATAAAAGATATATTGATTCAAGTTTTGAACTCAGCCAAAAACTTTCAAATTGTTATTAGTGACAGCTGTTCAGAAGAATGAGGTCAGTCTGTTATAAATATTTATAACGTTCATCTTTCTATATACCAATGCATTATTGTTGTGACAAACAACTAAATGTATAGCTAATTTCATGTGAATAAACATATAACATTGTATAATGTTCCATATGGTCCATCTCCATGACGACCATTGTCGTATATTCCAGATGTCAACACCAGCTGATTATAGGAAAAAATACATTTCTCAGAATGCCGTTTTTCATGCCTCATCATGTCTATACCTTCCTGAGAACAAAAACACATGTAATGTGACTTGTGATAATTAAGTTGTCGAGATTTTCTTAGCATTTTAGCAATACCATTTTCCGCCTTGACAATTAATGAGTTTACCACTTGTCCCAATAATGAGGATGATGAAACTTGCAGCATAAGAATGTTTGTACGATTTCTGTTTCCATTTTGCCTTTGCTCCTGACCTTGGTGACTCTCAAACATTACCTTGAAACAGATTGCCAATATGACAAATGTGCTCTATGTACACTATGTACACTAATGTGTGATACAGCCTTTGAAATTCATACTATAAGTCCCCTTCCCAAGATAACTAAATTGTGCTCAGACAAGAAAATGCAAGGACAGGTATTTGTCACTGTTTAGTTAGCATTTGAGGGCTATACCTCTCACTTATTTAACAGTGGGACTCTTAGTGTAAACCTAGTTTTGTCAGGAACCAGATTAAGTTATGTCTGTCCATGGATCTAGGAAGCTGGTTGTTGTTGGCAGTGTACATTAGCTCCTCACATTACTAGCACTAGTAAATTATAACCTCAGGCTTACAGGGCATCCTATTAGGTCTCTGTTAGGAGTTTTGAAAGGTTGGCGTCATGTAACACGATGCTGCGTTTGTAAAATGATCAGAGCATTACAATAGACTCAAAGTGTAGATACGTATATTGAGACTATTCCACAGATGAAATCCCAAACACTACAAGGGGAAAGTTTCGGGGGGTTTTATGCACTCATCAATATTCTTGCTCTATGATGGCGGTCAGTAACTAAACAAGTATTGACCAAACAATCCATTGATTAATATCATGACCATCTGATTCTGGTCATTGACATAAAACTAAGAAATATTTGCTGAGGACCATTTCAAGAGATTACCATAAGTGCTAAAAGAGGGTAGAAGAAAGACGCTGATCCATTGTGAAATATTGAAAGCAGAAGAGGCAACTAACAGGATTGGGTGGTCATCCCAACTGCACAGATTAATGCCCATGCTGTTGGTCAATGGATGTCTGGTTAATATTTTGGTGTTCAAAGAACACAGACTTCAGCTGGAACACAGAATGATGCCAGGAACTGTGAATCAGTGAATCTGATAACTGGTAATTCTTGTCATGAAGTACGACAAAATATTATTATCAGACCGAGAATAATTTTGTTATAATGACATTTCCTATAGTCAATACCAAAATCTTAAGCATGACAGGGGTGGCGGGGTAGCCTAGTGGTTAAAGCGTTTCCTCATCACGCCGAAAACACGGGTGTGATTCCCCACATGGGTACAATGTGTCAAGCCCATTTCTGGTGCCCCCGCCGCCATAATATGGCTGGAATATTGCTAAAAACGACATAAACCAAACTCACTCACTCACTTCAGCATTACAACTTTATATTGAGCAGTTGGTGCAACCTCTTTTTTATCTGGTGCCACAAGGTTATTACCTAAGGTTGTACCAGGTGTAAGCAGGTTTCAATTCCTTGAAACAAGCCTTGTTTGAATCTGGCCATGGCTGCCAAATGGGCCAAGCCTAGACTCCCTTTAAAGAGCAGCCTTCAAGCAGAACCCTGTCTTGCCAAACCTCTGTAATGAAATGTTATCAGTGACAGAGAAACACCAAACTTCCAACCTTATTTCAGAGACACTGTGCACACAAGAAACCAAGTCATATGTTACAAACAACTATTAATCAGTAAGCAAAACTACCTTCTGCAAAACTCATCACAGAAGGAACAGACACAAGCATCCATTACCATATTTCCTTGTGTATGGCGCTCACCTTCCCACCCACCCAAAAAACTACTGTTGTGTGAGTGGTAGACACCAATTCCGTTCAACTAGTTGGCAGGTCTATATAATCAAGGTAAAATAATTAGATTTGGGGCTAAAAACAACCTGTCAGTCTAATTGTTAATAGTCTCTGACAAAAACACTAATTAGCCCTGTCTATCCTTGTGTTTAGTAACGCTTTGGCATAATATATGCATAAGATGAATTTTGATACATTTCTTAACCAATCCAAAGTGATAGCTTGTCAATAATTACATGCTGAAAATATGTAAGTAAATCCTGTTATATTCAGTTCTGCTCATTAAATGTGTATATTGTATATCTGAACATAAATGTGTCAATCTTAAAAATTCTGTACAAAATTTCATCAAACAGTTTTTCACGGGTACATAAATTTTGTGTGTGCTGATTGGTGTGTTTTTTCACAGCAATAATGATTATAATACTGTTCTTTTGCCATGAAATACATGAGTTTTCTGATAATGCAAAAGCTAAGTTGTCAGATAATGGAGTGAGTGAGTGAGTTTAGTTTTATGCCACACTCAGCAATATTCCATCTATATGGCGGCGGTCTGTAAATAATCGAGTCTGGACCAGACAATCCAGTGATCAACAGCATGAGCATCGATCTGCGCAATTGGGAACTGATGACATGTGTCAACCAAGTCAGTGAGCCTGACCACCCGATCCCGTCAGTCGCCTCTTACGACAAGCATAGTCGCCTTTTGTTGCAAGCATGGGTTGCTGAAGACCTATTCTACCCCGGATCTTCATGGGTCGATACATAAATGAATTGGAGTGAGTGAGTCTTTTTGTCGCTTTTAGCAATATTCCAGCAATATCATGGCAGGGGAAACCAGAAATAGGCTTCTCACATTGTACCCATGTGGGAGATCGAACAAGCTGGTCTCGTCGAACCGGGTCTTGATTGTGGCAAGCGAATGCTTTAACCACTAGGCTACCCCACTGCACCCATAATGGATTGGCACTAGTTATAGGTCTATGGAAAGAACAAAAAAGACGTCATAGTGTGCTACACTGTCTCTGGTGAATCTCCACACAATCTTTTATCGCTTGCTATTTTGAAAGCCCAACTCAAAGCCCTTTCTTCTAAATTGCTTTCAGTTCTAGCGATCTTTGATAAAGTTAAGACAAGGGAGCACTACATAACACTGCCTGTATTTTTAGATTTTTGAAAGCTTAGATCAAGATGCTCCATATTGTTTGTTGTGGAGAAAACAGTATCACACAGAAGTCCCTTATGAGTTAACAAACACAACATGAAACTTCTCTGTATGATTAAGTTGTGTCCAATGCTTTATAAAGCTATTTGAATTTGAATTTCAAAATGAATTAAATTTGGCACTGATTATTTCTAATGTGAGGAAAGCCCCAAGTGATACAGGTTTCATTTACCACTTTGGTGAATCCAGTGAGTTTGATTATGGTGCTGACAAACGTAGATAGATAAGGGCAAACAAGACTTTGATCCCATGATCGCTGGTTTCTGGCTTGACCCAGGGATGGACATCTTACAACAAATCACAGCACCTTTATAAGCCTGTCTCAAAGTCCCTGAACCACATTATTTCCCCTTCCGCCCAGCCCTTTCTACAATGTTAAAGACCTATATGTAGTCTGCCATACAGACCCTGAAACAAATATATCCAAGAAATTCCATGCAAGTCTTAATATGTTTCAAGTCTAGATTTCCACAGTTTCTGAAAATGAAGAAAGTCTCTGGGCTCCTTTTCATTATATTGAATTATCATTATTTATCTTTTTTTGTGTGTGTGTAAAATATGTTCATTTTAGAGACTAGATGTTAGTCTACCCTAAATGAAGCAAGTCTAGATTTCTTGAATCTCCCAACTCACTGGGGCTCCTTTTCAATTTAAATGGAATTAATTGTTTCCATCAAAATCATATATTCAGAGACTAAGCATTTGTCTACACCTTTATAAGACTATGAGGTCCCCTCACTTTAAGTGGTGGTCCGATTAATTGAAATAATCGAAGATTGGTCGCAATGACAAAACGACCAAGCAATCGATCATGTTTTTTCATAATCGAACACAAACAATTTTGGACCACTTGTTTGCAATAACAATATTTTTCAAAGGTTGATTTTGTCTCGACATTGCATAAGCACTACAAGCTCGTTCCAAGTCATGATTAAGTTTATCTTAACAACTCCAGGAAATGAATGTTCCTAACAAACTAGTCATCCTTTAAAGATGTGAAATTTGCAAATGCAGTTTGCGCAATTTGCGAAAAAAACCGAGAGAACTACATGTTTTTTCTTTATTTTTTTGTGCATTAACAAACATAACCAGGAAAATTTGATAAATGACGCTAACCAATTATTTTCGATGATAGATCGGTTGTAATGAACCAATCATCAATTATGAGATTTACACCAATTCCCAACACTACCCCTCACACAGTAATCCCCGGCTGGTCCAGAAGGTGATTAGGGATGCACTGGGCCCTTAAAACAGCAAACAAAGAAAAAGCATGCAATGTACATTCAGGAATTGATACTTTCCATCCCTCTCATTAATGACAGGTACTTGGACCTTACTCCTGGCCGGAGCATTGAAATCTACAGAAATAGATGGGACATTTGATAAAATAGACCCATTATAATGGTGTATATGCAAGTGAGAGTCCTAAACCTTATCATCAAATGTAAACTATTGCACCTTTCTTCTGAATCTGGAAGTTCTTGTGCGTACACTATGCAGATGACCGATATCTCATCTAGATAATGTTTGAAATGTGTTTTCTTTTATTGCATGATAAATGTTAAATATGAAAATAGCTGACACTGGCATGCTGCACTGATACAGTGTTAGTGATTCACAAATGCCATTGGGTGGGTACTTGCAGTTGGACCTGCATGTTCAACACATACACAGGTGGCCGGGATGTGGAAATAGACAGGTCATTACCACTGACAAGATGTCTGAGTGAGTGAGTGAGTGAGTTGAGTTGAGTTGAGTTGAGTTGAGTTGAGTTGAGTTGAGTTGAGTTGAGTTGAGTTGAGTTGAGTTGAGTTGAGTTGAGTTGAGTTGAGTTGAGTTGAGTTGAGTGAGTGAGTGAGTGAGTGAGTGAGTGAGTGAGTGAGTGAGTGAGTGAGTGAGTGAGTGAGTGACATAAACCAGATGGCACCACTACTGATCCTTACTCTCAGAGTGGAATGACAAATGTGAGTTCCAAACATGACCATAATCACAAACTACACTCTTACCAGCTCTCATAGCCACAAAGTACTGGGCCTTGTCTGAAATCAGTACATTTGGATGCACAGGAGTAAATTTCTATATCATGTCTCACAGCTGAAAAGGCATTTTTTTAGCAATATTCCACACTTGTCATTCAGAAACACCAGAAGGGCACAAAGCCTGGACAAAGACAATGGAGAAACAGATACATCTGACTTAGTCAGTTACTTCACCACGAATGACAACAAACCTTTTATGATAGCACCCTACCAAGTTTCTGCCCTTGTATGGCTGACATCTTTACACCTCTCTTATAAAGAAGTGGTAGACTTGCACACTTTCTAACTGTCTAAGGCAACAATCATTAGTTCAAGTTGTAAATCCTAGATTAAAAAAAGAACAATCTGTCCCTGATTAAGCCAGCCTTGCTGCCCCCTTATCAGGACTTTTAAGGATAGAAGTGTTCTACATCCATAGACCAGAGACCAATAACTGATGGTATAGGATCTCTGCAAGGACGTATTATTCAGTACAACCTTGAAGCAAGGCTATAGAAGCCTGTACTATCCACAAGGTGGTGATTAATGGCTTGGGGCACAGGGCAGTGTTGTATCATGTGTATGATTATGCCAGGTTGAAATGCCACTCAGTCTTACAGGAAACATACCCACGTCATGACAGATGCACGCTTGTGTAATGTTACTTCAGGGGAAACAGACAGGATCATTAGCCTATTGTGTCCGCCATCACAAATTCCACAGTCATTATATGAAATGCTATTATATAATGTGAAATTGTTGTCCATTTTGCATGCCTACGTTTGTCTTGTGTTTCAGAAATGCATGTTGACTATGATGTCTCCTTCCAATACTGTATTTTGGTAAAAATGTGCAAGAGCATTCAGAGAGTGTGTATGGTTTTAAACCGCTTTTAGCAATATTCCAACAATATCATGGCTGGTGACACCAGAAATAGGCTTCATATATTGTACCCATGTGGGGAATCAACCCGGGTCTTCGGTGTTACATGCCAACGCTTCAACCACTAGGCTACCCTACTGCCCCACAAGATGTCTCCTTCCAATACTTTATTTAGGTAAATATGTGCAAGAACATTAAGAATGATTATTGAGATAAAATTGTACATGGCACCTTTAAGACAAGAAAGGAAATAGCTGGAGAGTTTATCTGAAATTTCAATATACAAACACACATAATATAATGTCTACTCGCTCTGCTGTGCCTTGGGAAAAAATGACTGAAGAAGCTAACAATGTTTGGATGCCATTTCGAAAGACTTCCACCATTTGACATTATGCAGTGCATTGTCAGCATTATCTATGTTAACTCAGCCACATGCTTCTCTGCTGGGCTAATATTAGCCTGATGTCAACAGTTGTAAGCTGTACATAAACCCCCTACCACTTTTCACATTTGCCATGCTAGCCTGTCTCACAGTCCCTAAACCATATTTTTTTCCTGCCATACAGTCCTACCTGTCCTGCAAAAGTTTAAATGAAGCAAGTCTAGATTTTACTAAGGTTCCGAATCTCCCACCTCACTAAAGCTCCTTTTCAATTTAAATGGAGTTCTTTTGTTCAATTAAAATTACGTTATTTGAGACTAAGTGTTAGTCTATTGTCATGCCTGCATTTTCATCTTTTCTACTTTATTTGATACCAACAGTATTCTTGAAGATCCAAACATGTCTGTCTGTAAGTTATCTGTAAACAAAGCCATTTTGAGGTTGAATCAAAATAACATTATTAGAGAATTAAAATAACATTATTAGAGACAAAGCGTTATTCTATTGCCATGCCTGCATTTTCATCTTTCCTACTTTACATGATACCAACAGTATTCTTGAAGATCCAAACATGTCTGTCTGTAAGTAATCTGTAAACAAAGTCATTTTTGGGTTGAAATAAAATAACATTATTAGAGACGAAGTGTTATTCTATTGCCATGCCTGCATTTTCATCTTTCCTACTTTACATGATACCAACAGTATTCTTGCAGATCCAAACATGTCTGTCTGTAAGTAATCTGTAAACAAAGCCATTTTTGGTTGAATTAAAATAACATTATTAGAGACAAAGCGTTATTCTATTGCCATGCCTGCATTTTCATCTTTCCTACTTTACATGATACCAACAGTATTCTTGCAGATCCAAACATGTCTGTCTGAAAGTAATCTGTAAACAATGCCATCTATTATGTTGCTTGTATCTGGGCGAGCATCAGACTTAACTGGAACTGACACAGAGCGTTAGGAGCTATGAACATGAAAGTAACTGTATAATTGCAAAATGTGGCAGGTTTACTGCAATGATCTCAAACTGTTCATCTGGGTTGCTGGTAACTGGCCAATCTGGGGGTGTAACGCCATAGCAACACAACTGGAAACATGTGCCAGTATATCAATAGTTAGAACAGTCTGACATCACTGTGAGATGATCCCGGTAGACACTTGTTTGTTGATAGCTTGCTCGTAGCCAGCTGCATCTACTTCAATGTGAACGTCCATTGAGAGGTGACCAATAGGCTTCAGGACTCATGATGTACAAGTAATATGAACCAATTCTGACACATTTTTAGTGCCATGAAGACCAATTAGTAATATGAACCAGTTCTGACACTATCGCCATGATTAGTAGACCAGCTTGTAATACAAACCAATTCTGACGATGTTATCATGATTAGAAAACCAACTTGTTATACCAACCAGTTCTGACGCTATGATGATTAGAAGACCAACTTGTTATACAAACCAATTCTGACGCTATTATCATGATTAGAAGATCAGCTTGTTATACCAACCAATTCTGACGCTATTATCATGATCAGAAGACCAACTTGTTATACCAACCAATTCTGACGCTATCACCATGATCAGAAGATCAGCTTGTTATACCAACCAATTCTGACGCTATTATCATGATTAGAAGACCAACTTGTTATACCAACCAATTCTGACGCTATTATCATGATTAGAAGACCAACTTGTTATACCAACCAATTCTGATGCTATCA
Source organism: Haliotis rubra (assembly GCF_003918875.1). Lineage (NCBI taxonomy): Eukaryota > Metazoa > Mollusca > Gastropoda > Lepetellida > Haliotidae > Haliotis > Haliotis rubra. The sequence continues at coordinate 111,673 of NW_025766004.1, forward strand.
CCATGATCAGAAGATCAGCTTGTTATACCAACCAATTCTGACGCTATCATCATGATCAGAAGACCAACTTGTTATACCAACCAATTCTGACGCTATCATCATGATCAGAAGATCAGCTTGTTATACCAACCAATTCTGACTCTATTATCATGATCAGAAGATCAGCTTGTTATACCAACCAATTCTGACGCTATTTACCATGATTAGAAGACCAACTTGTTATACCAACCAATTCTGAGGCTTATTACCATGATTAGAAGACCAACTTTTTATTCCAACCAATTCTGACGCTATTTACCATGATTAGAAGACCTGAACTTGTTATACTAACCATTTCTAGTAATTTTTAATCTTATTTATTTGTCAAGTTACTGATCTATACTGGAAACTTGATTCTTATGTACAGCATGACTTCTGATACAAATGTGCAAAATGTCAGAACCTGGTGCAAAAACAAAAGTTTAGTTAAATTTGTTTTCTTAATAAGTGCTCAAATTTCTTTCTGAAATTTAGGGGCAGGACAATTATACTTTAAAAGTAGCAGCTAAGCCAGAATGTTAAAAGATACATATTTTTGTTTACTTCCTCATATTATAATCATGAGCGGAGTACAAGGCCACACAAGGCCATACAAGGCCACACAAGGCCATGCAAGGCCACGCAAGGCCACACAAGGCCATGCCAAGGCCATGCAAGGCCACTCAAGGACACGCAAGGACACGCAAGGACACACAAGGCCACACAAGGATACCGTGTCTGACCACCCTTAAGACAAACATTCTATATAGTTGCTGGGAATCTATTTTCAACCAGAATCGCTATAGGGAGGTAAATTAATTTGACATAGATCACGTTGATAGTGTCTCTAACAGACCCCTGAGCACAGTCCATATATAACTATATCAGTCTCATCACCTTCTCAGATCTACCATCCCATTCTCTCCCACCTTTCCACAAATGGAAACAGGAGACTCAGTGTTTCAGTTGTGGTATTATATTAAACATTATACAGAACTCAATTTCAGGGACCATATCGTGTTCTTCTGATCTGAGACTAACGGCCTATAAGGGACTAACCATTCGATATTTGAAGTTGGAGGGAATATTGTATAGAGACGATATTTTCAATTACAGCTGCCAAACCCTATATTCTCTTTCATTAACACAATAAGTTTAAATTACTATATTCTGTGACTGCTGGACAGAGTACCAGCAAATTAAGGCAATATAATATGTTGTTGAAATAATCTCAGGCACAACACATTGGATGATATTATTAGACAGTTACTTTGTATGTTTGTTGCTTAACGCCACACTCAGCAATATTCCAGCTATATATCACGTCCGTCCATAAATAATCGAGTCTGAGTGAGTAAGTTTAGTTTTATGCCGCACTCAGCAATATTCCAGCTATATAGCGGCGGTCTGTAAATAATCGAGTCTGGACCAGACAATCCAGTGATCAACAATGTGATCTCTGACAGATGTATCTCCCAGCAAACAATTTCCTGTTGTCATAATGTTGATGCAACGTCATGCTTTCGTTGTTATATCTTTATTCTGTGGTCTCCCATGTATGTTTGTCACAACCATGTACCCTGACATTGTGATACATCAGTTCTACGTTGCCACAAGCTAAAGTTATTTGATACTAAAGTATTTTATGTTTTCTTAACGTTTATTTAACGTTAATAGCTGAATAGTTTTCCCTGTAGTGAACTGGGTACATAAGAAATAAAGCAGAAATTCACTTCAATATTTATTCCTCAAGTTGCATGTTGTTTTGGTCATGTGTTTTCTGAAACTGTAGCTGAATAGTGAAGAAAGAATCTCAAAGTGAAAAGTTTTAGAGAAAACTCTATCATGACAAGTTATGAGAAACAATGTTTTAACTTTGGGAGGAGCCCAAAGCCTAACATTTCATCAACGTAAATTTGCAACGTTGTTATTATGTTGTGACAATGTTATAAAAGGATGTAATACTAATGTTGAGACAACGTTGCGTCATGATGTTACCAATCTACAACCTTCTCACAACGTCGCGATAACACGTCATTGGTTCCCAATTGTGTAGATCGATGCTCATGCTGTTGATCACTGGATTGTCTGATCCAGACTCGATTATTTACGTACCACCACCATATAGCTGGAATATTACTGAGTGCGGCGTAAAGCTAAACTCATTCACACTCACTTGTATTCTCAAACAGAAAGCACCATTAGCTTTATATATCTAAAGTAACCAGTAAGGTTCAAAGTTTTAAAAGCTGTGATGAAAAAGCTATATTTACCTCTGAATATAACATTTTATTGCACATAACATTCAACTGGAATGATGTTCTCTCGAACTGGCGTTTCCCAACAAGCCTACTTAGTACTTCACGCTAACTTCTTGATCTCAACGTATTACAGGTTGACTGCACATGGGTGGAGACAGTGAAATGCTTATCGAAGCTCCCAATACAGAATGCAAATAAGAGCTGAAGTCACTTTCCGGCGCAGTCAGTTTGTTCATGCAAGCGTTTAAAACAAGCAGTTATGACTGTCACCAGAGTCATTCTTTTTGGTGGCAAGTTGACATAGACAAAAACATGCTCACCCATGCATGTAGAATAAACATGATAAAAGCAGTTGTGTTGAATATGTAACACTGCTCATCGTGTTCAAAGGATGGCACTAATTTGTGTAACAACATCTGAAACCTGTACAATCTTCGTCTTGACATGACATAACTTGTTTGAATAGCTGTCTTTTTTTTCAGCTTTTGACTTCATTGACGTTCAATGACATAATTATTTATGCTTCACTACACATAAGGTACAATTAGTTGAACAGGTACATACACCATCACTGAATTCACCATACAGTGAGTTCTGTACACAGTGCTGATGTGGAGCTTAGGTTCAACACCATCAGTCAACTTTGGGAAAACAAAGTTAATATTATTTTACATTTACACGTGTACATAAATAGATATTATCATATATCTGTTTGAGCAAAAGAACACTGATTAAATGGCATGGTATCAGTTTAATTATTTTTTTCATTATGCCAGAATCCATTTAAAAAATAACTAGCATCAGGCTTCAGACAAGAGGCTCAAGTGGCAGATAATTTAATCTACATCCACATTTCCGTAATTCTAACTCACAAATAATGTCCCAGCACAGAATTTATGCAGTGGTTTCTTGGAAAGTTATCTGATATATTTTAGTAATATATACCTATAAAGGCAGCATTATAAGCTTACAATATAGGACTTAAGACACCTGACAGCTGAGGACATCCCTTGAGAATTCTAAAACTGATTGAACAATACAAAAAATGCATCTGAAGGATGACATATGTAGATATAAAAGTTATATTTGCCTAAAAACTCATGAAATATATATACGGACAGACCAATTTTATTTCTTGTTTTACAGATTTTTGTCCTCAAAAAAACTAAAGGCAGGAGGAATTTCTTTTTTTAAATCACCAGTCAAAGTAACATTCCTTTTAAATATTAAATTTATTTTACTTTTGGCAATTCATTAAGTGTACATGGGCACAAAACAATCTAATAATAAATTTCATGTAAGTCTACATTTTTGGCCAATAAAAACTTTACAACTTTATTTTTTGAGCAGGAATAAGTAAGGTATTTTTGTTCTTATTCTTGAAGAATTATGACAGGCAGATCCGTAGAACAAAAAATAAAATTGGTCTGGCCTAATAGAAACTTTTCAACAACCAGCTTGCTCAGATTCTGTAATATTATCCAGTTGGATAGTATAAAAAAATAGCATAAAATACACAGTGCCTGTCGATTTTGTTTCTATCCTACAATATTAATCTTCAATCTCCATAATTTAGAAACAAATGATTCAGGGTATGGATTCCCTTGCAAAAATAGAAATAAAATTTATTCGATAAAAGTACTGTATCTTGGAGCACTCATAGATTTGGGATATGTATCTTATCGGACCCAACCATAACATTACATCTCTAATTACCGGTAGCAGAAAGCTGACTCCATGATGACAGAAGTGGTGGTGGTGGAATTGGGTTTAACGTCGTGCTTGAGAATATTTCGCTCATATGACGACGTGTATGCGTGTGTATGTGTATGTGCTGCTGCTTGTACTAGCCCAGACTTAAGCTGGTTTTATAGTGCTAGCCCACTGAGATACCATGCCGCAGTGAAGCATGAATACCCCACTCAGACACATTATACTGACTCCGAGCCGACCAGTCCTTGTTGTACCCATTAATGCCGAGTGCCAGGCAGGGACCAACAAGTACCATATTTTAATGTCTTTTGGTATGACACGGTCTGGGATCGAACCCGTGAGCTTCCACACTCCGTGCGGACGCTCTAACCACTACACCGCGGAGGTGGTCTGATACAGAAGTACAATAGATGTGACATTGTAGAACACTCAGCATGATGTGCTGCTAATCTAGACCAGAGTAGAAGATAGCACTATCTCACAACAATGTAAAGACAAGACAATCTTGATGGGTATGTCTGTTCAAATCAGGGGTTATTCTCTTATCCTTATGAATTCAAAATGTAGGTTACCGTAACACTAGCTAGTGATACAGAACCTGAAACGAAGTTATCCAATACTGCCCATGCAAGTGTCAAATAGTTGGCAAGTCAAGATTATTACAGTTGGATCCTTTCAGAGAGTTTCTGGACTCCATTTTATTACATTTCATTAAGGTAAATTCATTTGACAAGAATGAATGAGTGAGGGAGTTTAGTTTTACACCGCTTTTGGCAATATTCCAGCAATACCACGGCAGGGGACACCAGAAATGGGAGTCATACATTGTACCCATGTGGAAAGTCGAACCTTGGTCTTCAGCGTGACGAGTGAACGCTTTACACTAGGCCACCCCACCACCCACATTTGACTAGACGATGGTCTAAAAATTACTAGTGAGTGTGTATAAGTTGTATTTTCAATTTGATATTAATTGTTGTTTAATACATAGTGTCCAATTAAACATTATAAATAAAATAATGGTACAATAATGAAAATGGATCAGCTTTTTAAACAATATTTTTCATCATGTATATGAAGAAAACATTCAATTTGAAAAAATATTGAATAAGGCTACAACAGTTTTGGAATAGTTTATCTCAAATATCTCAGTAATTAAATAATTTTCCAATCAGTAACAGATGTTTACACACAAGGGACATATGTATACATTGCATTCGAATTATGCAAATATGCTTTCTTTAGATGGATATATCTAAATAAACAGCTGTGTTATTTCAGGATCAATAGAATCAAAGCTGGAATATTTGCATAACCAAATTGATTCGTTTCGTTTCTGTTTTATTACAAAATATTACAAATGTAATAAAAAAAATTATGTAAATTTTATTACATATTATGTAAAGTAAGAAGTCACGTTACTTGTTATCAATGACCAAATGCTAACAAGAAGCTGTGGGTTCCTTATGTTTGAGCATGCACAAGTTATCTCCCTTTCTTAGGTTCTTGGGATGGGGACAAGGGGGTTTAAAATCTAAACTGCATAAATGTTGAATCTGACCAATGTTTCAGCTTCAAGCAAAACCTCCAGATTTATAGACAAATAGACAGACACAAAGCATCCTGAATGATAAGATGTTTCAGCATATATAAGTCTTGGGTGGTTACTTTAGCTCTGAACTCATGAAAATCCGGGTTAGAATTGGTCTTGAGTAACCCATGCTTGTTGTAAGAGGCGACTAACGGGATCGGGTGGTCAGACTCACTGACTTGGTTGACACGTCATCGTATCCAAATTGCACAGATCGATGCTCATGATGTTGATCAAAGGATTGTCTGGTCCAGACTCGATTATTTACAGACTGCTGCCCCATTGCTATAATATTGATGAGTGCAGTGCTAAGCTACCAACCAACCAACAAATACTTTGGCTTTGGGGTTTTAATCACAAGAAAGTGAACACATTTTACATTAGCTATTTCAAGTAATAAAATCTCTCAGTTATTTAGTTACTTTGAAACAGAGTAGACTAGCAATATACAGCATCACTTACTTTCATCATTCATCAATCAATGCCAGTTTACATTAAAACTCAGGTCCAGAGACTCTATCTACAAAGCATTCACAGAACAATACCTTTGAGAAGCCTGACAAAGTATAGAGTGAGTGAGTGAGTTTGGTTTTACGCCGCTTTTAGCAATATTCCAGCAATATCACCCAGAAATGGGCTTCACACATTGTACCCATATGGGGAATCGAACTCATGTGTTCGGCGTGACGAGCGAACGCTTTAACCACTAGGATACCCCACCACCCGACAGAGTATAGAACTGTGATAAGTTGTAACTAGGGCTGGCTATCAATATAGATCATAGAGATCTATAATCGTTAACTAAATATCAATCGGTTATCGATAAATATTGGAGACATAACTTTGAGCAAAAGAAAGTATTATGAAATGAATATATTTCACATCACTGGTAAGTGGCAACCTGTTTTAGCATGGATTATAAACAAAACAGTATCCTGAACATAATTTAGAAGCAGCCCATGAATAAAGTCCTAAATTTGCATATTGTGTGATAAAATTAAAACTTTTTTATATGTAATGTATTATATTATTGATAACAATTTTCATATCGATAAGCATTAATTCCTATTGACGATATTTCCAATTATCGATCATTTTAGCCAGCCCAAATCATAACACCATGTACACTGTGTGGATCTGGACCCATGTACCTGGCATCAGCATCTGTTGTACAACCTCTGTTATTCTTTATTAATATTTGAGAACCCACAAAAATATCAGTCCTGGATAGCTTCATGTTTAATGAAAACTAGAAAATTATTTGCAATATTTGCTGATATTTTAGTTATTTACTTGATAATACTAGATAACTGCAAGTCATCCTATTTCAGCAACATTAAAGATGCTTTTTAATAATAATAATAATGTCTATTTATATTGCGCTGAGTTCCATCCACAGAGGTGCATGCTCAAGGCGCTACAATAGTCACAAATGAGAAGTTCACGGGAGGAGATAGTTCGTGGGGATAGAACTTTCTAAAGAGAAAGGTTTTTAGGTTGGTTTTGAATGTCTCAAGGGTGGGGGATTCTTTAATGTTCTGAGGTAGTGGGTTCCATAACTGAGGTGCTGCTACTTGAAACGATCTGTTTTCACAATTATAATACTGCACCTATTCAGGCAAGACCTATTCTTTCATACTGAGAAATACAGAGAAAATACAGAAAGGTCTTTCTTACTGAGAAATACAGATAGATCTTTCTTACTGAGAAATACAGAAAGGTCCCCAGCTATGTCTACGCGTTCTTAGAAGAAACAAACTTGACAAGAATGTCTGGCTGGACACTGTTCATTATATCAATCACAGGTTTACCTGCTTAAAGGATTCACACTTAACTGGGCAGTAGAGTAGCCTAGTGGTTAAAGTGTTTGCCCGTCACGCTGAAGACTCGGTTCAATTCCACACATAGGCACAATGTGTGACACTCATTTCTGGTGTTCCCCGTCATGATATTGCTGGAATATTGCTAAAAGCGGCATAAAACTACACTCTCTCACTCACACTTAACTATTATTTTGCCCTCTCATTCAGTTTCAGCACTGCTGAGTAAAAAAATAAACATCACCACAGACCTTTTGCGTTTTAAATGGCTAGTACTGTTTTAAAGCTTAATGACATTTGCACAGTGGATCAGCATGTTTGTCTAACCCTGATGAGAGCATTAGTCATTCAGCTCGTGCTGTGTGTCATGACAAAGCAGCCACACAAGCTTTAACATAATTCATACTTATACAAAGTTAAACAGTTCACATCCACTGTATAACATGAAAAATTAAAATTGAATATTTCCATATTAGCATGGTTAGAGAGCAATTTCCATCTCAAAATTAAACAACTTACAAAAGAACCACTCTCAGTAACTATAAAGTAAATCTGTGCATAACTGCAAAGGTTAAATCAATGCTCCAAAGAATGGCTTGATATGCCATCAGGAAGCAGTATTCAATTACCCACTCACACATGAAACAGCGTGTGTTCAAGTTTCAATGCATGTATTGCTTCATGATATTGATTATGTAACCTTACAATAAAAGCTTGAATTACAATACAATATAGTATTGCTTGAAAATTCAGACCCAATATTGTATACATTTGCACATATATAAATATGAGCAGGTTAGGCAGCTGACTGTGTGTGCTTGCGATTAGGTGCCTGACTCTGAGGGTGTGGGTTTTGAATCCCGCATGGGACTCAACCCCCAAAAAGTACTAGAATTTGTACTTTACTAAGAAAGTGTAATCCCAAATATAACATATATGTTTTATATATACACACGCGAACACACACACACACAAACACATACGCATGTATTTTGAGTCAATATATGCAACTCAAAATTCAAGCTAGTTTGCTAGCCCAAGACAACAAAAATGCAATGAGGACAAAACAAAATCCATTGACTGTGGTCTCATACACTAAATGTACGATTTAAGGGCTATAATTCTAAACCAGGCCTCAATGCTTCAATTTTGCTACAAAATAGAATGAAATAAAACAGAAAAAATGTAAACATGGCAAATTTTGGTTTCATTAAAACAGAACTTACAACAAAATCTGAAGACTAGTGAATTAAAAGTAACTTCAAAATAACTGATTTCTAAGCCTGCATAACCTCTCAAGACGTCACTGAGATCAAAGATACAAGAAACTGATCAAAATCTGTGGATTAATGAATTGCTGTGTTAGGCCTCCCACAATGCTCCATGTCATGTTAGGTCATTGCCCCCAAGGGGCGGACAAACAAGCAATTAGTAACTAAATATATCCTGATTGATCTGCTCCTCCTGTGATTGTCCAGTAATTGTTTATGCTCTGCCAAGCTTCAGTGCCTTGAGATGCTAATTCTCCACAATGTACAGTAGGGTTAATCGGGACTTGTTCTGGTCCTCAATTTACTGCTTAAGTAAACTACCATGAAGAATGTTATACAATAGTCATATATAACTACAGTCATTATGTTGTAGAGTATAAATACATAAGTAAAACTATATTTTTAAAAGAATATTTATTTTTAAGCATTATTAAAATATTATATAAATTATTATGATATAGCATTACTATGCATAGTATTATGATTTAGAATTATACATGTATGTACAATTATATATGTATGTATTATTATAAATACTCACTGTGTATGACTAAGACTTAAATATTCGCTGTGATATTTGGGAGCATACATAAAAAGCCTATTACACTTTAATCATCTACTTATAGATATTATAGTCCTAACTGTCCATGACTCTTCAATTAAATATGGCTGATAAACTTTGTTCATGTTTCAAATTGCTAATAATTATATAGAATACCATGCATATACAACAATGGTTAAAACAACTAATACATCCAACTTGAAATTCCAAACCAGTATGAAATAGTATTCCAGGTTGTCCAAGTATTTAAATACAGGGACATATAGAGATGTCTGTTTCCTTATCTACTTGTTTGTATTTAGTTACTGTCTATTATACATTCTGGTTGCTGCATGTTGTCATCAAGATCATACCCCAAATACCCCAATTCCACAGATCGATGCTCGTGATGTCAATGTACAGCTGGAATAATGCTGAGAGTGGCATTAAACAGTCAAAACAAAATTCAAGCAAGGGGGAGAGAGAGAGAGGGGGGGAGAGAGAGAGAGAGAGAGAGAGAGAGAGAGAGAGATAGAGGCTATAGTGTTGGTCGTTATCATGTTGAAAACCCTGGTTCAATTCCCTAAATGGGTGTAACGTGTAAAGCCCATTCATGTTGTGATATAACTGTAATATTGCTATAACTGCAAGTCTTTGCAATAATTTTCCCTTAATGCCTCAAATAAAAATAATCTATATTATATAACTCGACACATGAGGAAATTAAAACATGTCCATATTTAATATTGGACTGTTTTTAATGTAAGGCCTTTAAAAATTTTGTGGTTCCGATTACCTGACCAACCCTTCAATTCTGGTGCCGACCCTATTTTTTTAAGCGGTATGAATAAAATAAGCTTTCAGATACCATTGTTTTTTTCCCAGCATCGATGGACATTGGTCATTCTGATTGAGAAAGTCAACATGATGACCTCAAGCTTGATTGAATAAACAATTTACTTCTAAAAAGAAGTGTAAAAAAATAAAGTAAAAATCCTACCCACCTTCCCTAAATTTCAAAGACATGTAATCGGAACCTAAACATTTTTGTTATTTGGCCCAACATAACTTCATTTGGGTGGACCTTTGGGCTAAATGACAAGTAGGGGCATCAACAACCACATAAGTGTAGCTATCTACTGTTGTGTGATCTACACATAACTTAGTTTAGAGATAGGGTTTTTTCATCAATGACGTGATAGGTTAAACAGAAGGCTGGTCCCATGTCTCTGCTGGTTTCAGCGACATCCCTTCATCAAGACATCGGTTCTTTGATAGATCTCCCCTCAATCATGTCCACTGACTTGTCAACAATAGACACTTACAATAATAGTCTTGTAGAAATGTTTCATAAATATAGATATAGTTTGTATTGTATTGTCTGACTGACTGAGTTTGGTTTTACGCCGATTTTAGCAATATTCCAGCAACATCACGGTGGGGGACACCAGAAATGGGCTTCACACATTGTACCCATGTGGGGATTCGAACCCGGGTCTTCGGCGTGATGAACCAACGCTTTAACCACTAGGCTACCCCACCGCGTCGTATTGTATTGTATTGTATTGTATTGTATTGTATTGTATTGTATTGTATTGTATATCTGACAGCAGCCACTGCTTATTTTGCACTGAGGAACCAGAAACACTTGAACATCTTTTCTACGATTGCAGGAAAACTCAAAATCTGATAAGACAGTTTTGAATATGGTTTGAAGGAACAACCAAGACAAAATTAATAATATCAAAATCAATTATCTTACTTGGAGACCCCAATCAAAGTATTCTGTTAAACCATTTGTATAATATTCTCAAAATGTATATCTACACGTGTAAAAATAAAGAAACAAGTTTGCATTTCCCAGGTTTGATAAAAAATATGAAGCAAATTTTTAACATTGAAAAGTATGTTTACGGCCCTTCCAATGCCACTTTAAAAAACAAATGGTCAACATTGATGCCGATACTTACAGAGATAGTGTAGTAACCTGCATCAACATGAGACATCCCTCTTTTCAGGAAAACCCACATATTCTATTAGTCTTTTCCAGAGTGAGTGAGTTTGGTTTTACATCGCTTTTGGCAATATTCCAGCAATATCATGGCAGGGGACACTAGAAATGGGCTTCACATGTTGTACCCATGTGGGGAATCGAACCTGAGTCTTCGACACAACGAGTGAACGCTTTAACCATTAGGCTACCGCACTGCTCCAGTCTTTTCCAGAATGCGGATTTGTGGAATATAAGCCCATCTCCCCCCTTTAAATTATATGAGCTTGATGCAGATGGTATTGTTTAAAGTCAGGTTAGGATGTACCATTTGTCACTTATTGGAGTGACAGCAGCTGGATATAATGCATTTGTGATTAGTTGCAACTAAACAGGTAGTTGTTAGATTCTGCCAGATGTTCAATGTCTGTATAATAACCATGCTGTCATCTAAACAGCTTATCCAGTGCATGCTTACATACCTAATATAATTGTCACAATGCATGTACATAATCATAGAACGTATTTTTGTCTCATTCAAGCAGAACTAGCTACTACTTGGAAATGGAAGGCTTGTGACACATCATTTACACCTGCCTGCTGTAATAATCTTGAAACAAATCTCACGATTTTCTAAGGCTGGAGACATGTTTTAAACAGCATTGCAACTAAAGTTACCATCATCACTGTGGAATTATGCTCTTGAAACAGGAAACTGATTAACTTCAATTTTACCAGGAGAGTTCATGTCAATATCTGGCAGATAGCAAAGACATTACGCTGAACCATATGTCATTATCAACGCATATGAATTCAATATCTTCAATATTTTGCCAGTAAATATGTTCCAAAGAGTTCAGGTCCCCGTTTCACAAAGCTCTCGTAGCGCTACGACTATCGTAAGTCAATGTTACAGTATGGGAGGTACGAATGCTGCAAGGAAAGTTACGAGATCTTAGGCTTACGAGAGTTTTGTGAAACGAGGCCCTGGTCAATATCTGGCAGAGAGCAAATAAAGTACACGGAAAGTTTGAACATATGTAATTATCAGTGCATATTGATTCAATATCATCTGTGTTAAAGTTTGCCAGTAAATATGTCCCAAAGAGTTCATGTCAATATCTGGCTGATATCAAATACAGTACACTGAAACATATGTCATTATCAACACATATAAATTCAATATCATCTGTGTTAAAGTTTTAATTCGTTTGCCAGTAAATATGTCCCATGTCACTGTGACATAAATCATATCTACATGAACGTTTACCAAATGTAGTACATGTTTAAAATAGTCACAAAATGTGCAACTACCTTCTAATATTGAACAAACTAAGATGAATAAGAAGCATTTCACAATTTTCATTAACTCAAAACATAAGTAGTAAGTACTGATATTTACCAGGTGTTAATTTGAGTGTTAATCATTAGATGTTTAACCCTCATCTAAATTACCATCACTTGATCTCTTAGACAAAGAAAATATTGTTAACCAAGTTAAATGTGGGCGAAAGCCTGCTATTCAATGTGTATAGTTCTGCTGTTACATCATAATGGTCAGTGTTGCATCTGTGTGATAAAAATAACAATATGGTGTGTGGCTTAGTATAAAAGAGCATCATCTATACATTCCCATTCATCATCCACAGACAAAACATGCTGGAGCTTAATAACAATCATGAGATGCACATCCTTTGACAGATCACTGTATCTAATAACAAAAAGGTATTCAGTCGACATGATACAGGCCTAAGGGAACACGTGAACAAAACTTGCCTCCATGTCTCAGAGCTGATCCTGACTCCAGGGGTATCACGAGAAGTGGGAAAATACCGCTAAGTCCAACTAGAACAGAACTTAGAACAGAGTAAGTCCAGATTTCATAAGTTCTGTGAGACTCTTCGTCAATCATATCCAGCCTTTCCGGATCGAGCGCCACGTCTGGTGGTCGTTTTGATTTGACACCGTTTTTCAATACTGCTGGCTTTGCTCGGTGGATCTCCGCTGTGGTATAAGCTGAGTATATCGCGTAGATAACTATCATCACATACACCAGATGTTGATAGCACGCCATTACGGCAGGTGACAGGACTTATCACCTTTGAATACACATGTGCACAGTCCACAACAACATTGACGCGACCTTTCAACTTTGACCTCGCCACATGGACGATGTTCCTTGTTCCTCCTTTGCAGTTGCCTCCCTTGAAACACAAATCTCTTTGTGGTGCTTGTTCGCACGTCCTCAGAATCTGATGTTTAGTATTTTATTCGTGGTGGTTAATCATCTCGCTGTTAAGTTATCGAACTCTGCAATGGCTGCACAGAATAAGCACAATCCTATCTTCACGGCTGAGTAATCACATAGTTCAATTACTTCCGTGAACGCATCGGGAACTCACGGAAATACCCGAGGATGAGGTGACCGCCGATGCTTTCATGGGGGAATTCGACCTTGCCCTTCTGAGGAATTGGTTGGAATCACGTATCCTGAAAATGAACAAAGCAGAAACTTATACTGCAGCGCTGTGTTAGAGTGTATACGTTGAGAAAAATCTTTCTTTTACAATATTTACGTTGTATTCAATAAAGAACTTCAGACTTTCTGCCAAACTGTGGCCTGAAATATTGGTACGGAATTTTTACCTTTGACCTTAGCGCTATTCCTGGCAGTCCATTTCTCGCGGGAAAGTGAGAAGACACCGCAGAGAAGATGCTATAGAGAGGAAGGATGTATCCGGGCTATGTACATGTCTAAAAAAAACTTTAGCAGATGGAGGCAGGGAGAAACAGGAGGCGTTCCTGGGAATGAGACGGGAAGGGTGCAGGATCGGGGCGAAGGTCATTAACTGAAGAATATGGATTTTCTGAAGACTTCAATCTACGATATAGCTCAAGACGCCTCCCAAGTCGCCAGTCACCACGACACGGACAATGCGCGATTCCTCAGACCGGTGCGTTGACCTTGCTTTTCCACCTTGCTTATTCCATACAAGGTGTATAAATATTCATAACGAACGGTAGGCTTTGTAGGATGTCTTGAACGAGAGTAGACCGGCCGCTACGATGCATTATCGACAGTATCATTCAATCCTGCAATATTTTCAGCACAAATGTTAAACGCTGATGATCCCTTGTGAGAGTTGTTTTTGGTAATCAGCCGGGAGTCGTTGGTTTACCGTAGATGATATCTGATTGCTTGGGGTAGACAAGGCGAGGAGCTCAGGAACTATGTTCAATAAACGGTTTTCAGCAGGTATATACACACTGGTTCTGTATTGGCACCATATATTGATGTCTGGAAGGTAGTATTAGCAGTTCTTTACACCATCAGGGTGGATAAGGTAAATATGGTTCACACCTCCCTGTAAAGATTTAGGTCATGGCGTTGATATGTGAGTGTGAAAAAGGTCAAGTTAGTGTAAGGTGCAGGTTGGGTATCCCAGTGACTAATAAAATCATTTACCAACAGTTAAGGATTTGTACCACATGCAGGGGCGGATACAGCTTTTTGAGAAAGGGGGGATGCACACTATTGAGAAAAGGGAGGGTGCACACTTCATTTTCACCTGAGTTTCAATGGTCATTTAATAAACTTTCAGGACAAAAGGAGGGGTGCGCACCCCTGCACCCCCCTCTGGATCCGCCTATGCACATGGGACATGATGCAGAAATAAATTTGTATGAATAAATCATGGCCCAGACAACACCCTTGTTGTACTCTATTGCTCCTTATGTAATACATGTTTTGGCAGTCTTCCCCAATCAGTATCCCATGCTTCTGACCTACATAAGCATGCACATGTTATAATGCTGCTGTGGTAATGGAGTCTTCAGGTCCCATTGTGCATTTACAAGATAATGTTGCAAAAACAAAATGGCTTTCTCCTTAGCAGTGATAGCAGATATGCTTTCTCAACGGGTTTATAAAAATGTTTCCTAAAATCTTTAAGAAGATTGTAAAGGAAAGAAGTGCTGCTCTCTTATTTGATAGTCAAAGAAAAGATCATAAATCTCTGTAATGTTATCTGAAAAGAGACATATTATGTGTAGTATCAGGTTGGAAAAAGAGTCTTCTTGTGGTTTCTTTGAAACAAAGTAATTTTAGTCAACATTTGGGCTTGGTAAAAATATATACTTTCAATCATAAATTTAATGTAAGAATAAAATACAACTACTTTCTTTGCATTATAAAGAAGACATTATTGTCCTGATTGATTGGAGTATATTGTCATGTCAGGGAACAGTATACATAATAAACATTATTATAACAAGCTGTGTAAATGGTGTAAACAGTGTAGATAGAATGCCATACATTCACTGTATATAGTTTGTCTCACGAAGTAATGTGTGAAGGGTGGTCAGTTAATTTCCAAAAGGAGTTGTTTGAGCATTTATGACAGCTGCCAATTGTGTATCATGGTGTGTTTGTTCTTCACAGTCTTATTGAATAATCTTATAGCCAGGAGCAAAACACTGCTCATCTATGTCATGTCTACTTACAGTATGGAAATAGCAATCATCTTAATAGAGGACATTTTTCAATTCTAAAGGTGGATAAATTTCATACATTTCAGGCATTAGTTTGGAGTAACATTTGGTACATTTGTAGTGTATTGGGGCGGTGGGTAGCCTAGTGGTTAAAGCGTCCGCTCGTCACGCCGAAGACCCGGGTTCGAATCCCCACATGGGCACAATGTGTGAAGCCCATTTCTGATGTCCCCCGCCGTGATATTGCTGGAATATTGCTAAAAGCGGCGTAAAACCATACTTACTCACTCACTCACTTGTGTATTGTGTATTCATTAATTTGATGACACACATGTTTACATTATGTAAAGCTGAAGAGATAAGCAAAATATCATTGATATTACTATTCTGCTCTGTGTTAAGACCTGAGGTTATTTCCTTAGTAGGTTGCATCAAGTGAACTTTGTGCAACCTTTAAGCTTAGTTGACTGCCCAATCCAGTTGAAGGATGTGTCAGATAATAGACCATTGGTGTATGATATATCCAGATCGACGTAATGACACTGCCGTTACTATGTACATTCATGAAATGTCATTGGAGCTCATTTTCAACATAATCGAAAATTAAAATTTTGAGTAAAATTAATAAACTAGATTACGAACATAAGTCGCGATATGCAACAAACATGTTTTATTACGAGATGGTGCAACAACAGGACATTCTATTTCCAAAAACTTATCACGACGGGAAGGTGAACAAAGGTTGGTGGTTCGGCTTATGTACTGGACATACCATTTTGATACTGTTTTTCATGGTCAGGTTAGGACCTCGGCCTATCTATGTGATCGACTTAAATACAGTACATATGGTATGCTGGTTTGAATGTTATGCTCTCTTGTTTTGAGAATTTGGAAGCCCAGACTCTGATTAGCAGAGGTTACCTGACACCATCTTATCTGAATTTGAGATGCAGAGATATTGTAACAGAACTGAAGGTCTGATTATATTAACATTGAGTATGGATAGCAGTTATGTGAAACTGACTAAAAATATACAGCCTAACTCATTTATATCACTGATCCATTTTAGATCGGTGAGTGGTTTCATTGATTACAGAGAACAGGTGCTTGATGTCATTCAAATTGATATGAATCTTGAATAATGAAATATGTTCAAGAAGCAGCTTGCATATCAATATTGTTAAAACAGCTCTATGTCATGGACATATATACAAATGTATTACTTTGGCCTGAGACCATTAATCACAAGTATTCAGAAACAAATGAGTTTATTATTCAACTTACTTTGATTGTTGCATACTATGAATAATGGGAATCAAAACAGTGGAAATAGAACATTCCTGTCGACTTCTGTAACCATGGTAACAGTGACAGTTCTTGCCATTGGTTATTTGAAAGAAACTAAAGTTGTATTTGAGCTAATTAGGTACTTTCCTGGCATTTTGTAATATACTAGATGCAAGTTTGCTCATCATTTTTACATAAATATTTTGCATATAAGCTTTTTGTATGAACACAACTGAAAGTAAACCTGACATCATCTCATGCTATTCTAACACAGTCGTGATAATTGGTCCTCAAGCTGGTCACTAGCCAATATAGTTTGGGGTATGCCAGCAAATAAAGCATGTGTTAAGATTGCATATGCCGGGGTGAATTGATGATGTCATACAATTACCACTGACAAAAGCACACAGTGTTGTGTTTGTTATACACATAACACCGACATATACAGACCTATTGTTCATGGGTGTTTAGGTTAAACATATTTTATTCTTATGGAAAGAATTGGGAACAAATCATGACAACATATAAGAGCCTCTCCCATAGATTTACATGGATACTTATTTACAGTTAGTACATCAAATGACAGAAGGGAAAGACTGACTGAGTTTCGTTTTACGCCGCTTTTAGCAATATTCCAGCAATATCACGGCGGGGGACACCAGAAATGGGCTTAACACATTGTGCCCATGTGGGGATTCGAACCCGGGTCTTCGGCCTGACGAGCCAACGCTTTAACCATTAGGCTACCCCACCGTCCAGAAGGGAAAGAAGAGAAACATGTATATATTAACACTTAAACCTTTCTCTTTGTAATTGTATTTACAGTCCTAAAAGATTTCATTCACATGATTAGGTAAATTATGTAAACATGACCCGGAATTTTGACATGATGAGCAAATGCTCTAACCACAGGGCTGTCCCAATGCCCAGGGAAGAGGGAGACTGACTGACTGACTGAGTTTGGTTTTTACGCCGCTTTTAGCAATATTCCAGCAACATCACGGTGGGGGACACCAGAAATGGGCTTCACACATTGTACCCATGTGGGGATTCGAACCCAGGTCTTGGCGTGACGAGCCAACGCTTTAACCACTAGGCTACCCCACCGCCCGGAAAAGGGAGAGATTAAGGAGGTGACATCTATTCCAAAACCAAGTTATAGTGTCACTGGTTCCAGTAATATATATGAATAGTGACATAATACACTGGATAAATGAGGATGGACCAAGGTTGGAATATATTGCCTTGTTATTTCAAAGTTATTGTCGGTTATAAAAGTAATTTAGTTTTCTTTTCAATATACTTGCATTGTGCCCATGTGGGGATTCGAACCCGGTCTTCGGCGTGACGAATAACGCTTTAACCATTAGGTTATAAAAGGTGATGTTCAGGGACCCCCAATAATCATTTTAAAGGAACCATGCAGGAAATGTAAGGGACCTGTAAAAAGACATTCTGGAAATATAAGGGTCCTGCAGGGGATTGCTGTAAAATTAGATAATTACAAAATCGGAGGACATACTGGTAGCACATTTCTTCACTATGTAAAACAATGAAAAGCACGAATATTGGATACTAAATATTATTAGGTCTGCAACACTGTAATGTAAATACAATTTTATAAACATAAAGGTACTGAATATAAATATTTATTCATGAATTCTATATGTTTAGTATCAAGGAATTAAAATAACCTACTTGTCATGTAATTGCTTCAGTTGAAATATTTCACTGATATTTTCTCTAAAGCAAAAAGTGATGCATCATGACAATGCTGCTTTAAGCCTTATGACAGTACCATAAGGGACCTTTGCTGCTGTATGGCTTGTTCATATTCCATTTTGCATATCTCACTTTAATAAATAGCAGTCAAGTTTTAGGTAAAAAAATATTTTGTAAATATTTGATTTTAATGACCCTGAATAGTGAATTGAACTCATAAGGGGATATGGTTCGATTCACTGAACAAGCAAGTGAAGATCCTGATTAGAATTGGTCTTCAGTAACCCATGCTTGTCATAAGAGGCGACTGACTTGGATGACAATGTCATCGTATCCCAATTGTGTAGAACGATGCTCATGATGTTGATCACTTGATTGTCTGGTCCAGACTTGATTATTTACAGACCAATGCCATATAGCTGGAATACTGCTGTGTGCGATGTTAAACAACCAACCAACCAACCAACTTATTATCATGATTATGCACGAAAATCCTATATAAGATATTTCACACATTTTCATGAACATAAATCTAATCAAAACATGTGTTCCATTACCAGCTATATTGTAATAGCTTGTACTCACATTTTAAGCCAATTTTCCTATTTTCTCATGTCTTTCAGGCGGTGACAATCGAAAAAGTTCCAGACAAGCTCTTGCTCAATGCCTTCTCATTTCTGAAGCACAAGGAGCTTGGGAGGGTGGCACAAGTGTGTCGGAAATGGCGTCTGCTTGCTTATGACAGTCGACTATGGCAGATCGTGTCGCTCCGCCCAGAATTCTCAGGTCTTCATGTAAACCACATAGAAACTCTGATGGCGCTGATAAGTCTTCGATTCGGTGTCACTCTCAAATATATTGAGCTGCCAAGTGAACTTATTCAAGCACCTGTGTTACATGAACTGTCAAACAAATGTCCAAATCTTCGAAACATGACCTTGGACTTTTCGAATGCCATGCAGCTCCATGACTTTAATGACCTCAACTCCTTCCCCTGCAATTTACGAAGTCTCTGTATCTGCCTCTCGGAGGTCATCTTCCTGGAAGGGTTCATGCGCAGGATATATAGCTGTCTATCATCGCTGGAAGTCATGCACTTAATAGGTAAGTCAATGTGTCGCAAAACAAACATATTTCTTGGACTTTATTTTATTAACTTATAAGCTTCAGAATCTCTGCATTGAATCTCTTTGCATTTACTGTCGGAATGTTATTATATTTTATATGTTATGTGTTGGGGATTGAAATTATCAGTTTATCATTTATTCAACTGTTTTACTACTCATGAACAGTGTGCAACATATCAACTGTTTTACTCATGAACAGTGTGCGAAATAGCCACTGGCCCACTAAGTAAAAATCCAGTCGAGCCTATAAATCTCCACAGCCACTGGCCCAACTGGCTAGTGAATTTTCATGGTGTCATTTTTTAAATATATCACTCTCTCCGACTAGTTAAGTTATAATTCTCTTTTAAATTATGCAAGATTATGGCCTGATATATGATGCTATTTTACCTTTTTGTAATCTTTGGCTTAGTTTCTACATTCAAATTTCAGGCTTGTGAATTATTTTGTGGGTTAGTAACTTTCAGGCATAGCAAGCGCGACAGGCTAGCAAAACTTGGAAACTATTTCCCACACTGCTCATGAAGATCTGGGTTAGAATTGGTCTTCAGCAAGCCATGTTTGTCGTAAGAGGCAACTAACATGATCGAGTGGTCAGGCTTGCTGAATTGGTTGACCCACATGTCGTCGTATCCCAGTTGTGTAGGTCGATGCTCATACTGTTGATCACTGGATTGTCTGGTCCAGACTCAATTGTTTACACACCACACAGAGCTGGAATATTGCTGAGTATGGCTTTTAATAACAACCAAACAAAAAACTGAACTATTTTGCATATGTATCTCGTGTTCACTGTCGACGTCACCTGATAGTTGACGTATTCTGTCTGTGATGTCATCACTTATGGGGATACATTAAACAATGGCATGGCTCCACTGATGATGTCACAGATACCTTGGTGACATCACTACTGTTCTCCATAGATTTTTGGCCTAATTTGTTTTTAATGCTCCTGTGGCCCTTAATTAGCCAATTTTGTTGGTTTTATCCAAACTCCATTAAATATATTATGATTTTTGTTTTCCCTTTTTATGTTATATCAAATGTTGCAAACACTCTGGATAAAAATCAGGTGAGCTACAGAGCCTTTTAGTTGTAGTGGTTTTCCAGGAGACTGTTTAATGAGGTGTTTGTTCATTCTCAGTCAAGAGCTTCATAGTAATTCTCTGTCCATGGCTTCAAGATAAGAACACCTGGCCACATCTTTTTATCCCATTTCATGTGAAATGTGCTTAACTGTGCCTGCGATACATGGATCAATTTTTCTGATAATTACACTACCAGATTAGCCTGGTTGGACAATTACAAATGAGCATACAAATCAGGCTTTGTGTTACCAGCCCTGCTGTTGCATCCTGCTTATGCCCTGGAGACCGTACAGTGTTAATGTAGGTCTGACTGCTGTCTACAGTACACACACACGCACACACGGTACACCCACACACACACACACACGAAGTAACCATCTGTCGACTCTGGAGGCTTTGCTGATGACTCTGTACTTTGATCTCTACAACTGCTGTGTTAGGTGGTGGTCAATTAACCTAGACAATTTATTTTCCAACACCTTGTCAGATCGGCTTGTGGAAAATTTAACCTAACTAATTTTGGGAGGTTAAGTGTTATTTCCCTCCATATACTGACCCTGTTAATGGCATTTTTCATACAAAGGTAATTCACTTATTTTGTTTGAAGATTTTTTCTCAAATTTTTCAAATGTAATCCACATTTGTCTTGTGATCTGCAAACAAAGTTATTATACCATGCTGATACAGGGTGAAAAGTCCTTGAATTTTACTGTCAACCAGGAAAGGCTGTGAAAATCACCAAAACACTTGTGAAATTCCTTGAATTTGTACAAAGTGGCATAAATGTGTTCATAAAAGGATTAAAATTAATGGGAGACTGAATTCATTTTACATGTTGGTTCTGAAAATCATGATTAAAATGTTGTGGTGTTCACGCTCTTATTCTATATTTTTTTTATTGCATGACTAATATAGCTCAGCTCAAGTCTACTTTGTCCGAGTAAGGCATCAGTGTTAAACTGATTGGTATCTCAATGGGCTAAAGAGGCAAATATCTGGAATAGTGCAGGCAGACACATGCTTCTTCTGAGGAACATTCATAATTTATGGTGGTGGTGAGTGGATGGTGGTTTGGGAGGGTGGTGTTGTGTGTGGTGGTGGGGATCATCAATTCTGGAATGATGAATTTTTAATGACATGGGGAGGTCACTTGCTTTGTTCATAAATTTTAGGGGGTAGGGGGATCATCAGCTTCCATCATATCTACACACATGAACCTGGGCGCGACGGGTCAGCACACACAACATTTTATGAACAGTGCACTTAAGGGACAGGGCTCTCCACCATACTATGTTCATAAATTTTAGCCTGAACTATTGCAATAGTTAAAATACGAGGACACCTCCCATCAGTGCTTTAATGTTATAATAGTTCAGGGAGAAAGTGTGCTGTATTACCATGCACTCATACAGGATCATGTACTTGGAGGGAGTTGATTCCTGCTTGATTCCCGGATGCAGCTTACCAAAAGATGGTACTTGTTATTACCCTGTCTAATTATCGACATAAAGGGAATAAAACAAGGGATGGTTGGCCTGGAGTGAGTATTCTGTGTCCAAGTAGGATGTCTATGTTTGATGCAAGTAGGATGCACACACGCATGAGTTACCATAAAAGTGCTGTTATGTTGAATGTAACAACATTAAAAGCTGTTTCCTCCTCCTATAACGGTGTTGTACGAAATAATATCGATCTGAATAATATTGTAAAAAAATATGTATTTGGATATGATAAACAAGAGCATTAATATAAGAAAACATCACTCAGTAGGTTTAGGAGATTTCTTACTAGATAGTTCACCAACATGAAACACCTCCATGACAGTCTGTGAAACAAGAAACACAAAATCCAAATATGCTGTGCAGAGTTGTGTCCCTTTGCAACCTGAGTCAAATGGTAAGGGGCACTTGCTTGACAAGATGTCAGAACCATCCCTACTGGAATACCAGAACTGAATTGAAGCTTCATGTTGCAACCAGTGGCATGAACACTATTTTCATGCTGTTGGGTACAATGATCCACAATTAACCAACTTGCATCAATCAAGCATATCCTGACTTCATTTCTGTCAATTGTTTTATTAGACATGGGTTTTTGTAGCTACTGGGAAGAAAATTTGCAAGTTTCCACTCAGCAGTTATGAAACTTAGGCCAGACCAATTTTATTTCTTGTTTTATGGATCCGCCTGTCGCATTTTTTCAAGAATAAGAAAAAAATAAAAATTAATTTTCCCCACTCAAAAAATAAAATCCTAATGCTTTTATGGGCCAAAAATGTAAACTTACAAGAAAATTGTTTTTAGATTGTGTTTTTGCCCCATATGCACTTCATAAATTGCCAAAAGTAGAATACTTCGAGTATTAAGAAGGAATATTACTTTGACTGGTGATTTTATTGCTATTTTTTTCCCTCCTGCTTTTAGGTTTTCTGAGGACAAAAATCTTAAAACAAGAAATAAAATTGGTCTGGCTTTACAGTGTTTTTGACATGAAAATACCTCCTTTTCTAATTGTGATGGTAATATTTTCAGGAACATTTGAGCTGTCAACCGAATCTGACGAAGACAGCTATGAAGTCATCAACATCAGTAAGATCAAAGCGCATACGCCAAACTTAAAGATTGTCAACTTTTATGGAATTGGTTTCATTGATGACTCCCACATCGAACTATTGACCTCCAACTGTATCCATCTGGAGTGTCTGGCTCTCAACTTCTGTCTCCGAGTGCGAGGATCATCCTTCAAGACCTTGATACAGCGCTGCAAGAAGCTGAAATCCCTCCTCCTGCAGCACACAGGTAAATCACAGACTCCTCAAGGTCAAGGTCATAACAAACCTTCAAAACTGGTGCTAGTCTGCTAGCCCGAGACAACTAATTAGTGTTGAGGACAAGTAAAATTCAAAATGGTGTCCACATAGGCTGACATTATTATTTCAGATCTAAAATTCTGAACCAGTTCTCAATGACTTCTTTGATGGCATTTTAGAAGGTGAGTTGATGAAGAAAAATGACAATTATTATATTATGGATATACAACTTCTTTTATTCTGTGGATGACGTTTGACATAGGTTCTAATGTCGTTGTCAAGCAAGTGATGACTTGCTTGACAACGACATTAAAACCTATGTCGAAACATCTATAACTTCTTTTATTCTGTGGAGGCGACGTTTTGACATAGGTTCTAATGTCATCGTTGTCAAGCAAGTGATCACTTGCTTGACAAGCGATTATTAGAACCTATGTCGTAAAACATTATACAACATCACTTGCTTGACAACGACATTAGAACCTATGTCGAAACGTCGCCTCCACAGAATAAAAGAAGTTGTATATCCATAATAATTGTCATTATTTTTCAGTTCTCAATGCTTCAGGTTTGCTGCAAATCTAACCAACATTAAGATACCAACATTTTTGTTTCATTCAAGCAGAACTAGCTAAATGTCATGCTGACTAGCTTGATAAGGTTTACACTAGTTCGCTTGACCAGATTTAAAAAAACCCCTGAATTTCTATGGCAGCACATCTCTGTGCAAAAAGTACTAGAATGTGCTGAGAAAGTGTGTATACATATGATACATCTGTGTAAAGATTTGTTTTAGCTTTTCAACCAATAATATCAAACTTCCCATACCGGGTATCAAACTGATTAATTTTCTGACTGAAGCTGAAACAATCTTGCTGACAAACCTGCCTGTATTTCAAAAGATGTAAACCCAATAATTAATTCTGGTGATGTGATTTGGGTTAAAGACATGCTAACTCTTTTGTTTCTGTAGACATTGAACCTTTTCCTTGTAACAACAATCAGTCTCCAATCTGGCCATTTTTGTAAAACTGGCGTAATAGGTAACAGAAAATATATTATATAAATGCTACTTGTTGATTTGCATAATCTGTCCTTCAGATATGAATGTCTTATGTATGTTAACATTTAACTAAACAAGCAGGGTTAATCCATCCAAAACAAGATGAAAAGCAGGTAGTATTTGTTGACAGTAATAATTTAAGGGCAGCTGGCCACCACAGAAGGAAGATAAAGGGAGATACTGCTGCTATGAAATTGCATCACAATGCTTTTTAGACCATTGTGATGTCATAGGTTACTATGATGTCACAATTGAATGGCATCACTAATCTCTCTGCTGTATGAGCTGTTGGGATGTTCTCAAGACACTGGTTATGACCAGTTAGACAACTAATTTTGGATGGTACACAGCATCTCACTCAAGTATCATTTGATGTGACACAAGACACATTGATACTAGTTAAAACCGACTCAGTAAGTCTCACATGTTAACACTTTTATTGATGAGCGTTGATATATATGATGTGAAAAGATTCTCTCTGTCATGCACATGAGCATTGCTGAAAATTGTGAACCTTATTCACTTAAAGTGTTGATGTTGCTGTTGTAGGTGTTGAAGACACACACATGCAGAGTGTGCCATGGGAGACGTCCTCGGTCACTGAACTCGATCTCACTTCAACAGAGCTTTCAGCGGAGTGCTTGGAGAATGTGCTCACACGTATGCCTGGATTCACATACCTTGGTCTTGGGCACTGCGAGTTCTTTTCAGATAAAGTACGGAAAATGTTTTTTAATAATTAGGCGAGATGAATTTTATGTCTTGTTTTACGGATCCGCCTGTCATATTTTTTCAAGAATAAGACACAAAAAAAATTTCCCTGCTCAAAAAATAAAATCCTAATGTTTTGATGAGCCAAGAATGTAAACTTCCAAGAATTTTTTTTTAGATTGTTTTTTTGCCCCATTTACACTTCATAAATTGCCAAAAGTAAAATACCTTGAGTATTTACAAGGAATATTACTTTGACTGGTGATTAAATTTTATATTTTTTTCCCTCCTGCATTTAGGTTTTCTGAGGACAAAAATCCGTAAAACAAGAAATATAATTAGTCTGGCCTTAGGGACACATACAATTATCTAATTTGTGCATTTTATTGCATTTATCTAATATTGATAGCACCATTGTTACCAATGGATATCCTTTCGTTATATGAAATATTTGACAATTTTTCTTGTAATTTAATGCACATTTTTGAAAGGGTGGGATTATCAGTGTTTGTTTTCTTC
The DNA here is from genome assembly GCF_003918875.1 of Haliotis rubra. Lineage (NCBI taxonomy): Eukaryota > Metazoa > Mollusca > Gastropoda > Lepetellida > Haliotidae > Haliotis > Haliotis rubra. Next base: position 137,695 of record NW_025766004.1, read on the forward strand.
TTTGCATTGTAAGATTTAGCAAAGCTGTCAATAAGGTTGATATTTTTTTTTAACTTAGTGGAAGATGTGACTGACCATTCCTCTGTGCATAAAACAGCACAGAAACTGTGATAATGTGATGCTTTTGCTGATTTTAGGAATGCTTCATTCACATTTGTCAAGGTCTAGAATATGACATAGGAGAGGCAAGCATTTCACTGAGTGGCAAAGATGTCATCTACCATGTTGACAAGACATACTTGGAATGATACAAGTTCCATCTCTGCATTGTTTATGCCGGTGTATGAAGTAAGCCAAAACGCCAGCCACACATCAGGGCTGGTAACTTCAAAATATTACCAGCCCAAAATGGATTTAATCAGACCAGACACCAAGATATGGTGAATTTACTCAGATGTATGGAACATCTAAAGTTTTTACCAGACCATCTGGCTGGCTAGCTGTAAATTTAGACCGTCCGTCAGAAATCTAGCCCATCTCGGTTGGTTGGACGGGCCTTATTTCATACACTGTTAATGCTAGGCTTTTGCATGCTAGTTGAAATTCTCATTATTGGAATTTAGATTTTTAATTGGTTTGACATGACATTCCTTGTAACACTGTCCAGGTATTGGAGAAGTTGATGGAGAAAGGCAAGTTAAACCGCCTCCAAGCACTGGATGTAAGCCACACCCATGCACTGTCCGAGAACACACTGTACCAATTCCTGCAGATCCACGGACCCAATCTCCGTGGGTTTGATGTTGGCAGGGAAATCCAAACTCACAGAGAACTTCTGGCTGAATGTCATTCCATTCATTAAGAGAATGCAGTAAGTTTTTCAGGCCATGCCAACATTGGCCATATTTACAAGATGTTAATTTTACTGGTAACAGAACTGTAATTACAAACTGCTTTATATCACTGTTGTGCCCCTTGAAGATCTGGTTTAGATTGGATCTTCAGCAACCCATGCTTGTCGTAAGAGGTGACTAATGGAATCATTGGCTGATGACTTGGTTGATCCATTTCATCATATACCAGTTGTTTAGCTCATGTCAAACACTGGGTTGTCTAGTTCTGACTTGATTATTTACAGATTGTCGTCTTTTGGCAAGAATATTGCTGAGTGCAGGGCAAAAATAAATACAAACAAACAAATATTACTGATACTGGCCATGAGAGTGTTATCCTCGGTTACACATGGCTCCTTTTGCCATTTCACAGCCAACAACCTAAAATTATAAACATTACAAAACAAAACAAACTCAAAACAGACTTGTAAGATCATGTTAAGGACTTTAAGGTCATGTCCATGTTAACGACCTATGATATGAACTAGTCAAAACATCAAATCATGTTATTCTTGTAAGCACAAGCCAAGTTTGTAAGACCAAAAACAAATTTGTTGAAACTGGAGTTGGTGCTCATACTTTTCCAATGAACTTGTTGCCTTAGGTGACTTTGGGACAATTCATGGGCACCTAGTGCAGAAAGTGGTCTGGAAATTGATGTTAGGTAGTAGGTTTTCAATCACTTTGAAATGGAAGTTTTAGGTTAGATCAGTGTGGTGCCAAGAAATGGACAAAAATTGTGGAGAGAAAGCAAAAATAGTTAAAGGTTTTCCAATTTGGTTTGATCAGTAGCATGAGGCTGTTTCATCTATAAATCTTAAGGGGTGGTTGGGTAGCCTAATGGTTAAAGCGTTCACTCATCACGCTGAAGACCTGTGGTCGATTCCCCACATGGGGACAATGTGTGAAGCCCATTTCTGGTATTCCCTGTCATGATATTGCTGGAATACGGCCCTAAAGCGTCATAAAACCATACTCACTATAAATTTTAATGTATACTTGGTACTAGAAATATTTGCTTCCTTGAGATGTCTCAAGACTGCCATGGAGTGTCCATAATTCCAAATCTGAATCTTTGCCTGTTTTTACAGAGTGTGTTGTCTTGGCACTGCAAATGGCTGGTTCCTGAAGATGTCGAGTCGCGTCCATGTGGACCAGATCGTGGAGGCGTTCGCCCAACACTGCCCCAAGCTGCTGCGTGTGGAGATTCAGTGGGACCCGACACTATCAGATACAGCGACAAGAGCAACAAGTTCATAGATCATCTCAGGTTCAACTATTTTCTAACTTGAACCAAGTTTATAGCTTTTTAGAAAAGATTTTCTGTTGACGAGACTGTGAATGAATGCAAATGAATGCAAATAATCTATGTTGCAGTTTGTGTTTGATGGTCCTGTCATTTACGTTGAACATTTATCAGAAGATGTGTCTCATCAACCATTGAAACTTGTGCAGATTTGGTCTCTTGGCTACATGGCTGAAATAATGCTGATGCGACGTAAAATTTTAATTCAACTCAACCCATTGTAACTGAAAGGAAGGGAGATGTATTGTTTTGCCCTTGGTTGGTGTAGATGTTCCCATTTTGTTCAGGGCCATGACTTGAGAACCGTTAACTGATTTTCAAACCTACATGTCGACAACAAAGCACAAACCCTCTTCGGTTGAATGAGGGACCGCATTGTGCAGAATCGCAAACCTGACACTGAGAAGTATGAACATAGGTTTGAGGCTTACTGCAATAGGGGGTTGATGCGCTACATCCCGATATCAAATTTTAAAGATAAGACTCATAGTGACAAAGACATTATTTACCAAAGCCTGTTCGTCTCCCCAAGCCGTCACGTTTGACGATTTATGTCTCCCCCCCGAAGGGTCGGGAGCCATATTGTGTTTGGTTGAGTTTCCTCAAAAACTACTTGAACAATCTTCACCAAATTTGGTAAACTGCCTCTCCATATCATATAGATGTGCCTTTTTTTCAATTATATTTTTTTCTGTTTTCATGGCAACAATTTGGACTTTTTGAAGAGTAAAGTTCGTTTCCAGAGCAAAATTCTGAAACTATTTGACCCATCTTCACCAAATTTGCTATACTGCCTATCCATATTTTCTGTTTTCATGGCAACAATTTGGACTTTTTGAAGAGTAAAGTTCGTTTCCAGAGCAAAATTCTGAAACTATTTGACCCATCTTCACCAAATTTGCTATACTGCCTATCCATATCATGTAGATGTGCCTGTTGGGGGTTTGAACTTTTCTTTCAGTTTTATTTTTTTCTGTTTCAACACTTACAGATTTTGAAATTGAAGGAATCAAATGATATGTTTGAGGTCTCAATGTTGAATTAGGGGAAGGGGGGAGAAATCTGTTTTTACGAGTAAAAACACTTTCTAGTTTTATGCCTTTTGGGGATGCTATGAGTGCCGTTTTGTACGATCGGTGACTGTGGCTGATACACAAGTTTTGTTTCCATTCCATTAGTTTTCCATTACAGATGCGTTTGTTTCGGTTAAGAGGAAATTGTTGCAGTTTTGGAAGTTTATTTTCCTATTTTGGTGATTTTTGTTCTGTTTTGGTGTGTATGAGTTCGGTTTTGAGTATTTGTTCACGGTTTGTTTGGTAGGCCTGAACTTGCATATATATATGAAAATCTGTGAGTGTGGAGAAATAGGATTTTATGAGTCGTGTTTTTGTGCTGTAATAATTGTACTCTGTATACCACATCACCAATAACACTTTATGATCTAAAATGCTTTGCATTCTTCAAAAAGGATAGATTAGGACATACCACACCTCTGCACACATATGTAGATGATATTCATAAAATGTATATATATTAAATTTTTGTTTAAATTTCAGGTTGCGCTGTCCCCACTTAAAGTCCTTTACATTAAGTGATGGAGAGTACTACGAAATGGTCAAGTCAAATTTCGAGCGTGCTGATCGCCTGAAAGTTGTTCGGACAACCACCAACTACAGCACAAGTATTGTCAGCCTCCTAGCTAACTACAGTGACCTGTTGTTCAACTGATTCACGTGATAAAGGGGACGGTTGATCAGACTTTCATTATACGTGTATTCAGGGTTTGTTTAAAGTGAGCCCAGCCCCCTCCTCAGCCTGAAACAGTTAAATTCTGACGTTGTCGTGAACGATTAAATTGTATTGTGATCATGGCAGAGAACAGAATTTGCATGTCTTGTGAAGGTCAACAATTATTATATGGTCATATGTTAACTAAGGCTTATACAAACTTAAATTACCATTAACTTCAAATTGTACTTTAAATTGATGATGATATTGTAATGTATTACATCAGTATGTACCATGTAACTTTTAAAATGTTCCCAAGAATATCAAAATCTTTTGCTAATACCAATCATTATCTTTGAAATAAAAAGTAAGTTAGAATCAATAATGATTGTATTACATGCAGGAATACCAGTAAAATATAAACTGGACAAAATAAGTTAGGGATATTGGTATTTTTATGATTGATATTTTATCAGTGTGTCAATGAATAAATAGATCATTATTCATAATTTCAAAATTTACATATATCCCTAACTATTTTTGTCCAGTATATATTGCAAATAAAGATAAGGGCCACCCAATTCTTTCATATTCCTATAGTTAATCTGTAATATCATGCCATGCCATGCCAGATTTACCAAGGTAATATGAAATAATCACATGCCATGATAGATTGTGATAATAGTAATGTGAAAGATTCGGGTGATCCTTAAATTGTTTGAGTAGTATATATCCAGCATTGATGGTACAATGGCTATTGTGATGTCACAATACATTTTAGACTGAAGGTCACCACTTGAGGTAAACTACAATTTTAATGTTGCTTTATCGATGTGTTTATCTGTGGCAGTCAAGTGGTAATAAGAATATCAACAACATCAAGGTTCAAGTTGTGCTTCCACTATTATGAAAGCTGATCTGTGTGAGCAGGTTGAGCAGAACCTCAGATATCACATCATTTTCATTTTACGATCAAAGTGATTCCATAATGGTTGTAAGATAATATGATACAGTGTCTCTTCTGATAATCGTAATGGACGGTCATCATAATACTGCTGGATTCAGTGCAAAGATTTATGAATTTTTAAAGATTACCTTAACCTGAAACATTTGTGCTGAACAAAAACAGTTATGAATATTTTGGGGGTATTTTATGAAATTGTGTACTCAGTCCCCCAAAATATCCAAGATCCCCAACTTTGTTTTTCAGTATATAATCTTGTAGTATGAAAAGCATGTCTCTACAGGATTACTGTATGACACAAGACATGTTTGTTAAGTGCTGTTCTTATATTTGTAGGAGACAAATCTATATTTTGAAGTTAATCAGTGTGGGAACTGAACTAATGCTGATTAAGCCAATTATTTTTTTCTGAGCACAAATTCAGAAACAAATCTGTAAACAAATGGAAAGGGACTAAGTACTGTTTCATCTTTTCATCAAAACAATAGTAACACTGTTGCTCTAAGTTACAGTAACCGAAACTATATGTACAACTTTCGTGAATACATTCTTTTGATGTCTTTCTTTGCCATAAATATTTGTACTCTGTTGAGCCAACGCACAAACAAAAACAACTGCACCTGTGTCAGAATGAAATTGGCAGTTGCATCTGAAGTTCTACCTGAAATTAGGGGCGGTGGGGTAGCCTAGTGGTTAAAGCGTTGGCTCGTCACGCCGAAGACCCGGGTTCGAATCCCCACATGGGTAAAATGTGTGAAGCCCATTTCTTGTGTCCCCCGCTGTGATGTTGCTGGAATATTGCTAAAATCGGCGTAAAACCAAACTCAGTCAGTCAGTCTACCTGAAATTAGACTTTATGCACATGGTCAATGAATCACTCGAAGATGTGTGATGACAACAGAAATTGTTTATGTTGATAAAGGTTTCATCTATATCGCAATAATACAAGATTAAAACAATGTCAAAATACCAGTGTTTAGAAGTTGAACTGACCCTGCATGGAAAAAATGATACTCCAAAAATGCTTTTGTCTGTTTAAGCCATGTACCTGGTAGGTTAGGTTGGACATTTTTTAACCCGTGTTTGCACTCATTACTGCACAACCAGTTTTCATTCATATATATTTCTATTGTAGTCTCAGTTTAGAGACTGTTTTTGTGTATTTTTTACTGACTTGGGAAATTTGTGTGAATGATTTTATTTGTAAATGTATCATTTATCATGTAATTTATTTTCCACATTGTCTCCAAATTGGACTGAGATATTTTTTTAGCTTGTGTGTTCATCAGTGTTTAAGAACATACTTTAAAGACTGGAAGACAGTTGAAAGTTTTCTGAGCATTGCTCAGTAAACAGAAATAAATTAAGAGTAATAAAACAGTGTAATTTGCGAAAATATTTTCAATTATTTTCATGTTATTTTAGGTATAAATATCTTAAATATTTGAAACATTTAAATTATTTTGAAACAGGATATAGTCAAATACCTACAAACTTTGATTGTTCTTGGTTGTGTTTGTTTCATGGTAGAAACATCAGGAAATAAGTTCTTAAAACTTAATTTCAATAATATATATCATGACTTTACGATAGTATTTAATATAGACTGAGACGCTCGTTTGGCATCAGAGAAATAAATTTCTGTGTAACCCAATTAGTGTTGGGAATTGGTTAAAATCTTATAATTGGTGATTGCTTCATTACAACCGATCAATCATCAAAAATAATTGGTTAGCGTCATTTATGAATTTTTCCTGGTTATTTTTGTTAATGCACAAAAACATAAAGAAAAAACATGTAGTTGTTAGGGAGTATATTTTGGCAAATTTCACATCTTGAAAGGATGACTAATATGTTAAGATAAATTCAATCATGACTTGGAACGAGCTTGTAGTGCTCATGAAATGTAACTGATAAAACCAACCTTGTGAAAAATATTGTTAATGCAAAAAGTGTTCCAGAATTGTTGAGAAAACATGATCGATTGCTTGGTCGTTTAGTAACTGCGACCAATCTTCGATTATTTCAATTAATCGGACCACCACTAAACCCAATATGTTATTTATTACACTATTTTATTGGCACTTATGTGAACCTTTTAATGGAGAGAAAAATATTTTGACAGTCTTTTGGTAAGTGTATGTACTATAAAATTAGTCCTTGAAAGGACGGGTTGGAGTTGTTGATTTTAGTTGATTATTTGTATATAGAGTTATGTTTTTATAGAACCAGGTGATAATTACTTAATATTGCTCACAATGTTTGTTAGAACAATTGATTTGGGTGATATTTCCTTCTTCCTCAACTGAGAAATCATCAGTGTTCTCAGCATATAAAAGGTGACAGGGTTTATCTAGGAATATTGTCAAAGTTCCTTTTGCTGGCAAATCGGGAAAAAATATCATTTTGTTCAAATTTGGGATATTTTAAAGTGCTTGTTTTTCCAAGGTATTTTAACATTGCATTCCGTGCAACAAAGTAAAACTAAGCATTAAAGCCTCTTCGTCTTTATGGGTCCTCTTATCAGAAATTAGCATTTCAAGGCCATAACCTTTGTTTTACTATTTTAACAATAATTTGGAAACATTAATTTCGAATTTATGAGTTGTAATGTAAATCTCCTGGTGTACTTGGTCACAGAAAGTTGCAGATGTTATAAATGTAGCATTGTTATGGCAACTAGTTAACACTGAAGAGATGGTCCAGTGAAACTGAAAACTGAAATACACTCTTTCAGCAATGCTTGTGGATATCAACTTTCAAGCAAATATGTGGGTATTATAATGAACTTTTTCTGAAAAAAAAAATGTACATTTCAGTTTGACAACTGAAAAACAAATATATGACTCTGATCTTGCATTGAAGGAATAAAATGTGCTTTTCTATTCAAAAGTAATGTAATGCTTGTTTGAACAATAATAGAAAAATTGTGATCTCAAACCAGTAAATGTCAAACCAGAGCACACCCCACCACCTATTGTCAAACCAGAATACACCCCACCACCAATAAATGTCAAACCAGAATACACCCCACCACCTATAAATGTCAAACCAGAATACACCCCACCACCTATAAATCTCAAAATCAAACTGTTGTTCCTTATTTTGAGCAAATGTGCAATATGTTCATTATTTGATGTAGCACTGGTCTGTTACTGTGTGATAGTATTTATTATTTATTTATTCTTGGACATTGTTTGTGATTTATGATGTATCATAACTTTAATATATACCAGATTATATTCAAGTGTGAGACGTCAACCAAGTTGACTGTAAAGGAAACCTTAGTCTGATTATGTCACATGTGATGTGCTGATGACACTTTCGGTAACATGCACCCAATATGAAGTCAGCACTGTGGAATGGCAAGAGATTCAGTTGTGTCCAAAGTGAACATGCACTAAAACCAACAACCGAAAAGCAGCCAAACTATGGAATATGTGCACAATAGAAATAGCAGCGTATGAAACTTCCCCAAATTTGAACTAGACCACAGGGCTGATAACTCTTAGGACACACCAGCCCCACTCAAAACCCACAAGTCCTATTAGTACCCGGTATATACACTGCAATTTGGAAAGTGGACAAGTGTAAATAACTATATTTGGGATTACATTTCCTCAGTGAAGTACATATATTACTTAATACAGTACAGTACTATCAACATAATAATATTAACCTGTCCATCAGGAAACATTTATATATTTTCATGCCCAGCTCGGGAGTTGGGTTTGACGCCTATTTCGAGTGGAAATAGCAAAGCAAATTCAAAACGAGACAATCCCCATAAAGAATGCATTGTATCGGGCAACACTTGCAATATTTTCAGTGGAACCAAATACAATAAATTGGGCAGACCTTGACAAACTGAGGGCAAATGCATTCAGTTTGTTACAGTTTGAAAACGTGGCAGGGTTTAATCATTATGATGCACTTTTTGTGGGGTTATATCTTTTATTAATTAGTGTGGCTATTTCTGTTTAATGTGTGAGCATATTCCATGGTTTGGTTGCTGTTTTCACTGGTAGTCCTGTCGTTAATCTGTCTATCCAGGACACTGATTAGAGATGTTATAGTTTCAAAGCACACATTATTTTATTATCAATAACCAACCCAGTAATTCTCACTATTAGGGAGCATCCATTGCGTACAGGGATGGAAATTGTTATTTTTAGAGCAGTCTATTTTTTTTTACCGAGCACCATCGAACAATCTATTCGTTTTCACTAATAACACACACAAAAATTGTTTTAAAAAAAACCCATTTTGTTCACCTCCCCATAGATTTTAAATGGATGCTCCTCTGGGCTGGAGGGCTGTGCCTTTTTTGCAAAGTCCTCTTTTCACAGAGAGTGTTCAAACAAAGTTGTAACTGACCAATAATGTCTACCAGGCATGCAAAAATACTAAAATGTATCATAAATGGCATTCATTGTACTGTCATAAGACAATGCTCAGTGTAATAGTAACCTTGCCATACTGTGGTGTAATCTAAGGTGGCCATCTGTGACAGCAATATGAGTTTTTCAGAACATGTAAAAGACAATAATATTTACATCTGTAGTGTAAACTTCCACCGATTGTTCAGTAAAACCAACTGATTAGTATGAAACCCAACACTGATTGTACAGTGTAACTCCACTACCTATTGTTGTAAACCTTGATTGTTCAGTTCACACTATGAAGCATGGTGTACAACCCCATTGATTGTACTGTTAAGATCCATTGACTGTGTTAACTTGCATGTTATAAAACCTCACTAATGGTTAAACCCCACAAAGGTGTTAAACCTCACTTACTGTGGTGTAAACTCCAACAGACCATCATGACCTTTCTTTGGTGTTTAACCTCACCGACTCTGTTGTAAAACCTTATGGTGGTACGAAACCCCACTTATTGAAGGACTAAACCCATGGTGTCCTCACTAACCCAGAATGTTCAGGTGTTTCACACCTGGTCACACACCTCACCTCTAACCATATGGATGAGAGGGTGATCATCCTGTGGACAGGCTTGGTCCCCACAAGCTTTCTCAGGGCTTGGGAGTCACAACCTTCACCAGATCTTGAGCAGTTTTGTGGAGCTGTCAGCTTGTACATCAGATATATTTTATTGTTTTGATTTTTCCTAGGAGGCCAGAGTTTTAGTAATATGTACCTTTACTTTTACCACACAAGTCTGTCCTTTTGGATACGTGGAATGTTTTATCTGGAAATAAAACCCTTGAATGGGATGTGGAATCTCTTTTCTTTACATGACGTTGTCAGTTGATCTCATTAGAGTCAAACATATGACTGTTTGTGTTGTTTAACATCATCCTCAGCAATCGTCCAGCTATATGAAGGCAGTGTGCAAGTAATAGTCTGGACAAGACAATCCTGTTACTGACATTATAAACATCAATCTGTGCAACCAAATAGGATGACATGCATCAACCAAGTCATGACCCTTGACACCTGATACTGTCCATCACTAAACAAGAAGCATGGGTTTCCGGGACCATATCCACAAAGTGTTCATAGCGTTACAGCTTATCGTAAGTCTTGACACCTGACACTGACCATCACTATACAAGAAGCATGGGTTTCCGGGACCATATCCACAAAGTGTCCGTAACGTTATGACCTATCGTAAGTCTTGACACATGATACTGACCATCACTGTACAAGAAGCATGGGTTTCTGGGACCATATCCACAAAGTGTCCGTAACGTTATGACCTATCGTAAGTCTTGACACATGATACTGTCCATCACTGTACAAGAAGCATGGGTTTCTGGGACCATATCCACAAAGTGTCTGTAACGTTATGACCTATCGTGAGCCTTGACACCTGATACTGACCATCACTATACAAAAAGCATGGGTTTCTGGGACCATAAAAACAAAGTGTCCGTAACATTCAAATATTGTGCTAATGTGGAGCAACTGAAGCAACCGTTTCAGCATTATGAGCAAATGCTTTAACCACTAAGCTACCCTGCCTCCCCAAATAAATGGGAGAAAGTTTATCTGATGCCTGAGAGGATATTTTGAAAACTATTTTCCATTGATTGGTCTACCACAGTGACAGGAAAATCAAAAGTTGTTCTGACTATAATTGTAATTTACATGAAGTCATGTAGTTAAATGTTTGTTGTTTAATGCTGCACAGACCAATATTCCAGCTATATGCCAGTGGTTTGTAATTAATCGAGTCTGGATCAGACAATCCAGAGATCAACAGCATGATTGATCTACACAATTGGGATTATAAGATGACATGTGCCAACCAAGTCAGCGTGCTGTAAGCTTTTTATTCCGTGCTGACAGTTGCTGAGAGAGTATCAATCAACATCAATCGGTAAATTGCTACAATAAGAAAACAGATAATTACTTATATTGCCAAAACATATTACAATCTAAAGTTCTAAACACATGAGCCAAAATACACACTTTTTCCTAGCCAAAGTTAGCAGAAAGAGATTTTATGAATGCTTCATTCAGTTTGAAAAGCACATGGCATGAACTCTGAAAAGAGTCTGAAAGAAATTCATACCAAATTTACATTAAATGATCGAAATATGGATTAAATTGTACTGCAAAACATTATTAAACATATTGAGTGTGTACTTACACCATGGGGAACTGGAGTATGGCATGCAATGCCTTAGAACCAAATTACTTTCATGAAAAAATATCGCGTGTGCGATCGATGACAAAACTGAAACCTAAAACCAGCTGCTTCCGGTGTGATGCGACACAGAAGATTGCGCAGTGCATACCGCTAAAATAAATTGCGCAAAACATACCGCTAAAAGTGAGTGAATGAGTTTAGTTTTATGCCGCAATCAGCAATATTCCAGCTATATGGCAGCGGTCTGAAAACAACCGAGTCTGGACCAGACAATCCAGTGATCAACAGCATGAGCATTGATCCACGCAGTTGGGAACCAATGACATGTGTCAACCAAGCCAGCGAGCCTGACCACCCGATCCCGTTAGTCGCCTCTTACGACAAGCATGGGCTACCGAAGACCAATCCTTACCCAAACACGGGTTCGCTAAAATATACAATACATACAAACTTGTCACATGTGACACCACCTCCCAGGGATCATCACATAGGAAAACGCTGGACAGGTAATATTGTGACAAGGGTCATAAGAGTGCCAGATCTCCTGATCTTCAGTGGAGATACCTGCTTTTGTTGTCTACTTAAGTAAAGGTGAGCCTAGGGGCGGATACAGCTTTTTGAGAAAGGGGGGTGCACAGTTCATTTTCAACCATTTTCACGTGAGTTTCAATGGTCATTTAATAAACTTTCAGGACAAAACCCCTGCCATGCCCAGCTAACATCAACAAGGGGATAAATCAAGACCTGTTGGCGCAGAGTCGGTTTCATATGTCTGTGTTGGGTACAGAATGAGGTAAACTCATATTATCCTAAGGTCACCGTTTTGTAAAATATTGTTGTACACATATGTATGAAAGTTGAAGACTCGGTCGAGTTGACTTATTCTTTGCGCTCAGAGGACTGGCGAAACGGAATGTAAGCGCAAGTATTGGATCTGAAATTGCTTAGCACATGTCCATGGTACTCCGATCATGTGTACAATACAGATCGCGTAATACTTTAAATATTCTGCTATCACATTTACTACATGAAAGGTTTGACCTGGTTGTTTCTAGAGATAAATCAAGCAATCGCATTGCTAACAAACTACTGCCCGCCGCTGAATACACACTCTTGTACAGCGCATGTGTATAGGCCGCGTTTTCCCCATAAGAAAACTCGTTCAGAACAGGCGCATCGCGGAGCGGAGCTTTATCTTTGCCGCAGCTCCAACACAAAGCTTGCGGCAAACGCTGCACGAGGTTGCTGTATATTTCACTGCGAGGAGCTTACTTATTTGAAATGAAACCGATCAACTCGACCAGTAAGAACAATCGACATTTTGTGATGATGTTAAACGTGCATGTATGTGCGTACTTCTATATAAAAACAGAGGGAGGTTCTATGCAAGATAACATTACTGAACTTCTGCATTGTATCATTTAAAACACCAAGCTTTTTAGGATATCCTTATACTGCTTTACTTATGATCTTTCTTTTCTTTCTATTTTTAGGAATTATTATGGATATATACGCTTGTGGATTTAATGGATTTCAACAAATATCTCTACTTCATGAACGGGATGTTCAAAACGAATCCACACAGATCAATGTGCAGCCATATTTTGACAGCCCAGTCAAACTACATGTGACAACAGATTGTCTCTCGAGTTGTTTGATCACGTGGTCAAAACTACGTTTTCGATGTAACTCAGGTAAAAGAGGATAAATATACATGTATATGACAGCGAGAAAAATATTTCAGATGTATGCAGACAAGCTGATACAGCGAGAAAAATTCATATAGGGAAATTATGGACATATGCAATTTTGATAGACATTTACCGAGCTCAAGTGAAATGGGAAATTCATATAACTACGAGCCCAGAATAACTGAGAAATCAAGAAATATGAAAGGGACATTCTGATCAATGAGAATATTAAAATCAATTTTTTCGGAATATTTGAAACATTTTTCAGATGACATGTACATGACATCGAGCCTGTAATCTTACTTACGTAGGAAGTCTTGACATGATCCATTATACATTGTTTAATATTCAAACCTCGAAAATAAGCATTTTGGACACATTTTAACCTTATCCCTGTATCTTGTGCTTTTCTGTTTTGAGGATTTATTGTCATGCCAACTTCTAAGCGTGGCTTGGTTTATTCAAGTCTCATCGGTCAAGAGACGGGCGGTATGATACGTTCTGTCATTGTGGCCGAACATGGCGACTGATGAGTATGTACAGTGTACGTATAAAGGGGGGCAGTGTTGTTTCCAGAGTCTACTCCCACGGAAGATTCATGTTGTCCCGTGGCGGCAAGCTGGAACAGGACGGTTTACAGGACAGCAGCAGGACAATATCTCGTCGGGGGCGGGACTGACGTGCCCAACCCAATGCGTGTAGACGTGGATTCTCGGGTAGACGATGTTGTAGGAGGGGAGGACAGGTTATACTGTATACACGGTACGTTTGTAATACTGCAGAACAGTTCAGTTTCATGGCTATTTGGCCCTGTTAGAGCTGGTCTCTGGCAAAGTCTGCTGATTGTTTGAGGCGTGCCGTAATATAGCTAGAATACTGCTGTTAGACAAGAAAACCCTAAACTACAAACTCAGACTTTAGAGGCGACTTAATGACTGAGTAGCCAGGCTCTCTAAATTGATTGATTGCGTGATGTGATTGCTCATAGTATCAAGCACTGGATCGTCTGGTCCAGACACGTTTGTTTAGAGGCCCCATCGTATATGAAGTAACTGTCACATTACTATTTATCTATAATGCTAAGGGGGCGGGGGCGTAGCCTAGTGGTTAAAGCGTTCGCTCGTCACGCCGAAGACCCGGGTTTGATTCCCTACATGGGTACAATGTGTGAAGCCCATTGCTGGTGTTCCCCCGCCGTGATGTTGCTGGAACATTGCTCAAGGCGCCGTAAAACTAAACTCATTATTCATTCACTACGATGCTATGTAATGCCTTGAAGGCACCAGGGAATAGCCGGTTGTTTAAAGCGTTTGGACTTCCCTCATCAGTCTTAAGGCATGGGTTAAGTATCTTTCTGGTAACCACCTCTGGTACAAGTCCAGATACTTTCTTGTCATTCATATCGTGGTTGTGGTCATATGCGGCCCCGTCGTCTAATAATCGTCAACTCGCTTGCAGACCCTCAGTCAGGCAAGCCAGAATCTAGAATCAGGGCTCCGTTTCTCAAAGCGATCAAGTCAAAACATCGATTACACAACTCTCGCTTCCTGCTGACTTGGTTACGTCCTATTGCGCAACTTAGTACAATAACCAGTCCAGAATTTTAAGACCAACTCATTAAACTGGATATATAGACATTAATGAGTAGTATTTGATACATCTATTCACTTGTATATTGCAACACTACGCTCCTTTTAAGTCTTGCAAACACGTCGTGCAGTGGGCTCTGTCGTAACGTGCTCTGACAAACGGAAATTTTGAAATCGTTGAAATCTCCAAACGAGGCTCGGCCGCTAGAAAAGTTTGGCGGTATTTTACGGCCTTGATATTAGATCGATCACATTGTACGTAACAAAAATACACTTAATAAGCGCAAAGAACACATAACAGGTGTAACCAGTGAGCCAGATGCATTGTGAATCATTTAATGACCTCTTCTAACAGGGGCAGTCTGTGACGTCTTAGTTAACGACAAGCTGCCTAAAACTCAACATAAAATATAGAATAAAATTTCATTAAACTTTTAAATTAAGATTAATTTGTAAATACCACTTTCTTATGAAGCAAGGAATTCGAATTCAGTGTAACCATAGTTGTTTGTAGTGTCTCTTTTTACTTTCACACGAGAAAATTCGGATCGGCTGAAAAGTAGTCATTGTCTGAATTGGTTAATTAGACTTATGTCTCGGTTTGGTAGCGCTGTCGTAGGTCAATGTTAAACCATAGTCGTAACGTTACGATCGCTTTGTGAAATGGGTTCCTGATTGTGGCTCTAGGTTTGTCAGGTCCATACCCGTGGTCAATGGCTTCTCCAAGATAATAGACACCTCGGACCTGCATCACTTCCGGCAGCGACAGCACCAACAGGCACGCCGTGATATAAATGGCATTGAACCAATCTTGAACCATTTTTGGTACCGGAGAGATGCTGGCTGTGACGATAAGGGAAGGACAAGTGTACATACAAACATACAATGTGTAACCGACAAATGATGATATATGATAATTAGAGTATTTGTATAGCGCTGACTTCTACCACACAAGACCAATGCTAAAAGCGCTGACAAGTAAAGTTCCCATGTACAAGAAAATACAAGGATTTATGAAACATAGCGTTGAAAAATGTGTGTTTTCAGTCTGGTTTTGAAAGTGGCAGATCTGGTATTAGTTTTAGTTCGAGAGGCAGAGAGTTTCAAAACAGCTGCGTACTGAAAGGACTCCGCGTCAAACGATTAGAGTTTATAAGTAGGCATGGACAAAAGAAACTGATGGTGGGAACGGAGAGTTCTGGAGGGAGTGAACAGCGTGATCAGGTCTTGAAGATAGGCAGGTCCCATTTTGTGAATTGCCTGACAAGTATTTTGAATTTAAAATTCAGTCACCGTATGAATGGGCCAGATCAATCTAATATTTGTGGAATTGATTACTTAACGAACTCTCTGGACACGTCCTTGGGGTACATATATGCTGTGACTGCTAATTTCAGATGGCGGAAGACTTTCAGAGATCGTGGATGGTGGCACTGGCAGTGCAGATGATAACCCACGTGAAGCCTCGGATGGAAAGGTTGCGTTTTTGAGACAAGTTTTCACACTCTCTCCAGTTACCAGCCTGTCTTGTGGCAAAGAACATGTTGTCTTCCTCACGAAACACGGCCATGTTTACAGTTTTGGACTTGGGAGGTAGGTAGTTGAATTATACGGTGGTCATGCCATTTGTTATTTTTTACAATAAATGTTGACCGTATTCCTACTTGTACTGGAGTCGGTGAGGACAGGGAAAGGTTTCCCGTGTTGTGTTCAAATGGACAAGCGATAATGGGGAATATCTTTACGTGTACTACATCTGACAGTTACTGGTCATGAATTAAGGTCACGTATAAGTTTGTGACAGTTTTTCACTGGGCACAATTTCACGAACATATGATGGAATAATTTTAAATGAAACAGCGTTATTCCGTGGTGATCGTTTCTATCCGCTACTTAATATAATTTTTGTGTATTTTTATGGAGTTATAAACGTAAAAGCCATTTGCACAGTATATATTTATCATAGCGTATTTCCAGAGTGTGTTTAATAGATTCCTCCATATTGAAGTCAGTTTTTAGTATTCCTTTTATCATGCCTGGATGACCCAAACAGTACAGGTCTGGAATCTAGTGGCAAGACGAATGTGGTCCCGATTAACGGGATCAGGAATAACGCGGATCAGACGTACATAATCCATATTTAGTGGTTCAGATTAACGTGAATCAACCAGAGGGGGTCCAGACTTAGGTGAAGCGGACTAACGGGTCCACTGTGTGTTGTAGCCGTGGTCAGCTGGGTCACGACTCTGTGGAAGAGGAGACGGAACCGAGGATGGTGGACTCTCTCGACGGCCTCCGTGTTGTTGGCGTGGCAGCCGGGGGATGGCATTCGGCCGCCATCACAGGTACTGTGTATACTGACTGTAGAGAACAACTCATCTCAATGTCTTTGCTTGTCAATCTTGGATTGGGTGGTTTGTGTGACTCCAATTTATCCGTTCATGGTCAAAGTACAAATCACTTATTGGCCAAGACTGAATTATTTGCCTGCAGCGTGAGCCTCGTGAACCGCAACAAGACTATGAAAATTTACCTTGTTACGAAAACGTATTTGGTTTTGTTTATTCTGTTATTTTGATCATAGCTATTGTCCGTAAGAAATAGGGGCTGTGCTGGGGTGATAGGTTGTGACATTCGTGATTCCCAAATCTAAGTTTCAAAGCTAAGTACCACCATTATTAACAAATGAAACGGTGTTTCGGAGCTCTGTTAAGTTTTTCAGACCTTTTGCGTCTATAATAATTACATGTACTTTTTTTGTGTGCATTATTTTTGCCTTTTGTATCCCAACGAACGCAATTACGTTTTGCTCTTCTGTGATGTGTGCGTTTTATTCAGATGATTGATTTAAATCCTTGCTTGTAGCAAGTGGTGATCTGTTTACATGGGGATGGAATGAAAGTGGGCAACTTGGCCACTCGACTGGACAGGTGCTCGGCGCAGATGCCACTACATTACACGATGTTAGCATAGGAAGGACGGCTGGAGACACACCAAATCATGCGCAAATCTGCCCAAACAAAACTTCTGATCCTGAGTCGGTACAAGTGAAAGATGCAGACCAAAACATTCGTCAGCTATCACAGACTGTTATAGTCAAACAAAGCCACGACTTTTCCCTTAATTTTGAAGACAAGTGTTCCAATCCAACACAACGTCTTCCAGTCTGTTCGGATCCCCTCAATAAAGAAATATCAAGTCTTGGAGCCAGTAAGCAATTAGCAGAACCCCAGAACTCCATCGTCATGGACGAAGTGGAACTCAATTCTGGATGTGGAGATGGTGCAACAGTTGGACAAGGGACGAATGCAGATGAGGATCAGGGAAAGCTTGTAGAACAGGATCCAGGGAAGGTTGTAGATGAGGATCAGGGGAAGCTTGTAGAAGATGATCCGGGGAAGGTTGTAGAAGAGGATCCGGGGAAGATTGTAGAGACAGATAAGGGGAAGTTTGTTGATGAACTACAGGAGAAGTTTGTCGATCAGGCCAGACTGTCGCTGATAAGTTCCCCGCTGTTGGTGACGTCACTGCCAGACGACTACACGGCCGTCAAGGTGTCGTGTGGATCTCGCCACACTGCCGTTGTCACAGGTATGTTTGCCATGTGCTTTAGAACCCTATATGCAAGTTTACCTTATCCAGCTATAGCTCACAATCAGCTTTTCGGTTGTGAGTCGGGTTTAAAAAATTCAAAGCTTAAGATTATGTTCATCGGAATCTGTCTGGCAAAGATACAATTCAGTTTGATTTGTGTCTATTCCTGACTTTAAGGTACATTGTACGTGTTATCATGTTTAATATATTCTGTTAGTGTATGCTTTCAACTGTTCCTAACTTACACTGGAAAACAGTTGTCTAAGATTCGCTGTACAGAGTTGCCTCCCTCGGGCTTGACAGAAACCCATGATCGTGGGTTGGATTCCCGGACCTAGGTTTGTCTGCACAGACCCCTGTAAATTTCCAATACCTCATCACTTCGGGCTTTCCTTCCAGATTAAGCCTACTCACATTGTGGCGTTGACACCAGGACCCGATTTCTCGAAACACACAAGTTTGAGTTTGACAAGTTGAAACAGCTGAAGTTTTAACTCAACTGCATTTTTGAATTAAAAAAATGGCAAACAATTTAAGTAATATATCCACCAAACTCAAATTGTCTACTATGTTTGAGTTTGATGTCGATTACAGTCCATTCTGGGAAATGCATTTTCCTGCGTTTCCTCAAATTTCAAAACTCAGACTTAAGTTTGTTTCCAGAAATCGGGGCCAGCTCACTCAAATAGTTGGTCCTTCGTTTCCCTTCTCTGACCCAATTATTTACAGATCGCTGCCATATGGCTGAAATATTGCACAAAGTGTGGCGTAGAAATTAAATTCAATCAATCAATCGTTTCCCTTCTTATGACTGCTGTTCGATAGTTCCAAACTGCCTTTTTGTTAGGGGTGGGTATTGCAGAGAATATTCATCTTGCGATATATTGCGATGCGAAAGCATGTATTGCGATATGTATTGCAATATATTGCATGAAGTATTTTTAAACAAAAAACTACTTATAATCGAGTTACTGCGTGATTTATAGAGCAAAAACACAACAAAATCACTATACTTGATTAAGCTTTAATAACATCTTTTAATCATGATAAAATAAAAATGTGAATAATATTTGGCACAAATGAAACAAGGAGCATATCCGAAGATTTCCGAGTGTTACGACGTTTTCCGAATGCCAGTCAAAATACCGGTTTTCGATCAGCGTATCGCAATACGTATCGTTTCATGTCTGAATCGGTAAATACCGGTAAACCAGTTATATTGCGCAGCCCTACTTTTTGCATACCATTTAAGAATAATTATCTGTTCAATAACATAAGCACAGGGTCCTTTCACGCTTCAGCTTACATCAAACTCATCCTACTTGAAGTAACTGACTTCAAACATGTAATATACCTTTCAGATGACGGTGTTTTGTATACATCAGGATGGAACAAGTACGGTCAGTTAGGCCATGGTCACACAAGGTCATCTGATGTCTTTAAACTTGTGTCCTTGACATCAGTCAAGGTTATTGACGTGAAGTGTGGATGCTGGAACACTGTGATCCTTTCAGAAAATGAGACTTCATCCGTTGCATGATAAACACAACACACTCCTGGCCGTTTTGCGGTTATCGTTACTGCAAGAAGGGAATCAAGACAACAGACTGTGTTCTTTGACACATGGAATGCTTGGAAATATAAAATTTATATTTTCCTATGTTACGTTTTCACTACAGTTGATTACATTCACTTTTCTGGAGCGACAGTCGAATGCCTAGCTACCATTATTAAAAAAAGCCGGGCTTACACATGATTGTTGCTAAAAAGGTTGGGCAAGCCATCAATACTATCTAAATATAAAGCTTTGCAACCTATCGGGCTTACACGAAAGAATTGGCTTGCTGCGCGCCTGGCCTTTGATGATGAACGAAGTTAATGAGAAAATCATTACAGCATAACCTTTTTAAATCGAAGTCGAGGAACCATTAATCTTCGACACAAAGGCTGAGAGTCTTTAATTTGTTCACCGACAGCGTTATTTGTATATTTTTACTATTATAATCGTGTCTATATAAGTTGAGAATGAAAAGTTGACTAAAGGAATCCACACCGTATACAAGAAGTTACCGTTTCATAATTAAGATTATTTCTTGTATCAATATGTACATATTTTGTTTGCAGTTATTTTCTAAATAACAGGAAATAGTTTGGTCGTCTAAGTTCCTCAGTGGATGGGAGCAGAGACATTAACTCGAAACGCCAACACCAGAGAATCACTAGTCCTGAACATCAGCCGAAGTCCTAAGAGGCAAATTAAAGGCACAATATCACACATTTTCGACAACATTTTAGCCTATATTATATATATTGGGGCATATACACTGACTTTTGCTGCCTATCGATGCAATAAAAGACTTATTATGCCTTATGACCTGCCTGGAATCGATATTTGAAACTTCGAGGCGAACAGCTTCCGAACGGAAACACTTGCCATATATGGATTGTAAACAATTGCTCCGTACATTGACAACTGTCGTACGCGGTGTTGTCGGTGTTTGCCGAAGTGGTTTTCATTCACAAGTTGTGGGTAGGATATTTGTAAATTGCGCTCCAGGGAACATGGCTTTATGGTGTTCGCTTGAAATAATGTTCGGTCGGTAGAGGGCGCGAGAGTCGTTTTAAAGCAGCGTTGCATTAATTCATTCGAACTTTTTAATTTAATATTGTAATCTAAATACGTAATTTTGGGGGGAATTAATTATATGGTAGCTTCTTCCCCGAGGGCTGATAGTTATTATTATTGAGAGAAATGCATTTTGTATTTTTAGAGACATGTGGTGTGACATTGTGCCTTTAAT
This sequence comes from Haliotis rubra, assembly GCF_003918875.1. NCBI lineage: Eukaryota > Metazoa > Mollusca > Gastropoda > Lepetellida > Haliotidae > Haliotis > Haliotis rubra. Next base: position 158,816 of record NW_025766004.1, read on the forward strand.
AATGAAAAGTACCCATTAATGGACCACTGTAAGTGAGTAATAACGTCAGGTGATCGTGAAGAGAGTAAGCACGAACCAACTCTCACTGTAAGTTTAACTGTTAAAGTACTGTCGGAAATAGAAAAAAACAAACCGTTTTTTCACATTTATATCTACAATTTATGAAGTTAATATGTGAAAGTGTGAAATATCTGTTAAACTAAGTTCTGCCTAACCACAGTCTCAGTGGTACGGAGATAGGAAACGTGGAAAAAGGACTTTACTGAGGAGAGATAAGTGCAGAAATGAGCAATGCGGTTTTTTTCCAAGTCCAAAGCGACTTATTTAGAACAGACCATGGCATTATGCAAAATGGTGTGCGATGATATTGTATTTCCAAGGACACGTTTTAAATGCCTATTGTGAAACTACACTTAGCTTCATTATAAACGATAGCTGACGTAAAAAAATACTAATTTTAATACAGAAACTATTAAGGATGTAGCTACCATGGAGCCTCACTATCACTGTAAAAACAAACAGGTAGGAGGGTTCGTCTCAAAAGCAAAACCAGGACGAGTATCAGAGACGGTGGTTGGGGTCGTACTGGGGGATAGAGATATTAGCTAAGATCAGATAATCCTTTAGGGGAATTAAACTGGGGTTAGTAAACGGCATGTCTTAACAATTAACAAATAATATCCAGTCCTGTCGATCTTGGGGTGGTCTTGCCACCTATATATTTAGAGACATTTAATACTATAGTTGATTTAAGCATTTCTATGGGTATCATATTCTTTTACATATCTCAACATAAACGTTATGAAAGACACGTAAGATGACAATCAATAGATGTGACATATTCAATACACATGGAAAAAGCATAAAATATCTTTGAGATGACCCCTTGTGCCTGTAGGCAGCACATGCATTTCACAGGTGTGCACATAAATCATGAAGTCCAAAGGTTATAAGGAAATGCTTGTTAGGGACGGGGGTGGGAAGGAAAGCGCGCGCGCACGCACGCACGCACACGCACACACCTCTGGATCCGCTCCTGACATGCATTTTATATAACACACATCAACGCATTTACTCTCTTTATTCCGACCGCCTCCGTGGTGTAGTGGTTAGAGCGTCCGCCCGGAGAGCGGAAGGTCGCGGGTTCGATCTCCGACCGGGTCATACCAAAAAACGTTAAAATATGGTACTTGTTGGTCCCTGCCTGGCGCTCGGCATTAATGGGTACAACAAGGACTGGTCGGCTCGGAGTCAGTATAATGTGTCTGAGTGGGGTATTCATGCTTCACTGCGGCATGGTATCTCAGTGGGCTAGCAATATAAAACCAGCTTCAGTCTGGGCTAGTACAAGCAGCCGCACATACACATACACACGCATGCACGTCGTCATATAAGCGAAATATTCTCAAGCACGACGTTAAACCCAATTTCACCTCACCTCACCTCACCTCACCTCACCTCACCTCTTACGACAACATGGGTTGCTGAAGATCAATTTTGACCCAGACTGTTTTACAGGCCCAACATATTTGTGAACCTGTGAGAATGGTTACTGAATATATTCATAGTCAGTCTCATGATATCGATTAGGGCTCATTCCAAATATTATAGACAAAACAATGTCTGTCGCCAATATCAACTGGTCTCTGCATAAGCCGTACCTTAGAGAGGGAATTGCCAGGTTACACTGAATCCCTATAGCTATTGAATACACGCACAGAAGTTGGCATAGACGTTGGCAGACGAGTTCGATGCTTAAGAATTATTTTTTGCGCGGAAAACCTTGAAATCGTATATACATATTGACAATAGTGCGTGACCTCGACTAGATGGATACCAAAAGACCAACTGTCGTTTATTTCCCGATTTCAGTATGTCTCATGACAACGTTGTCAGTCAAGCAGAGAGTTAATAAATTGACAATAGTTAGCGCATCATGGAATTGGCTCAAATGAATCACTATCTTCAGCAGCTGATGACCGTCAACAATACAACGTCAGTCCTCAAATATTGACAGCCTCAGCCAGATGAGGACTACCAAGTCGTCTGTAGTCAACTGAGTTGTTCCGACAGATATTAGAAGGTCACCAGCTGTCATCAGCAGAGCGTGTTTTAAATGAAGGAAATCTTCTGCGTCCCCAGATCTACATGTTTTTTCCAAAACACCAATACTAATATTACTAGGAGATTAGGTTTTTTGAAATGCGTTTCCCTCCTGGTAAGGACCACATTCGCTCTGTATCGCTGGGACCTTAGACATGCTAGTTGTCTGTCTCAACTTTCCGCCCAACCCTTTCTGCAATGCAATAGATCAAACTGAAGCAAGTCTGGGGCTAATTAGGAATAAACAGAGTTATCTATTCCTATCAAATTTTCCTATTTTCAGAGACTTTGTATAACTTGCCAGGATCCTGTAATTATGGATCCAAACATGCCCCGGATATGCTTATTGGTTTTGCAAGACCATACCTATATTTCTGAATTTCTCCCACATTAGACAACTGTTTTAAGATCCCATATTCAATTTGCATGCTGTGTAGCCTTTTCATGGCATTTGTTTGGACTTTGTGCATGTGCTTGTTTGTTCCTTGTTTCATTTGTATGGGCTGGGTCTGTTCAAGATGAAATCCATCTATGCAGGATACATTGATTATTTTCTGACTAACACAGAAGTAGCGAATGAAGTTACCTATGTTTTGTTTGTACCATAAGCTCCCGTTTTTCTGATGACTTGATTTGCGTGTGTTTGCCTGAGAACGGGTACTAAAGGTAGGTCAAAATGAACTAACAAGTCAAAACATTGATTACACAACAGTCTCGTTTCCTGCTGACTGAGTTTCGTCGTATTGCGCAACAGAGTACAATAATCAGTCCAGAATGTTGAGACCAATTCATTCAATTGGATACATAAATATTAATCAGTATTATTTGATACATCTAAGCACTTGTATATTGCAACACTACGCTCCTTCTAATCCTTACAAACACGTCGTGCATTTGTCTGTCTGGCACGGACTTGATATTATATCAATCACATTGTGCGTTACACAACTACACTGAATAAGCGCGAAAAACACATAAGAGGTGTAACCAGTGAGCCAGATGAATTGTGAATCATTTTACGACCTCATCAAACAGGGGCAGTCTGTGACGTCTTAGTTAAGGTCATGCTGCCTACACCTCGCCATAAAATATAGAAATACGATGTGATAAAAGTTTAAAATTAAAATTTACTTGTAAATACCATTTTCTTTTGAAACAAGGAATTGGAATTCAGTGTAACCATAGTTGTTTGTGGTGTCTCTTTTCACTTTCACACGGGAAGATTCGGATCGGCTGAAAAGTAGGTCATTGTCTGAATAGGTTAATGAGACTCATGTTTCGGTTTGCTTTTCTGCAAACACAGTTCAAATAATGATGGGTGTCATGTTGATATCTTGTTTTCCCTATTGTTGAAATGCCACACAACTACATCCTAATCACTATATTTCACCATGGTTAAATTTATATAATGTTTGTACTGTAAACTGATCAACGTGTATTTATGATAATGAATTTATGCTTGATATTATGCAATATGGAAAGTCTAATCCAAGTACATTGTATGTACGGTGAGCATGTGAGGTCTTTTAATTTGCATGATTACATTCTCCAATTATCCATGGGGTAGTGGAATTAGAGAAAAGGTGGGAGGTATCTGTTCAAGGCGTTGATACGTTTATACGTCTCCAGACCTCCAGATAACCTGCAGCGTTGCTTAAAATGCTAAATCAATACATTTGAAAACAAGCATACTTCAAAGAACTTTGAAAAGTTTACAATTCTGTGCGTAAGTGAGTAATGCAGCTTTAAGCAGGTTTCGATCACAAGTATTTTTACAGATATACTCATGCCAATAATGGTTGTCACCCCCTTCAATTTTATTTATTGGAGAGGGGGTGTGGGGTGTTGGGGTGTTGAGGGGGGTGACAACCATTATTGGCATGAGTATATTTTGTTATTGATTGAATACAGGAATCATGAATCAAGAACTGCATTGTATAATGCAAGGATGCGAAACATGTCGCAAATTGTAATGTTGTCGTCAGTTAACACCCAATAAACCAGAAGAGACTAATAACATAAAGCATGACCTAAACAGCTATCAAACCCCAATGTGAATGACAACATTTAAGCCTGTAACATCTGTAGCTATTTTCTCCCATTCTCATTTGTCTAAAGAACTGACAATGAGGTGAAGTGAACTGAGTAAGCTGGTGACCCAATGGAAACCTGTCCGCTTGCAGAAAAATGTTTTCTTAGCCAGGCCCTCATCGGTATGAGCCTTGATTTCAAATGAAGGAAACGTGTATAAGCAATGAAAACATTTGAAAATTTAAAAATTCACAAATGTTTCCCCACCTAAGGAAATATTCATATTTCGAACCCAAGTAAACTTAGTAAAGAATCGGAAATTACAGCACCTATCACAATCAAAAGGAATGTATTGGAAATGTACTGTATGATTAAGCATTTCAGATCAATATGAGGAGTGTCTATATTTGGTGGTAGGATACCAATAAACCTTTCTGGTCAGTGTGTTATATCTATCGATTGTCATGCATGTCTCGCTGTACTTTTGAAGGCTGGTCGTTAAAAATGTACCCCAGAAGTTCAAAGGTTTTGTTATGTAGTTCCATTCCACCTACTGCAATGACCTAGTATACTTATACAACCATTTATTGAACAGTTCATGAAGTTGATGGTAATCCAGAAATGTAACATTTAAAGTTACACAATTGTGATGTGTCGAGAAGAAAAATGCATATTATTATTTAAAAAATGACTTGTGTTGTAAACGGAAGAGTATACACTATTGAGGGGAACCTGACATATCCAACAATTGTTTTTAATATACATAAATTATATATTTTCTATATGTTACCGCAATGTCCTCAGTAAATAATTGTGGGGTTAGGGGTAGTCGAGTGGTTAAAGCGTTAGCCCGTCACGCCGAATTGCGAGTTCGATTCCCTACAACAAAGTGGGTACAAAATGTGAAGCTCATTTGTGTTGTGCTCAGCTGTGATTTTACTGGTATATTGCTGACAACCATACTTAGTCACTTCATAAATCATAACACTATCTTCATTTTGTAATAATATATTTTGTAGATTTCAACTGAAACTGGTCATCTGTTCACGTTAGTCACGATAATAAGGTGTCTTGTTATACAAAAATGTTTCAACTGTTCGAAAAGGCCATCGCATATATTTTTTTTATTATAGCATATTTATATAGCGCACATATCCACGCAACTGGTGCATGCTCAAGGCGCTGGTATTTTTTCCCTCGATCATTGGATGTCATTCTCAGCGGCACATATTATTATCAATCTCAACTCCCTGTGGAGTATACAACTCCTGCTGCCACTAGGCGCATCGAGTTATTGTGGCTTTCTCATCCTTACGAGGTACCCATTCACAGCTGGGTAGACTGGGACACAGTCACAGTACTTTGTCCAAGTTCACTGCACGCTGCTGTACCCGCAACTAGGTGTTTGCACATATTCATGTGGCCGCCATCTGGTCATATACCAACGGATTCGTGGGTTCTTTTAAGTGCACAGGGTTGTGTACTGTACACTAGGGGTTGTGACAACTCGGAAAGAGTCTGGTAGACTCCCGGCACCTCAAACTCGCTGGATCATTAGCCTGGCGCCTAAGCCTGCTAGCTAAGCCAGCCGCCCCAATGTTACTTGTATGGTTTGTCTTAATATGACACATCACCTGTCAATGTGGTCTGTGGTTTATGCCTGTAATCATTGGTAATATGGAAGAGAGCCACGCAAAAGTGTTTCAACAAAATAAATTCAAATGCCCCTCAGAGGGTATACAAGCCCACATCATTCAAAGAATATTCATATATGTCACCGTTTTTAATAGTAATATATTTGTACATTTTAACCTGCAGGAAGCAACCCCCCACGATATCTTGCCCACTTTTATACTGTGTTTGTCAATGAATAGTTTAATGTTTTAATGTTCTCAAACTAGTTTTAATACTATATGTGATAATCTAGTAGTAATACAGTCTTTCGATGACAGCTTTTCATAAAGTATACATATATTTTGTTCTCACTGCTGACTTTCTGTCGTCGCGATATGGCTGAAATATTGTCGATGTGATGTAAACCTTTAACTCACTCACGCACTCACACTCAAATGCCCAAATGGAAGATAACCCGATGCTAAAAGTTTACTGCACCATCATGCTTATTGTAACCATAGCGTCTTCAACATCAGAAGAATACATGCGTATTAGCAGCATCCTTGTATATTCACACACAAACAAACTAAAACTAAAAAAGTAGATGTTTTTGTCAGTTCGCCAGTTACTGCCAGTGTGAAAAACACGACGAATGAATCACCTCGTTTCATTTGTGGCTATGGCCCACACTAGTAGTAGGTTAAGGGTTTGTGTATACTTCCTTAAGAGGCATTTAGAAGTTGGAGGATATGATATCTTGACGAACAACGTCTTTAACACATTCATTTGCACTTAATTAAAAAACATTAATTTAGCAAGGATAAAGTGAGTGAGTTTAGATATGCCGCTTTTAGCAACATTCCAGCAATATCAAGGCGGAGGACACCAGAAATCGGCTTCACACATTGCAACCATGTTGGGAATCGAACCAAGGTATTCTGTGTGACGATCAAACGCTTTAACCACTGGGCTACCCACCGCTCCAATAGGGATAAAGACAAGCAGGTAAATTGTAAACTTTTGCTTTGCATCACTGATTCTATTTTTCAGGCAGATCACTGTCCCACAAGACCACAAGTAACATGTTTTTACGAAAGATACAGAGCAGTCTACAACGTCTTAAAAGTATCAGACCAGTTGTAACTGCCAGAAGAAACAACACACAAAGGAAAGGCTACGTACCCTATGGTCAAACAGGGTGTGGAAATTATGGGTTAACGTTCAGCCCTCAGACAGTCCAGTTAATGAACCCGGTGAAGGACAAGCTACTGAAACTGGTGCCAGGGATTCCCTTCAACGAGCATGTGTTCAACATCGGTGACTACGGCACAGGAGATGGAGCAACTTCAATGACGTTCCTGAAGGAGTTGTTGGATATTCTGAAGGAACGCCATGGTTCTGAACGGCAGTTCCAAGTTATCTACGAAGACCAGTCTTTAAACGACTTCAATTCTTTGTTCAGACGTCTTTCAGGGGTTATCCCTGATCCTCCACCTTACCTTTTGAACATGGACAATGTCTTCGCTTTTGCAACAGGTGTACACTTCTATAAACAGTGTGTACCGTCCGACTCAATGCATTACATCATGTGTATGATCGCTGCCCATTGGCTGTCCAAGACACCGGTCCTGTACAAGGAATCCCTGTGTATCTACCCTGACAGTTCTGCAGAAGAAAAGAAGGCCCTTCGTGATCAGAGTCTCTCAGACTGGGAGACGTTCTTGTTGATGAGAAGTAGAGAGCTAAAAAGAGGAGGAATACTGGCTGTCTCCCTCACCTGCGAATACGTTGATGAAACAATCGGTCGAATCTCGTTTACCTTGCAGAACCTTGTGTTTCTAATGACACACCTGTGGCGGGAATACAGAGATACGGGAAAGATTACTAACAAGGAATTCATCAACACCAATATAGCATACTGTCATTACAACATGGAGGATCTGAAGGCACCTTTTGAAAATAACACATCTGCAGTTTGGCAATCGGGTCTACGCCTTGTTTCATCTGACGTGGTCATCAACAACGACGTCTTCTACTCCGCCTGGAAGGAGAAGAAGGACCTGGAAGGTGTTGATGACAGAGATGGATTCGTCAGGGCGTATGTGGCCGCCCACAGGAACTGGAGCAACAGCATCTTCATGGACGGCCTCTCTGACGATCGCTCACGAGAGGACAAATTGAAAATTGTGGATGATTTCTATGTTGATATGCAGGAGCGAATTGCAAGTATGAATCCAGACGCCTTCAGAGATGACTTCTGTCTCAACTACCTCATCATTGTCAAGGAATAGGGTCCATGGCCTTGACTGCAGATGCATCTTCCTTCAACAACCCTTCATAATTGCAACTGTTAAAAACAAATAATTCCTCTGAAATTGAAAAGGAGGATCGGTTGGCAACAATGAACGATCAGACTGATGGTATAGCATAACACTGTATAGAAGATCGCGTATACCATGTGTAAACTTATCTCAGCTCTTTGTCTTTCAGTTTTAGAGAAGAGAGTTTCTCAAAGTTATTTCAATAGATGCCATACTGCCTTGTGCTCAGATTTAAGGGCACAACACGCGGACTGTTATCAGGGTATAACACGTGGACTGTATTGAGGGTATAACACATAGACTGTATTGTGGGTATAACATGTGGACTGTATTGTGTGTATAACACGTAGACTGTATTGTGGGTATAACACGTGGACTGTATTGTGGGCATAACATGTGGACTGTATTGTATGTATAACACGTAGACTGTATTGTGGGTATAACACGTGGACTGTATTGTGGGTATAACACGTGGACTGTATTGTGGGTATAACACGTGGACTGTATTGTGGGTATAACACGTGGACTGTATTGTGGGTATAACACGTAGACTGTATTCGGTATGACACGTGAACTGTATTGAGGATATAGCTCGTGGACTGTATTGTGGGTATAACATGTGGACTGTATTGTGTGTATAACACATAGACTGTATTTAGTATCACACCTGGAATGCATTAAAGGTTTAACAGTCTATGCTTTGTACTTTGTTTTCAATTTGGGCCTATTGTGGAAACCTGACTGTTTGATGCTTGGTAAATATTATCATCATTGATTTAATTGCTATAACCACACATTCCAGGTGAACAGTAGGCTTGGCATTAAATACATCTCTTACCAACACGTTGTGGTTGGTTGGTTGATTAACACTACACTCAGGCACATAGATATCCCATAACTGACCAGTTATTACAAATACAGGTCCACTAAAATCAGCGATCAATATTATCAATAACGATCACCCAAATCAATATACAGTCGAGCACTGTTGTCTCAATATTCATGGGACCAAGAAAAAATATCAAATTTATCCGAGGTTTGAGGCATCCGACCAGGGCATATCATCGCATATCACTATGAAAGAAAATAAAACAAAAAGTAGATTTTCATGTATTTATTTGCACATACATTTTTACTCGCAGGGATCGCAATCACACTGTCAGCTTTCTCTTTTTAGGTGTACCAACATCTGATCTAGCTATTCCCCCTAGTCGCTTTTTGCGGCGGTTAAAGGAATATGGGGATTTGTTTTACCTTTGACCCACCACAGTTAGGCAAGGAGTTGAATTATCTCCCTTTGTCGGGCACATACGCTCGTGACTCAGATCTTGGCCACTTGGCCCTGACGTCGAGTACTTAGTTTAGATGAGAAATCTACCTGTTCTCTGGACCATGAAACAGGTACATAGAAGAAAAAAAGATTCATGGGTGTTCGGGGTTTGTGACGTAAACCTCAAATTTCATGCATTCCGCGTTTAACTTTTGAAGGCTCGATGTTTAAAAGTACGCCTGAACTTCCAGGTTGACAAAAGAAGCAATTTGCTACGAGCCACTAGCGTACTTTTTTGACAGTTCCACCCCACCTACTCCAGTGACCTAGTATACTTATACAACCATGTATATAACAGTTCACGAAGGTATACGTCCATGCATTTCGTTTTGTATATAACAGTTCACGAAGGTATACGGCCACGCATTTCGTCTTTTGAACCCGGGGATATCACTTGGTAAGTTGTTTCATAGATATATCACTGACTTACCTATGGCAGATTCCACACTCTATATTGATGGTCATCGACAAATGCCATGTTTGAAGTTACACACTTGTGATATGTCTAGAACAATTGCACATACTTATATAAAAATGATTGTTGTAAAAGGAACAACATACAATATTGAGAGGAACCTGATATATCCAACAATGAATGTTGGTGTTATCATGAACGTAAATTATATATTTTCTGGTCTTTGAATGTCATTTAGAAGTGATACACATAAGGAAGAGAGCTTTATGGATGTCAACTTCTTTACTACTGTTCAGCACCTATTTACACTATTTAACTGTTAAGTGTTGGCTTCTATTCAGCGCTATTTAACTGTTAAGTGCTGGCTTCCATGTGTCCTTTGCCAGTTAACTGTTAAGTTCTGGCTTCCATTTGTCCTTTGCCAGTTAACTGTTAAGTGATGGCTTCCATTTGTCCTTTGCCAGTTAACTGTTAAGTGCTGGCTTCTATGTGTCCTTTGCCAGTTCTATGTGTCCTTTGCCAGTTAACTGTTAAGTGCTGGCTTCCATTTGTCTTTGCCAGTTAACTGTTAAGTGCTGGCTTCCATGTGTCCTTTGCCAGTTAACTGTTAAGTGCTGGCTTCCATTTGTTCTTTGCCAGTTAACTGTTGGTTCCATTGTTTTGCCCCCATCTTTGTTGTCTTATTACTTTTGTTGTTCTCACATGTACATATATATGCTTTCTGCCTCCTACCATTCATTCACCTGAAGGAGTGAGGATATACTCTGAAACGTGGTGCTACATAGTAAAGTAGTTGACATCCATAAAAAATATCTTCTTTACATATATTGTCTATTTGTTACCACAATGTCCTCCGTAAATAACTGAGGGACGCCGGGTTAGGAGTAATCGAGTGGTTAAAGCGTTACCTCGTCACGCCGATGATCGAGTTCGACTCCCCAAAACAAAGTGGGTATACAAAGCGTGAAGCTCACGTGTGTTGTGCTCGGCTGTGATTGTACTGGTATATTGCTAAAGCGGCTTACAACCATACCACTCACTTCATAAATCATAATATGTTCATTGTTTCATATATACTCTTCCAAAAAAGTTCGAGAACCTGAACTTTCAATTTCAGAAGTAATAAGAAGCATAAGCGCTAACAAACATTAACAAACATTTTCAAATCTTACGAACGCACCACCATTTCTCTTTATGATCTTTATCTCTAAACACAACGCATGGAATGCACTTGCATTATGCAGTAGTCCTATACACGTGCATGGTAGTCATTCGTGATCTTGACGGTTTTCAAGAAGGTCGATAAATCACGGTAGACCTTTAATTTTGACAATCATCTTGCATCACACAATAGTTAGTCTTTCTTTCCCGCCTTTTTTTCTGAACATAATAATCCTACACATGCAAATTTCACGTCGTACACCAATCATCTTTCAAGAGCGATTACTGTACAAACAACAATGGTCATAAGGACGTGCAAGTGGTGATACACTCTCAAACCATTCATTATCATATCAATATTGATTTACTCCGATATATCTCCCAATTTCTTCAATCGTATATCAAAGATAACGTTCCCCTACTTTTTTTAGAGTACATTTTGTGGTGACACTCATACGGTTTGTCTAGATATAACGAGTCATTTGTCAATGTGATTCAGTATATAGTTTGTGCCTGTATTCATTGTTAATATGGAAGAGGGCCACTCAAACATGTTTCAACTAAAGAATTTCAAATGCTAATATGGAAATTAATCTGATACAAAAACTTAACTACACCATCGTGCTTGTTGTAATATTATCACAACATCTTTGTTCAACATTAGAAGAATACCTGCGTATTAATAGCGCCTTTGGGTATCCGTACACAACAAAACCAGAACTTAGAAACTAGATGTTCCTGTCAATTGGCCACAATATGAGAAGAATAACAAAAAAGCAGAATGGAGAATTAATGACATTCACCATACATTATCACATCAATTCACACGCCTGACATCGGCACCGATCTCTCCAACAAAATACACAGGGGCGGTTACAGCTTTTTGTGAAGGGTGTGAGCGTGCGTGTGTGTATGTGCGCGCGCGCGTGTGTGTGCGTGTGTGTGTGCGGGGCGGGGCTCTTTTGAAAAAGGGGTTTGAGGGTGCACACTTCATTTTCACCCGTTTTCATTAGAGTTTTATTAGTCATTTAATAAACCCTCAGGACAAAAAAGGGGGGTGGGGGTGGGGGGCGATAATTACGCTGTTAAGTTATAAAAGTGTTGCATGTCACAAATATTTTCTCAGGTAATGAGAATCGATAGAGTCTTTCACGAGAATTTCACAGTGCACAGTTCGTCTCTCACAGATTGGCTTGAATTGTCACAGTGTCGGCGGGACGCAGGTTATGTTGACCTCAGTTCATCGCGTGTGTGGACATCCTGACGGTTTACCCGACTGGTCAGTCAAGGCGAGACCACACAGGTATTGCCTCTTCAGGGTCAGCACTGGTCCCGGACAGTCTTGAGATAAAGACCGCCACTTCTTCATCCCACCATACTGCATGTGTACTCTCAACATTCACCTTAAAAGCACAGCAACACTCAGACTTCCCATTCCACACTCAGCCAACCTTGCATCACCTTGCACGTCTTTCACTCATTCCTACACAATACAACCACCCAACCACGACATACAGTCCAACCACACGGTACCATAACACATACAGTCAAATCAAATTACTATCTTTACTATTACGACGTAATTCTGTCAAGATCACATAAAATTGCTTCGTATTTCTGTTGAGCCAGTAACTGTTGTATCCGAGCCATTGTCCCATTAAAGGGACACTGATCCAGAGCAAATTCCCCTGGACTGGTTGTTGCTTTAAAGTCTCTATTCTGAAAATTATACGAATTTGTTTCTCCTTAAATAATCATTACATTGGCAAAATTGCTTCATATGCCTGTTTAGCCAGTTGTATCTGGGCCATTGTCCCATTCATCTGGAGGGGCGGTGTGGTAGACTTGTGGTTCCATTCCCCACATGGGTACCAAACAGAAGTGTCTGTTTGATACTCAAACGTTTTATTTCCAGAGCACATGGCAACAGTGGGTTATGGATGCTGCCATCTTCCTTCAAAACCATGAACTTAAAATAAAAAATTAGGAATGGCAAGCGGAAAGGAATAACTAAAGCAGAACAAATTGACTATCCTTCATAACAGGTAATATGTGAAGAGCTGTGACATTGCTGGAATATGGACTGTTGGAAGAGGATTGTCTTTTTACTCTATTCAGCCACATTTCTGTTGGCTTGGATCTTCAAGGTGAGGTGAAATTGGGTTTAACATTGTGCTTGAGAATATTTCGCTCATATGACGACGTGCATGCGTGTGTATGTGTATGTGCGGCTGCTTGTACTAGCCCAGACTGAAGCTGGTTTTATAGTGCTAGCCCACTGAGATACCATGCCGCAGTGAAGCATGAATACCCCACTCAGACACATGATACTGACTCCGAACCGACCAGTCCTTGTTTTACCCATAAATGCCGAGCGTCAGACAGGGACCAACAAGTACCATATTTTAACGTCTTTTGGTATGACGCGGTCGGGGATCGAACCCGCGCCCTTCCGCTGTCTCTGGGCGGACGCTCTAACCACTACACCACGGAGGTGGTCGCTTGGATCTTCAAACCCCAGATTCCCCCAGACTATGGTCCTTGGTTTTACAACACCATACAACAGCTCACTAATTTCAAACTGAACAAACCACAACTTTACAATAATTTATTCACTCAAATATTTACAACTCATATGTACATAAATGTTCATATCCAAACAGCAGTCACACAAAGCTTATCTGCACTTGCATAAACATAACAAGGCTTATCTACATTTATATAAACACAACATAGATTACCTACTTGTATTACTTTTATTCTTCACACAAGATAGAATCACCCAGGTGCCCAATCAATGCATGATTTGTTCTTGTATAATATACTACTCAAATTGTGTTAAGGATTGGGCATTCTTTAACATCTTTTGAGGAGTATATATCTGCCATATTTCCCTTGTTCATGTAAAGGAGCTCAACAATTAGATGTTTAGAATACATGTATATGTTTAAGAATTGATGTAAAGATTTTAATATTTTTACTTAAACAATGCCATATATAGAAACAAAGTAACCTTAAATGGTCAAAATACGAAAATCAATGAAAACAGAATTTAATTCAAGTTTGATTAAACTGTGAAATAGTAATAGTAAAAACAAATATCAAAAGTTTCATTAAACAATGGAATGTCAACCATTCAGTCAATCAATGTGATTTCAAAAGTTCAGTTAAACATTGAGATATCAAATGTTGAAATTAACGTCATCAGCTTAAACAGTGGTACATGAACAAACAGTGGACGGAATGATGTGTTTTTGGAATGTGAAACATCAGACGTAAGATAAACGCTAAGATACTGATTGTCCCTAGATAATATTCTCCTCCTTAAAACCAATCGCATTGAACATTATCATCCCAAAATGACTTCCACAGGAGATATTGCCTGTGTGAGATCAAGCAATTTTCTCCAAAATGACACCGCTACAATGAAATTACATTCTAAGATGCCTAGCGGTTGGAACAATCGAAAAAACACAAAACATTATCAGGCAATAAAGGTATAGTTTTTTGATGACGTAACAATTGAATGACGTTATCCCGTCACTGCGCCATTCTAGTGTGCCCCCTCGTAATAGAACCATTTTTCATTATGTCACAATGTAAGCGACGTCACGATGCATGTCAGTTGTCATCACCTCGTACGGCCTCCTACAGTAAACTACTCCGTTGCATCATGTTTCTTGGTTTGCAGTTGCTTCACGCAGCTAACATCACTGGTGGAAACATTACGTTTATGTTTTACGACATCGTATGACATCACAATTAAATGACATCACACTCAAACGACATCACTAACGTCTATGCCTGTAACTGGTGAGCTGTGAAGTCAGAGGCAAACACTTTTAGGAACAGAAGCAGTTGGTCGAATGCATTGGATAATGAATAAGATCTTGCCTCATGTCTTCTGACATGAAGAATATAAACACTCATGCATGAAAGGCAAGAATTTATTGATGTCAACTTATTAATTTTGAGGAAAGACCTCATGCATGAAAGTTTTAACTGTAATGGTCTCATGTTGAAATATTCCATTTCAAAAGGTTTCTTTTTTGAGAGTCTGTTTTTCTCCATAAATTCTTGAGACAATCCCCAGTTGCAACAATATATATTCAAATAATACTGATCAGGTAGGTTTCTACCAATCCTCTTTCGTTACAGTACCAGTACTATTCACGGTCATAACAAACCAAAAACCTTGGTGCATGGACAACATCAAAGTTAACATCGATGGATATTGAGGTCGGTCATTTACATGTTAACAGAATGAGAGCAATGGTTTTAAATGAATATTTAACAACTCAGTGAAGAAAATCTGACATGAACTGTCCCAACATTGACAGTTTTGGTTATCAGAACAGAAATATCAAAAACAGTGTGTCCAAATATTATGACAAATTTTAAGTACATTTTTCACGTTTTTAAGTAGTCTAAGTCATTAGGACATTCATACTCATATGCCTCACATTGAACTCATAGGTGATAAGATTCATGTCTATTCTTGGGTGATATATACTACCCGTCAAACGTTCAGACTCACTTAAAACACTCACTATTTGTTCTGTATATATGTACATGGTTACATCGAAGATTGATTTCTCCACTAACTTTGGGCAACCAACTGCAAACCTTACGCAGATGAATTACACGAGGATCATGCATCAATTTGCTGAAAAACATGCGTAAATATCGTGCATGTGGACAGCTGTGTTGTGGTGTAAAGTCTTGTTAAGAATTTGCCAATTTTTACTGATTTTTATCATTTATTGAACTCAAGACAATCTTTTCAACGTAACAAATTTGTTTTACAATACATCAGTTCATGTGTAAACAGTACCTTTAAACAGTATGGAATATTTTGCCAAATTTAGTTTAGAACAGTTGCCTGAAGTAAGTGGCTATATTTACACTTATGAGTCTAAACGTTTGAGGGGAAGTATATTTATGTCTATTCTTAATCTACTGGTATATAGATAGACATTGGATGCAATGGTTTGTCCTGAAACTCTCCCGAAGTCCACCCCGGCCCCAACCCCTCATGGATTCCTGTCTTCAATGTAGTTCCTTTATGGCTGACCAATGGCTATTCAAAGTTTGCAAGAATATTGATTGATAGAAGAGTTAAGCTTCTGCTTTGACTAAAAATATTTTCTAATTACACCTATAACAAATACTGCAAACCATCCTTGGCCGATGGACAAAACCCAGCCCTCTCATGCTTTGTCATAAGACAAGTGTGGACAAATAATATGCTGGCTAGCTATTCTCGAAACGTTCATAGTCCTACGAACTTCTTAAACCCATTCTTAAGACATTGGCTACGATCAAAGTTATGAATTCTTAGGGCTACGAACGTTTCGAGAATAAGGGCCCTGTTCATTATTATTATTATATTGCACTTTCCTACAATTAAGAAGACCAAAATGATTGCTTTGCTAAAATGCATTCGCAAGGAGAACAGACTTCCAAAAACATATTTGGAACATGTCTGTTTTGTCCAGGGCCACATTCACAAAGCAACTGAAGCTCCACGACCAACTCATACACACAGAAACACATGGATTGTCATATGCACTACTCATTTGGTTTGGTTGTTGTTGAACGCCTCGCTCAGCAATATTCCAGCTATATGACAGCGGTCTGTAAATAATTAAGTCTGGACCAGACAATCTAGTGATCAACAGCATGAGCATCAATCTCTGCAGTTGAGATACGATGACATGTGTCAACCAAGTCAGCGAGCCTGACCACCAGATCCCGTCAGTTGCTTCTTATGACAAACATGGATTGCTGAAGATCAATTCTAACCCGGATCTTCAAGGCTCTGCCTACTCAGACATTTTTCCACAAATAAGTTTTGGGAGGTGGGTAGCCTGGAGGGTGAAGCATTTGCCCGTCATTCTGAAGAACTTGGTTTGATTCCCTATATGGGTAAAATGTTTGAAAACTGTTTGAATCGTAAAACCATCCTTACCCACTCACAAACAATGAGTCTCAGAACCATACAGGTCAAAGTTCCTCCTGATTTGAACTGTCAACAACATGGTCAAAACAAGCTAAACCAGTCCGGTTTAAGTAGTCATCACAATCTTCAATATACTCCCCATGTAAAATCTATAAAGAACCAAACATTTATAGCTCGTCCCTCCTTTGAACTGTTGACAACATGGTCGTAACCAGCTGAGCCAGCCCAGTAAAATAATCGTCTCCTTCTTCCTTCTCATCGAGAGCCAGAGCCTCATACTCGCTCTTCAGGGACTCCAGGCTGGTGACAGCAGAGGTGAAGGTCGGCCGACACTCGGACACAAGGGTGGTCATGGCGTTGAGCACCTTCTCCCTGGCATCATGGTCAGGGGCAGTCAGTAGTTGAGGTACCAGCTCACACCAGCCGCTCTCTCTCATGGAGGACTTGAGGTTGAATCTGAAAGGCGACAATAATCTATGTCAGGGAGTGGCCAGGAGTGAGTGAGTGAGTGAGTTTTAGTTTTACGCCGCACTCAGCAATATTCCAGCTATATGGCGCCGGTCTGTAAATAATCGAGTCTGGACGAGACAATCCAGTAATCAACAGCATGAGCATCGAGTGGCCAGGAAGTATTCAGGGCAGTTCACATCTGGATTGTTGCTGAATATAAATACACATCTTTTTCCATGACCTCCAAACATGTTCTAATGTATTATTAATTTAGTATGGCAGGAATAATACTGGGTGTGGAATTTGACAACAAATTCTCATTTTGGGGGGAAATTGTGTGCACATGACAACTGCTACCTGAGCAGGACATGCTGACCATCTTCGAGAACACCTGGTGTCATCACTGATTTTCAGCAATTCATTCACATATTTTTGATCACTAATGCCTAATATGTCCACAGGGATTTGTTTTGATAGATTATCAAGACTGATTATTCTCTGGCTTTGACCTCAGGCAAAGTCATGACTGTCCACACTTTTGAGCAAAAAAATCATTTAACCCAAAAATTTCAAGCAACTCCAGATCATTAATGTGTTTGCTGGTTTTACGCCACACTCAGCAGTGTTCCAGCTATACAAAGGCTGTTTGTAAATAATCGCGAGTCTGAACTGGACAATACATAGATTGATATCATGATATCAATACGGATATGACGACATGTATCAATAAAGTCACCACTTTCGGTAAGTATGGGTTGCTGAAGATTACGACGAGGATCTTTATGGGTCCCACCCCAGATCAAACGCCATGATGAGTATGTGCAGGATTACAGTATTTGCAGGCCTTCCCTAACCTGAAGTCCCTAACCTTCCCTGACAAAAAGCTGTTTCACCTGACCATATCAAAGGTGTAGATAACAGAAGCCTCATGAGTGAGTGAGTGAGTGAATTTGAGTGAGAAGTATGAATTTTATATGGTTTTACACCGCATTTAGCAATATCCCAAGATCTATGGTTCTGCACAAGAATTAGAGTTATCTGCCCTTGGGGTATGCACGAACATTCTATAGTCTGTTTGCAGTGAAAACGTACCGATGAATTTCACTTTAAACAAAAAGGTAAATCATATAAAATGAAATTAAGATTGCGAATCCTCAAAATTTTACCTTGCGAATTGAACATTTAAATCTCAGAATTTTATTCAACTTAGGATAAAAGTTGTTTAACAAATGATCATAGTTTCAAAATTGCTATGATTCAAAATTGCTAAAATTGCTATATGTTTGTATAACAAGGGGGTATGCACAGTAAATGAAACACCAACAAAAAGCAGGGCTGGTCTAAGTTAACGCTCCTCACATACCGAACGTGCATTTGTTTCACTGTTCCAACTACTGCGCTTAACCCCTCGTAATGAAAACCAATAATAGCAATTTGAAACTATGATCGTTTGTTAAACAACTTTTATCCTAAGTTGAATAAAATTCTGAGATTTAAATGTTCAATTGGCAAGGTAAAATTATGAGGATTCGCAATCTTAATTTCACTTTATTTGATTTACTTTTTGTTTAAAGTGAAATTCATTGGTATGTTTTCACTGCAAACAGTGTTTCATGAAGGTTATCAATGCTTCAAGTGAGTGAGTGAGTTAGGTTTTACACCGCTTTTAGCGATATCCCAGCAACATCACGGCGGGGGACACCAGAAATATGCTTCAAACATAGTACTCATGTGAGGACTCAAACCTGGACCTTCAACATGATGAGTGAACGCTTAAAACTTGTCTACCCCATCACCCGAGTGTATACTGTACTCCTAAAGATGTGATACTGAGAGGAACTCACTGTCTGTACTGCTTCAGTCTCTCCACATCAACACTGTTGTCCTCTTTTGTATGCTTCCTCACTCAATTCCTGAAATAAAACACAACATCGTTAATTCAGATCTATTTCTCCAATACCATAACCACTTCTGAAGATCCAGGGTAGAACTGTTCTTCAGCAACCCATGCTTGTTGTAAGAGGGGCTTGAGTGGTCCAGACTTGACCATTTACATATGTTGTCTGTATATAATCAAGTTTGGATAAGATAATCCAGTGATTAACAGCATGAGTATCAATCTAGACAATTGGAACATGTGAACAACGTCAGCAAGTCTGACCACAAGACAAGCATGTTTTGCAATTTTAACTCGAATCTTCACATGTTCATCATGTAAATATTGCACAGTAAAATCATACTCTCTGATAGGACCAATCCAAAATAAGAGGTGAGGTGAAATTGGGTTTAACATCGTGCTTGAGAATATTTCGCTTATATGACGATGTGCATGCGTGTGTATGTGTATGTGCGGCTGCTTGTACTAGCCCAGACTGAAGCTGGTTTTATAGTGCTAGCCCACTGAGATACCATGCCGCAGTGAAGCATGAATACCCCACTCAGACACATTATACTGACTCCGAGCCGACCAGTCCTTGTTGTACCCATTAATGCCGAGCGCCAGACAGGGACCAACAAGTAGCATATTTTAACGTCTTTTGGTATGATGCAGTCGGGGAATCCAAAATAAGAGGAGTCAGAACATGCAAGATATATCATGGCCATCTGTAAATTATCAAGTCTGTGACAGTATGACAACAGTATGTTGAAGAGCATAAGGGTTGGTTGGATGTTTTTCAACGCCATACTCAGCAATATTCAAGCTATATGGGGGCATGTAAATAAGTCTAGACCAGACAATCCAGTGATCCTATGCAATTGGGATACAATGATATGTGTCAACCAAGTCAGCAAGCCTGACCACCCGGTCCCGTCAGTTGCTTCTTATGACAAGCATGGGTTGCTGAAGACCAATTCTAACCCAATTCTTCATGGGTGCAGCATATGGGTGACAGCATCAGCAATGTCACTCAATGCTACTACCTTATTCACATTTGTCACCTCTTACTGCATGCACTGGGAATCTGTTCTGTTTTGGGATCACCATGAGATACAAGCATAGGGCACTTGGGTCCTATTCTGACTCAAATGTGAAAAAGGGAAAGACATGTGATGCTTTGGAAGTGAGTCCACTCAGAAATCTCACTGAGCAGAAGCATGAGGTACTGAGAACCTACTCTTACCAGCAATCCCCAAAGTGAGCGAACATAGGGAACTGGAGACCTATTCTCACCTTGACTCCCCACAAGGGATAAGCATGCATGCTGGGAATGTCATCTGCTATGACAAGAGGGGACAAATTAAGGGACAAATTAAGGGATGATTAGAGATATTGGGATAGGAGTGAGTGAGTGAGTTTAGTTTTACGCCACTTTTAGATACGAATGGAAATACCACAAGAGTTGACTGAATATAGAAAGGGCTTCTTACCTTTTTCTACCAGCAGGTCACTGAGAAATGTTAAAGCCTTTATCTGAAGCTTCTGAGCATCCATGCTGGAATCGTCAAAGAGTCTCTTTAGTGCAGCAAGTCCTCCAAGTTCCAGGAACTTCTTCTGGGCATATGGGAAGTGTCTGGCTAGGGATGACAACGCGAAAAGCGTCTTCTTCTGCAGTGTGGTTGATGACGTAGTGGACAACATCTTGATCAGTTGGTGCATTGCACCGTGCTCGATAGCAGATATTTGAACTTTGGGGTTACTGGGGAAAAATAATATTATCATAACAAGGTTTTGTAATACATCTGAATATGCACATAGTATTTTGTTTAGCTTCAGGTGTCGAGGAAGTGAGTTGTATTGAACAGTAGTTCAGTAATAACGTAGCTTAGTGATGCAGGTTATAGATGTTCAACATGTTGAACAACAGATCCTGACGCGTTAAGGTATGCAACTCTGCACAGATTGATGTGGCTTAGATGATTGGACCAGCCTGCCTGTTACTTCAAGAAACTGTTTATACCATTCAGATAAGTCCAGCTGTTTGCTGTTTTCTGCTGCACTCAGCATTATTCCCGCTATATGGCGGCAGTCTGTAAATAACTGAGTAGGGACCAGACAAACCAGTGATCAACAGCATAACTATCAATCTACGCAATTGGGATACAATGACTTGTGTCAACCAAATCAGCCCTGAGCACCTGATCCCATTGGTTGCCAAACATGGGTTCTGACCCTGATCTTCACGGAATGGGGAAACTGGACTCTTGTCACTTATCTTTAAAAGAAAACAACTGATAAGACAGGATGGCCTTGTGTTGACAGTTACCTCTGTAGTGCTGAGCCAAGCACAAGGGCTGCCTCTTCCTGTATCTTTGGACTGGTGTCGTTAAGACTTGCTACAAGCAGCGACATACCTCCCATGGAGCTGAACAACTGAGCGTTGTCAATCTGGGGAACAAACAATACATCGATCCTGAGGATGTGAGTGAAAGGCCACAGTCAGTAGGATTCACCAGGTACATGAATCTGTGAATACACAATGACATTTAGAAAGTTGTCAAATGGCATTGTGTATTCATAGCTTTCAGCTTTGGGAACCATGCTAAATTAAAGCTAATTTACATTTATGAGAGGGGTACACAAAGTCTGTGGTCTTGACTATCAGTTGTCCGACTTCCATTTTTGTGGAAGCCGCGGCGGCTGATCGGGTAAGGCGGGGCTGACTTTGTGTGCTGGCGATCAGGTGTCTGACTCTGTGGGTGTGTTTCAAATCCCAGAATACCTGCCCTTGATTTGCATTTGCAAACTTCCCTGGATTTAATCAATGTTCTCCTCACGTGATCCAATTTCATCCAAATAGTCAGTCAAATAGACCTATTATACTAACATTTGCCTTTTGAACTTGGGACATAATTTGCATGAGAACCAAACACTATTTCAGCTGTTTCAAGAGAAAAAGGTTATTAGTTGCAAACATTTATTACTTCAGCAAAATACTACTGAGGATGGGTAGGTTGCTGACAAACCCAGGATCATAGTCTGCAGATCATAACAGGGATCATGAGGAAATTGATCAAAGACATGCATATCAGAACTACACACTGAACATCATGTTCCGCAAATCAATCTTCAGCTCAAGCATGTAAAGACACTAGGGGTGGGTATTGCAGAGAATTTTCTGATGGGATATATTGCGATGCAAAAGCATGTATTGTGATGTGTATTGCAATATATTGCAAGATGATTTTATTAACAAAAAAACTACTTATAATTGAGTTAACGTTTGATTTATAAAGCAAAACCACAACAAAATCACTATGCTTGATTCACCTTAATAAAAACATTTTATGATGACAAAGTAAAAATGTAAATAATATTTGGCACAAATAAAACAAGGGAAAGAGCTTAACAATCCAGTTAAATGTAATTTTCACCACAATCATTCCCACCACCCTTACCACAATTTCCACAATCAAGATTACCGAGTGTTACGAAGTGTTCCGAATGCATGTCAAAATACCGGTTTTCGATCAGCGTATCGCAATACGTATCATTTCCATGTGTGAACCGGTAAATACCGGTAAACCGGTTATATTGCGCAGCCCTAAAAGACACTGTGTTGTATTTTACAGTATTAGTACTAAGTAAAAGCCCAACTGACAATTAAACCAAACTGTTGGCAATACGGTCTTACCTTATGAAGATGGTATTCAAGTTCTGTGAGGACATTGAGCTTGGCATCGGTATCGGGAACCGACCTTCTTGAAGCGTTCCAGCAGATCACTGATTATCTCACCGTCAGTCTTCATGGCGATATTCATCTCTTCAAAATCTTTCTTCAAATCATTGTATGACCTGAACTTCTTCTTAACCTCTGCTGCTGACTGAAAGTAAATTCAGCAATATTAAAGTATTGATGAGTGAAAGCACATGGGGGTCTGATTAATCAGGACAAGCAGTCACAAAGTAAGAGCAGCTCTTCATGGACTATTTGACTCGTGAGTGAGTGAGTTTTACCCGCTTTTAGCATTATAATGGCAGGGGGACACCAGAAATGGGCTCCAAACATTGTACCCATGTGTGGAATCGAAACTGGGTCTTTGGCGTGATGAGGGAATGCTTTAACCACAAGGCTACACGACCACCCCTGTGATCATATGGTTGAAAGGTAATTTTGTAGATTGTAATTAATACATGCAAATATAAGCATGCACAAC
The DNA here is from genome assembly GCF_003918875.1 of Haliotis rubra. Taxonomy (NCBI): domain Eukaryota; kingdom Metazoa; phylum Mollusca; class Gastropoda; order Lepetellida; family Haliotidae; genus Haliotis; species Haliotis rubra. The sequence continues at coordinate 182,299 of NW_025766004.1, forward strand.
AAAACAATTTCTTTAATGGAAAAAATGAAATATATAAATTGAAATTCTGTTTGTAAAACCTGCTTGTCAATTCCAATTGTACCCTAATGTTTGTGGAAGTAGAAACTGTTGTAAATATATTTGCATCAATTGTCAATAGCAGCAAATGAGTGCAATACTGGTAAAGAGATATCAAGAACTGTCATCGACTCATTGAAAAACTTGTCAACGACATTTCTAGAATGGTTATGTACAAGAATTAGAGTTATCTGCCCTTGGTTGACATGTGTTTTTTCCAAGAAGTTTCAGATGGGGACAGTTTCATTCGGCTGGCTGTAATTGTGTAACTGTGGCAGGAGAGGCATGACAGACCTTTCTCAACTTTGATCTACTTGCCAAGTGCATGAGGTTTCAAACCTTGTTGTAAACATCAAATTGCTTCCAGTAATCAGTGCTCAGGTTTACTGTAGAGTTCATATATTAGCACAAGTGTGATATTTATTTTAGCAGTACGCTTTGTGTAAGGAGGCATAAGAGTTATGCCCCTTGGGTCATTGAGCGATACATAAAGAACCAACCATGGTCCACGATACAATGTCTTTCATGGTTTATTGTCATGTGTGGCACTGCCCATCAGCTACTTTCATTTTCAAAAATGGATAGAGGCCTCTTTCAAGATATTCAACAGAGATTACATTCTTCATATTCGTGAGGACATAAACAGTTTGGGGCATATTACTTATGGCTGCTGTAGACTATGTGACCGACTGTTTTGCCTTGTATTGAGTGAGTGAGTTAAAATGTATGGTCACGTTGGCAATATTTCAGCCACATTGTGACTGGAACAACAGTATTCATTAAGAAGATATAAATCATAGTATATACAACCTGTCGTCAAAGGACACCAAAATAACCAGAGAATCACAGATATATCATTTAAAACGTTTTTGCCTTGAAGCTTGTAAACACAAAACTGTGCTTTTAAATAGAACTTATTAAATTATTCATTGATTAAACATGTGAGGGAGTGAAGTTTTACGCCACACTCAGTAATACTCCAGCTATGTGGCGGCGGTCTGTAAGTGTAAATTTCGAGTCTGGACCAGACAATCCAGTGATCAACAGCATGAACATCGATCTACGCAATTGGGATACGATGACATGTGTCAACCAAGTCAGCGAATCTGACCACCCGATCCCGTCAGTCACCTCTTACGACAAGCATGGGTTACTGAAGATCAATTCTAACCCGGAGATATAACATGTTTAGTCCTATAGAGAGTACCTTGGGATCCTGGCCACTGGTGTCTGTGTGAGACTTGAAGTCCTTCAGTGCCTTCTTCAACTCATCTCGGGAAAATGACTTCTTGTCAGTGTTGACCATGCCTGAATATATAAATACACATGACTGGATATATTACCAACCATTAGACCACTTCTACTGCTGTGAGAAAAACAGTATGTCATTTCGGACTGGATTTTTATATCTTTTCTTAAAGTATTTTTCAGAGAGAGTTGCTGTGCTGGAAGGTCTGAAAATCAAAAAGGATAGATAGGTACATTATGGCTCTAGGCTTCTCAGGCTCCTCATAGTGAAAGCCCTTCACTGCTCTTTCTATATTATAACTGCCACAAGTCATAGTTCACCCCTGCTATGCAGTGTACAACTATGATTCTATGAATGAAGTTGAACTGGCCATTTTAAGCAGGATTAAGACCATGGTGACTCACCATCATGTTGACCAACAACGGATGTCTGTATGTCCATGGTGACACTAAATACTATTGCCAGAACTGAATGAAGTTGAACTGGCCTTGTTTTTTTCTTTGTCAGTTTAAATTTCTCTTTCCTTCCACTATCTTGTAATATGTTTTAGTCATACGTCAACCATATACATCTCCTAATTCTCAAGGACATACAATTCACAACACTTGGGATTAGAGGTTGCAGCAGAGACCATATACGGTTGCAGTAATAATTCCTGGTGGTTAAAAAGGTGTTTCACTCTTGTTGACACCAAAGTGAAGGGAGACAATCTGACAACATAAGAGTTGCCTCCCTTTGCTCAACAATCCAACTGTAGAAAAGATACGAATTACAAAGATAGTAATTTCATAGCGATCAATGCTTGATCATCCTCGATAATCTCCAGGGTATACGTTACGATAAATCCACTTGTACATTAGATGCATCTATGGCCTCGCCCGATAATATTATTTCCTCTCTTTGCTGGCTCCTCATTCTCACAGTAGCCAATCAGCTAAGCCACCGTTACAACCGAGCTTGCCAGTGTCAACAAAGATAGTGGCCGCAGCCACAAAGATTTGTTCGCAGAGCGACTCAGATTTAGGGTGAAATCGTACAGACAAACTGACAGGTCTGAAACCTTAAAAAATATATGCAAGAACTCTTTCTACCTCTTTCAGAGTACCTCTGCAACAATTATGTTGCCAAGTTCAAGTTTAATCGGTTAGATAAAAGAAGCAGAAAGTGAGTTGTGATTGGTATGCTCAACTTCCTAGCGTAGACACCTGATTGGATAAAAAGCCAGCCAATGGAGGTAATAAAATCATGGGGCCGTAGATGCATCCAGGGTATAGTGGAGATTTTATCGTATACCCTGGAGATTATCGAGGATGGTATTGATAAGGTCCATATAAATGCTAAATCCCTCACCTTGATGAGATCCGGCTTGCCAGAACTTATTTCCACCTTCATCTTCATTGAGTTTGGCTTCTGTCACACCTTTTTCTAAGTTCATCCTCACATGCAGCCCTTTTGGTATGGCCTGGCCTGCAGGATGATGAAGAGAAAGTTATTCCACTTGGTACCATTGTATAGATACAATACATCCTTGTTTAACATACATTCTACAGTGTTTCACCATGGTTATCAATGCTTAGGACTTGATACCACTGTGACTGACTGACTGACTGAGTTTGGTTTGTTAAACAACACAGGCTGTTAAGAAATGGGGCTTGACACATTGTACCCATGTAGGGGATTGATCGAACCCGGCCTTCAAGCGGACTATAGATACAGCCAAATCCTTGTTTAACCACTACAGGGTTTCACCATGGTTATCAATGCTTAAGACTTGATACCAAGCTACAGTTCCACCATGGATACCCCAGACACAGTGTAATGACTCCCAAATGATTTGTCCTTTTTCTATCCTATTAATGCTGTGTGCCAAGCACACAAGTATCATCTCTTTAACGTCTTTGAGTATGACACGCCATGAGATCAAATACTCTTGCCACTAGCTCATTTAGGCCGTCTTTAACATTATGAACAAAAGTGATGGAACTGAGTGTAGTTAAATGCTACCTTTTTTGACTGTCTGCCATTCTCTAGTTGGATAGAAGACATCATACTCCTCTACTTTCTTGTTTCCCTCGTCCTCTCCATTCTCTTCTATGGATATTATTCCATCTGAAAACATGCTACAGCATTAACAACTTCCAATCTCACATCCATTAATCTAAATGGTAAGCAAAGCCCATACACTGACTGACTGAGTTTGGTTTTTACGCCGCTTTTAGCAATATTCCAGCAACATCATGGCGGGGGACACCAGAAATGGGCTTCACACATTTTGCCCATGTGGGGATTCGAACCCGGGTCTTCGGCGTGACGAGACAACGCTTTAACCATTAGGCTACCCCACCGCCCCAAAAGCCCATACAAAGTCCATCAATAGTCAAGCTGCTTTGATGTCACTGAATCTTGCAAGTCTTCAAAGGTAAATGTATGTTTATCAAGCTTTCAACCTGAAATATATAGACAAACATGTTGTAACAGCAACACATTATTTTGCTAAGTTAAAGAAGTGAGATCAGTATTTGAAATTGTCAAACATTCAGGTTTGTGTAACCATATAGCTGGAATATTGCTGAGTGCGGCGTAAAACCAAACTCACTCACTCACTCAGGTCTGTGTAAAAGGGTGTTATGAATTAAATATTGGAGGGTGTTATGAATTAAAACCAAACTCACCCACTCACTCAGGTTTGTGTAAAAGGGTGTTATGAATTAAATATTGTCATTTATTGTAATTTTGTCCTCAGCAAGATTATGGTCTAAGAAAGACTTAATAGCATGATTATATAACATCTGTTTGTTGTTTAACGCTGCACTCAGCAATATTCCAACTATATGACGGCGGTCTGAAAATGATCGAGTCTGGCCCAGACAATCCACTGATCAACAGCATTAGCGTCGATCTATGTAACTGGATGATTTTAAAAGGCTTCTCCACAATCAATTACAGAAACTTGCAGTCAGCCTAACTGATCAATCATTGACTATAATCACTGACAGAAGCAATAATACCATTGTCATCCTCATCTGTCTCAACTACTGTCAGTGCCCCCTCTCTGCCTGGGGGTGTCTCGCTGTGCACACACAGGCTGTAGAAGGCACATCCCAGGAACAGCATCAGCACCATCAGGTTGACCACCTTGATGCTCTGCAGCAACATCGGCATTGGAGAGGTTGTGTGGAGTAATATCACTTATGGGGTGAGACTGATGTTGCTGAAAAGACAAAACAAAATGATGGTTAATGACTCATGCTTTCTAGCACAAAAAATATGATGAAAAAATAAGTTGTAATCATGATAATTAGTTTTGTTTCCGTTCCCCCAACCCTAAACCTAACTGTAAACCTAACCCTAACTTAAATTTTTGACTTTTAGTCATTTTGTGAGTTCTCTAGTAGATCTAATTGTTGTGTTAAGTTTTGTTAATAATTTTAGTATATTTATAAATATTATTTGGGATGGGGGAACGGGAGGAACTCTTACCCGAAACAGAACTAGCATGTCAAGACAGCCCTAATCCGATAAACGACCATGTAAAAAGGTACTCACATCAAGAAGCCAATACAATGGCGAGGTAACGGTTGTTGTGTTTTAAACTCACACGCGTTGGAGCAATATTTGATATGTTCACAGAAAATCACTTTGCTCGAAAGAAGCGTCGTCTATAATGTATATATCACTGCATGTCCGGGTCAAAATAGTTTGTCTGTTACGTGGAGTTATTATATCTGGTTTTGTTATTGAACGTCAAGCGTTTGCATCAGCTTTTCCACGAGTTCGACTTGGCGGATCCACGTCTCGCCACGTCAGCCATTAATATTTTGGAAACATCGAAAACTGTTATCGCTTCTGAAAACGGATCACGAAACAGTTGTTGGCTACGACGATAATGTAACTTGTATGGTGCACATAATCATCTTAATCTACATTTAAACAAATATATTGTCATTTGCAGTAAATCGTAGGCATTTAAAGTGAGATTTCCGAACGAAGCAACATTTGGGATGCTCCATTTCGTTAAATATATGTTTAACGCCTTTTACATTTTCCCACCGTGAGCTATCTTTAGCAATGGGAAAGCACCAGATCTATTTTTAGAAACAACGCCCGTTCATGTTACTGTTGCATATGTTCGCTGGTCTCCCAAATATGTTTCTTATGGTATATATGCATTTGGCTGTCAACTGGACGTAAAGCATTACATTCAATCTACTTTAAATGTACCAGTTAATACACGCATTGATATTGTTCAATTCTAATACAACATGCCAGATTCATAATAAAATAGGACCATTTTTAGTAACTTTTCCCCCTGTGTATAATGGTTGTCTTCAGCAATTGTTCAATGACCTTTAGGGACAAAACTAAAATTGCATTTCTAAGTCACAATATATCGTGAAACGATGAACAGAAGGTCGTAGTATCCACTGCAGTGAATAAATATTTGAAGTTTTATATCGTTTTTTTTATTGCAAGTTTGTGTAATCCAGTATCTTATATTAGGCCATTTACATATTTTTGTTACTTTTCATTTCTTTCAGAAGAAGTAGGGGATATATCGACCTTCGATACGATTTCACAATCACAGTGTTAAACATACCGATCTTCGCGGGTTTTGGAACACATGCCGATGCATCGCTTCGGGCTTTCACCCCGACACAAGGCTGCTGCTATGAACAAGGGGGATAGTTGTATGAATAAACAACTTTATATTATAAGTGAGTAAGTGAGTTTAATTTTACGCCGCCTTTAGCAATATTCAAGCAATATCACGGCGGGGGACACTAGTAATGGGCTTCACACATTGTAGCCATGTGGAGACCCGGGAACCCGGGTCTTCAGCGTGACGAGCGAACGCTTTAACCACTAGGCTATCCCACTGCCTCTTTTATTGCAACATTGTAATAATGGTCCAAAACACAGCGGCTAGGATCATTACGAAAACCAGGAAGTATGAGCATATATCACCCATCCTTAGAGAACTTCACTGGCTGCCCATCAGAGCCAGAATACAGTTCAAGGTGCTCTGCATTACATACAGATGCCTCAACAACACCAGCCCTGACTACCTTAGTGACCTACTTACTCCATATGTACCAGCTCGACAACTTCGCTCCAGTGACCGCAACTCACTCACAGTTCCTTCCTACAGACTAAAATCCTGTGGTTACAGGACGTTCTCTCACATCGCCCCAGTGCTGTGGAATACTCTTCCATCTGACGTTAAACTTTGTCCCACGTTCGAGCTGTTCCAATCAAGACTCAAAAAACACCTGTTCTCTCAATGCATCTGACTTTCTACTTACCTTCCTATCAAATTCAAACCTCTACTCCAGACTCTTAACGTTATTTTGTAGCTCCTTGAGCAGGCTTTATGTCTGGATTGTTTATTATTACAAATTATTATTATTATTATTATTATTATAGAAGTTGTTCATCCATAGAACTATCCCCCATCTTCATTACACCAACTTCTTAATGCCACTCGGGGCGGGGGTAGCCTTATGGCCCGTCATGCCGAAGACCCAGGTTCGATTCTCCACATGGGTGCAATGTATGAAACCCATTTGTGGTGTCCCCCGTCGTGTTATTTCTGGAATATTGCTAAAAGCGGCGTAAAACTAAACTCACTCACTCAAAATTATACTCAAAGAAAGTATGTCGTGATATGACTGAAATGCTGTCCAAATCGGCGCTAAAGACATCTCACTCGCTGTTATCATTGGTTATACGGATGAGTCAAATAAACAGATGGGAATGGAAAATATTTTAAAAAATCAAACTTTGCATGCAAAACAATAAACGCAGCAGTCAGTGCTACCACAACCACTTCATGTCGGACTGAAATTATGGAAACTGGACTAACTGACTGACTGACTTTAGTTTTACGCCGCTTTTAGCAATATTCCAGCAACATCACGGCGGGGGACACCAGAAATGGGCTTCACACATTGTACCCATGTGGGGATTCGAACCCGGGTCTTCGGCGTGACGAGCCAACGCTTTAACCACTAGGCTACCCTACCGCCCCGAAACTGGACTAACAATCTGGAGCACCGCAGGGTCAGCAATTCAGTTTATATTTGATTGTCAAGATAATGCTATCATATATCCTGCATATCTTACCATGAATGTCGAATTCTGAATGGCTGAATCCTATTCTATATTTTTTACTGTTTACGTGTCAGGTATATTTTTGGTCCCGCCTCCAAACAGCGGATCGAGACATTGTATTTGCTACTTTCCAGCTCGATATAATTATGTGAGACTACATCTCCTGATATTTACATTTTCAGTATGAATTAGACCAGGGGAGATAACTCTGTTTTCTGTCGTCTGCTGTAAATGGCGCTGAGAAGAATAGTTTTCGCCAACACTATGTACATTTCACGAAATACATGGGGAGAAAGCAGCCAGACTGGTATTTTATAAACACCCTACAACAAACTGTGGACTTTACATGTAATGGTTTAGGTAACCGTGTGCAGGGATTGCATCTTTCAAGGATAACCATTTGTTTGGTTGGTGTTGTTTAACGCCAAACTCAGCAATATTCCATCTATATGGCGGCGGTCTGTCAGGCGCTTAAAAAGCCATTTTTATCGTGCAAGCCCGATAGGTTGCAAAGCTTTATATTTAGATAGTATTGAGGGCTTGCCCAACCTTTTTAGTCACAATCATGTGTACTGACTGACTGAGTTTAGTTTTACGCCGCTTTTAGCAATATTCCAGCTATATCACGGCGGGTGAAACCAGAAATGGGCTTAACACATTGTGCCCATGTGGGGAATCGAACCCGGGTCTTCGGCGTGACGAGCCAACGCTTTAACCACTAGGCTACCCCACCGCCCCTCACAATCATGTGTAAGCCCGGGCTGTTTTTAATAATGGTTGGCTACGCCCTGTCTGTAAATAATCATATTTTGATCAGACAATCCAGTGATTAACAACATGAACATCGATAGATAGCCATTGGGGCAAGTGGAAACACTTTTTAAACGACTGACACTTGCATGGTGTAAGCCACGATCATCCAAGGAAGAGATTTAAATCTAAATTTAAAAATGATAAACTAATTCCTGTGGAACAGTTATTATTTGAGATAACAGTCCCAGGGTACCAGTTATCTGGAGGTTTGAACATTCTATAACAACACCACAGACTTTCGCAGGAGGAGACCGGGGCATTGCTTAACAAGAAAACAATTTTCCCAACAAGCGTTTAATGTGTTCCTCTTGTTAGAATTGGTCTTCAGCTACCCATGCTTGTCGTAAAATGCGACTAACGGGATCGGGTGGTCAGGCTCGACGAATTTGTTTGACGAATGTCATCGAATCCTAATTCACAGGGTGGAAGCGCTGTCCACGCGAAATGTGGAGTGCCCCAAAAGCAACTCCATTTCCTCGCTGGACAGTGAAAGAAGAACACGTGGCGCAAGAGTAATGGTAAGTTTTCCCTCGCATTTGCATTATTTTGCATTATATCAGGTTTTGCCATTTGGCAGAAGGATTTAGAAAGTTACAGACCTTTCTGTAATTGCTTGACACCCTCTATATTTATTACAATTGCGCGTTAAGCGAGGGCACCCTCCTGAGTATCGAGACAAGATCGCGGAAAATGATCGTTTCAACACGAAATATGACATCCTCATCAGCAGACACACCTTTTTTGCTGTCAATTCTTAGATATTGTTATTTTAGGTCTTCATTCGCAGTTTAGGCTTTAATGCGTCAGTATTTTTTCAATTATCGTTGAAAAATCAATCTGTACATTTTATATGGAGTTGTTCACGTTTAGCAAACAAACTGTCCATTGTGTTGTAATTTTACTGTCCAGGAGTTGACAGTTTCTAGTTTTAACCGTCAGGTCATCAAACGTTATTCTAGAGATATTTGTTGTGAAGAAGAATGTTTGTTACTGCCTACCTGGCGTATTTATTACGATTTTTTATCTCCAAGTACGATTGTACACCCTCATTGCAGTTTGTACCCTGACTGGGATTTATTGGATGCAAACCTATAAAAACACATATTTATTTGTTTAAAGAAAACATGCATTCGTTTCACTTCAGCTTTACTTGCCAGCGTAAACACGACATCAAAACGAAACTAAACAAGAGTGATCTCCCTTTCAAGTCACTTTCGCGCGTACAACCGAAAGTTAATTTATTCAAAATCGTGACCGTAATGTATGTTTATTGGATGATAGATATAGATCAAGTACTTCGGTAGATGCCGTGAAAATACAAAGTAATCTGATTAGCATATATTCCCGGTCCCTATCGACGGGTTCCCGCGTATTTGCCCGGTTTCTACCCATCTTATCCGATTGCTTCCCAACCAGTGGCATCATGGCGGAGCGTTCATCGGGCTCATATGGGCCATAGGATTCAAACATTTTACAAAATCATGTACGATCAGAAGTGTATTAACAAATATACAAATATACATCTACCCCAGGAATAACCAAGACCAGGTTATTCCAAAGTATGTACATTGTTCATACTACCATTCAGATATTAGTATTGCACATTCGGGTAAAGCACATCACTAAGCATCTGAAAACCAAGGGACATCTAACCAATGTTGAATGTGCGAAATCAAATACAATAATGACTTCCTTTGTTCCCACCGGTGGCACCAACATCGATATGGACAAGTCAAAGACGGTTGTAAAAAAAATAAAGCAGAAATCCAAATGACACAATTTAATGTGAAAATGAACTTGCCGATTTTATCTGCAGACCTCCTTACGAAGACAGTCAAAACTGTGTTGAAGTTGATTGATAAATACCATTCTGGTATTCAGGAATGTGTCAAATTTTCTTTCTTATAAAATAAAATTGTACACTTTTGACACAAATTTTGATTTCACAACAGTCTCGTTTCCTGGTGACTGGGGCCGTCCTATTGCGCACTCAGTACAATAACCAGTTCAGAATTTTAAGACCAACTCATTCAACTGGATATATAAATATTAATCAGTATTATTTGATACATCTAATCACTTGTATATTGGACACTACTCTCCTTCTAATCCGTACTCTGTCGTACAACGTGCTCTGACAAACGGAAATCGTGGAAATCTCAAAATGAGGCTCGGCCGCGAGAAAAGTTTGGCGGTCTTGTACGCACTTGATATTATATCAATCACATTGTATGGTACAAAAATACACTTGATAAGCGCAAAGAACACATAACAGGTGTAACCAGTGAACCAGATGAATTATGAAACATTTTTACGACCTCATCAAACAGGGGCAGTCTGTGACGTCTTAGCAGAGACCATATAATAATCTATTATATGGTACCTGGTCTTAGTTAACGTCATGCTGCCTGAACCTAGCCACAAAATATAGAAATACGATTTTATTAAAGTTTAGAATTAAAATTCATTTGTAAATACCAATGTCTTATGGAACAAGGAATTGGAATTTAGTGTAACCATAGTTGTCTGTAGTGTCTCTTTTCACTTTCACACGAGAAAATTCAGATCGGCTGAAAAATAGGTCATTGTCTGGTTCATGAGACTCATATGTTTCGGTTTGACCGCTGCCACATATGCAGCAAGTTCTACAAGTCTTCATTTGGCCTCAGACTGCATGTAAGGGGATCCATCACAACAACTACCGTTTCCATTGCCAAGTCTGTGGAAAAGGGTATCAACAACTGTGGGATTTCAACAGTTAATGCTCTAAAATCCATGCAACTATATGGACAGTTACTTCAACGTAAACATTCAAAGCAATGGACAGTTTCAAAACAACTCCATGTAAAATGTACAGTTTGATTTTTCGACGAAAACTGAAAAATTACCGATGCATTAAAGCCTAAACTGTGAATGAAGACCTAAAGTATCTATATCTAAGAACTGGCAGCAAAAATGGGTGTGTCTGCTGATGAGGATGTCATATTTCGTGTTGAAACGATCATTTTCTTTCGACACTCAGGAGGGTGTCCTCGCCTAAAGCGCATTTGCAATAAATATAGAGGGTGTCAAGCAATTACAGAAAGATCTCTAACTTTCTAGGTCCTTTTGCCAAATGGCAGAACCTGAAATACTTGCAAAATTATTCAAATGCGAGGGAAAACGTAACATTACTCTTGCGCCACGTGTTCTTCTTTCACTGTCCAGCGAGGAAATGGAGTTGCTTTTGGGGCAACTCCACTATTCGCGTGGACAGCGCTTCCACCCTGTGTAATTACGCAGATCGATGCTCATACTGGTGATCACTGGATTGTTTGATTCAGACTCGATTATAATATTTACTGACCGCCGCCATATAGCTGGAATATTTATGAGGGCTACTATAAACAACAGACACAAATAAACAAACACACAATTTTTTCCTCAAGTAACAATATGGAATATCATAATCTTTAATATACATTTCCCCCCTCAAAATTCACTGCTTTTCATTACTTGTGTAATCATCATAATTTATGCAGGCGTTGACTGTATTCGAGTCACGTGGACATTTCTCGTGGAGTTCGTGCGCGATTCTCGTGAAACGTTCTTTTTACCCGCAACAAGATTGCGCTTGGTCGGTCACCTGTTGCACGCCAGTAGACATGGAAAGGGACGCAAAGGAATATTTCTGGGGTGAGATAGTTTTGTTTAAGGCATACAATGTGATACATTACCTCAGGAGTTCAAAACTGTTTCCAACTGAACTTTCTAAACGATCTCTGCTGGGTGGTATAACTGTGCGTGTGAGTGGCATGTGAAATGCCCTGTTCCAATACCCAGTGGCCCAAATTAAACATGTCGGACGAGTTAAAATGGTCGTTTGGAGAGTTTTAAAATGACTAAAAGGTCTGCCATATGTATTAATTACTTGTTTCATATTCATGAAATAAAAACTGGACACGTGCTATTTGGGATTGTTGATGAATTAACTTCTACACACTACAATCTTAAAAACGAATATTGTAAACAAAGCACTATTTGTCATTCATTTTTTAAAAGATTTCTGAAAAGTTATAATACGTTTTGTGACACATAATACACAAAACTGTCGTTCCCCGATCCCAAATAATATTTATAAATATACTAAAATTATTAACAAAACTTAACACAACAATTACTAGAGAACTCACAAAATGACTAAAAGTCCAAAGTTTATGTTAGGGTTAGGGTTAGGGTTAGGGTTAAGGTTAAGGTTGGGGAACGGAAGGAAATCCAACTCAAGCTTGACCAAAGCCTGAACACATTTCTTTCAGAAACACGTTTTGCAGATTATAACTGGATAATGAATTACTTTAAATTCTGTCTTGATTTTGGTTCCCACTTTTCACTTTCAACCATCTGCAAGCAAGAACCAAAAATACACGTACCACATACAATCATCATACTTTGTTCTGACAAGTCATCCGTTTATCCGGTCATCCCTGTTAGAAATCTTCCCCATCAGCCCATGCCCCCGTTATGTGTGATTCTTGGAGGTCCGGGTGAGAATTGGTCTTCAGCAACCTATGCTTGTACAAAGCAGCAGTAGGGTTGGCTGGACTTTGTTGACCCACTATTGTATCCCAATTGAGCAGATCGATGTTTATCCTGTTGATCACTGGGTTGTCTGGTCCACTCTCGATTATTTACAGACCGCCGCCATATAGCTGGAATATAGCTGAGTTCGGCGTTAAACAGACGTAACGGAAAGAGTGGTCAGAGTCGCTCACATTGCTAATGCATGTCTTAGATCGATAATCATGATGTCCAGACTCGATTATTTATAGACCGCCGTCACACAGCTGAAATATTAATCTATAAATGGGTGGGTTTGATTCAAGTTGCCTTTAGAGACAGGTTGTGAACTGTATTGAGAAGACTCCCAAACATGTTTTTCTCTCAACTTCAAATGGTGGTTACCATCAAATATTCCAGCAGTATGACAACGGTCAGTGAATAATCGAGTCTGGACCAGACAATCTAATGATTGCCATTTTGGGTATTGGTCTGTTAAGACACGATGACAGGCATCAACCAAGTTACCGAGCCAGACTACCTAATCCTTATGTATTGTCTTTACGGGGATACAGCCTAAACCTAACGCTAAATGAAAATTAATCAATTAAATTGTTGTCTTGTGATTATTTGGGATGAACTGTTCTCACAGAAAATTTGCCAGCTGACAAAGGTTGCCAGCTGACAAAGGAGTCCCCCTGCCAAACATGGTCCTTTCAGGAGGAGGAGGAAGACTCGGACTACCTCGTCCACACCCTCTTCCTCAGAAATGTCAGTAATTTTTCCTTATCCTGACTCATGATCTTTCGCTTATCTCCTATGCGAATGTCAGTATTTTATTGCATTTAGTTTACTCGTTACTGCTGTACTATATGTACATATCTGTCAGGCAGTGGGTTAGGCCAGTAGTTAAAGCGTTGTCACACCCAAACCCGGGTTCGATGGGTAAAATGTGTGAACCCTATTTCTTGTGTCTCCCGCCGTGGTATTGCAATGATTATTGCTGAAAACGGCGTTAGAAGGTACTGTCAAATGTGATATTTGAGATTAAGATTTATTCCTATTATGGAGTCGCGTGTTTCAGTCTGTCCTGGGAGCGGAGGCGGTGAAAGGAGAACTGAACATTGTACAGGTGGAGACGAAGAGTTTTGAAGATAAAGACATCAAACAACCACTGTTCTCGTTACGGAATGGAGGACAGGAAACGGTAAGTTTCCTTCAAAATGAAGGCCTCAAAACATTTTTGTAAGGTTGTAGCTAGTCCTGCTTGACTGACTTAAAAATGACACTTTTGATAACGGGTAAACGTCATGTGCTCAGTCGTTTAAAAGCGCCATCATTGAATTCATTCCTGAGGCGGCCATAAACAAAAGACAAAAATGTATTCAACACGCATTCACAAAACGTAGAGATTTTAGGGCCGCTTTCGTTAACTTAAAGGCCGAAAACCTGCCGCCCCATTGTGGAATCCTGGCTTGAATTATTATATGCCCAAACAATATTGGATAGAATTAATAACGGATTGACTCCGTTGGGCAGGCTCGGTGGTTCATGACGTGTCTTTGTGCACTGACATCGTGGATTGTCGTACACTACATCAGTCACTGGATTATCTGGTCAAGACTATATAGTACTATGTATCTGGAATATTGCTCAGTGTAGCTTTAATAACAGCTTTTACCCACCACTGAATGCATCAAAATGTGTTCATATCATGATTCCATGTTATGTAGACGGCTGTAGATGTATGAATAGTTGGTCTATCAACAAAATCAGAACTGTCAAACGTATAATTAGAGTAGTCCCCCTTTGACCATACAGCGTCCTTTTTCACTTGCCGATTTGAACTTTTATCGTTCGCTTGTAAATACGTTTCGGCGCAGATGTTATTACTTCTGTCAAAGCATTTATTCTAAAAAAAAATTCAAATCGGTGTAGTTGATTACAAAGCCGAACAACCCCACCCCACAAAACAACCGAAACTCACATTACATAATTTGTAGTTGTTTAAAATGTTATGGATATTTTTCAGTTAACGATGGACCTGAGTTTTGCCGGCGCCTGTAGCACAACGTTCCGGCTGGTTGAAGGATCAGGGCCGGTACACATAGGTGGACAACATCTAGTGGGTATGTCGACATACCGAGAGTTGTGATGTCATACCGATAATTGGGTTAGCTGATATGTCAGATACGATAGTTGGTATGTCACGATGCGATAGTTGGTATGTTATGATGCGATAGTTGGTATGTTATGATGCGATAGTTGGTATGTTATGATGCCGATAATGGGGATAGTTGGTATGTCACGATACGATAGTTGGTATGTCACGATGCGATAGTTGGTATGTTATGATACCGATAATGGGGATAGTTGGTATGTCACATCGACTCCGATAGTGGGCATATCAGTGCCATGTTTTGCCACCATTTCAATAGTATTTAATGATACCAATAGATCGTATGTGGATATTTCGATACCTAATATTACTGGACGCGATACTGGGTATGTCACGGTAGTTTGCATAGGATGATAGCACCTATTTCAGGGGTGAAAATAACCCATTGCCCGACGTCCGAGTCCAGTGCTATTTTCTGTCGGGCAAGCAAATTTGTATATCACGCTGTACCCGTGTCCAGTTGACTTTCCAATGTTAATAATGTTGTTTATTTAAAACATTAACAAGAAAACGGCCGGTATAGTGAAAAAATGATCAGGGCAAGTGATTTTACATGTTCCACTGTACCGGAGTACACTAGCAATTTTAAAGTTATTTCCACCCCTGTTATTTGAAAGTACAGATTGAGGGCGTCTCTGCATCGTGTTATGCACGTCAGGATAGTAGTCAGTAACCTTAGTGGACATACCAGGATGCAAACTGAAGACGAAAACACGTCTTTAGCAAATCATGTGTGATGCAACATTAAGCCACCTGTTTAACATGTGCCCGTCTCCTGTAATCCTGTTCCAGAGTTTCCCCCCGAACACAACATGAGTCAAGACGAGTCCGAGTTCTTTACCGAGGACGACATCGAACACGAGGAAGATGATGACGAAGATGAAGAGGAAGAATCGCCCAAGGGGAAGAAGTCCCAGAAGAGGAAGGCCAGCTCACAGACAACGGCAAAGACGAAGGTTGGTTCATGTCATTTGCTGGACCATGAATGTTCAGGGATTTAACCACGTCTTATTAGCGACCACCAGCGTTCCACAAAACTGTTGTGGCCCTCATGTGATCGTAGTGTCCCTACTTAACTCAAGGGCGGTGGGGTAGCCTAGTGGTTAAAGCGTTCGCTCGTCACACCGAAGGTCCGGGTTCGATTCTCCACATGGGTTCAATCTGTGAAGCCCATTTCTGGTGTCCCCCGGCTTGTTATTGCTCGAATATTACTAAAAGCGGAGTAAAACTAAACTCACTCACTCACTTAAACTTAAACTTGCGTTCCATATGGCATAATGAACGTTTTCTGAACGGGCCTGATCTTATTAATATAAGGGGCGGTGGGGTAGCCTTGTGGTTAAAGCGTTCGCTCGTCACGCCCAACACCTGGTTTCGATTCTCCATATGTGTACAATGTTCCCCGCCGTGAGATTGCTAGAATATTGCTAAAAGCGGTGTAAAACTACTCACTCCAGTGCCAGTCAACTAACACGTGAGAAATCAACGCAAAATCTCCCACCCCGTGTTTTAACCCCTTTGATGCTGTATATTAATTGTTTGCAGAAAGGAAAGATGGAAGTGAGTGCTGAGGACGAAGACGACGATGACGATGTAAGTTTAGTGTGTGTCGTTGCAGTGTGTGTGTTCTCAGGAAAATAACCGTGAAGATCCAGGTTAGAATTGATCTTCATCAACCCATGCTTGTCGTAAAATGCGACTAACGGGATCGGATGGTCATATAGCTGGAATATTGCCGAGTGCGGCGTAAAACTGAACTCATTCACTCACTCTCAGGAAAATATAGAAGTTTGTTTAATCAACACATACTGACAGTCAGGCAGGTTTCACTGAAGTCATTTTCTTGCTGCCTTGAATTTTATGATGTAGGTAAACTGTCCTATAAAGTATCCTGAAGAAAGACACGATGTCTCAATTTCACACATGCAATTGATTACGTCTAGAACTTGAAATAGGCACCACGCAATGCGGCAATAGTAGTTCTTTAAACATACTCAACAATAAATCTACAATAAAAATGGTAGGGCAATTTTCTTCTGGGACCATGTATAACCTGAAAATTAGACACATTGTCAGACACGTGATTTAGATTCTTGCCTCACCTGTTTGGAAAGTCAGTGTTTCAATATTTTACTTATGCCTACATAACCAAACACTAGTGTTATTGCTGCCCCACACATTCCCACCGAACCAACTTTTACCCTTAGACCAATTGGCAGGCTATTTTCATATCACTCGCGCTGGTAGAATTTTTGTGGGGGATGTATCGGTATCTGGGGTAAGTTAACAGGTGCTTCAAATAACGGGAAACTCGTTGATTGGGACAGTATTACGAGGTTCGACTTTGTTTCCCTTGATGACCTAGGCGTTAAGGAAACATGATGAACTACAGGATATGGCTGTGCTGACTGTTCATGCTGTCAGCCATTGGTTCTTCTGGTTTATTTTCAATTTACAGAACTTGTAATGATGCTGATTGTTTTGACTTAACTTCGGACAACAGGAAGCACCTAACAAAATTTTCCCTCTATGCGCTAATAAAGGAAGAATATTGATACCCCAGGCCCCCAAAAGGATGGCAACTCTGGGACTGGTAGTACATGGTAAAGCATTGGAGATTATCTTGGGGCATTCTGGACTGGTGCCCAGTATCCTGAACAGACTATCAGGTGGCGACATTGTCATCCGGGGGCGGTGGGGTAGCATAGTGGTTAAAGCGGTCGCTCATCACGCCACACCGAAGGCCCGGTTCGGTTCCCCACATGGGTACATTGTGTAAATAAAGCCTTTATCGGTGCTCTTGCTTTCAGTCACCGGTTTGTCTGGTCAGATCATTTACGTGCCTTAGCAATGTTGCCCAATGCAGGGTTAAACAGAAACACTCCTTTCTCCAACTGTTCTGTTTCCAGTTGCATAGTTATTTATAGTTAAAAACTGGGAAATAATTTTAAAGGGGAATCCCCAGCTGCGTCATACTGAAAGACGTTAACAGATAATTTTTGTTACCATGCCTTGTACTTGCCATGAAAGGAACAGAACAAGGACTGGTTCGCTGTCACCAAACTGAGTGGGGTATTCATGTTAAACTGCGATTGTCTTGATGGGCAATCACTATGAAACATTAGTCCCGATTATAAGAAGCTGCCACACACAAGTACACGTTGGTATGTAAGTACAATAATCTTGTACGCCACGTTAAACTCGATCTCACCCGATCTCACCCAACCGTCTGCTTTTGTCAGCACTGTTAAATTTTTCTGTGTTTTTAAGTAGACATGCTAATCTTGCACGACACATACTTAATAGACCCAGAATACCTCGGCTCATTTTGTTAAGTCACGATTAAGATTGTTACTTATGGTCATCAGTGAAATGAAACACTTTTAATTAGTCAATTTGAGAAATTGCTACTAGCATCAAGCAGATCATGTTGCCGAACTGTTGCCTGTCGAGCGAGGACGCCCGCAGCATGGAGGAATGTCCTTGGTGGCGGGGGCAGTGTATAAAACAGACGCTTGAGATGAAACAAGATTTATGTGAGGCTTTGATTTCACTACTTTACTTCAACATACTGTGTTAGTACTACATTTTCTGAATTTTTGGATCAGATTCAAGTGCTATCATTTGGACAAAATTTCAATCAAGTGAAACCCCAATCCTTATGTTGTCACCTTGGGTTATTTCTCGTGTTTATCAGCAGACGGGCTAGGGGAACAGGGTAGGTTGAGATTACAGGTGGAAATATGGCCCGAAAAGCCGATTAGCCCCGGAACAGATGTTGATAGATTAACTCTGTGGCTGCTGGCGGCGATGTAATGCGACCTGAGAGTCGCAAGCTGCTGATACACTAGTGCGGCTTAATTCCCTTCTCACTCACTTCACTCAGGCCATGTTTTTTTAAAAGGGTTTATATTTTTAAGGAGTAAATATGTTTAGACGTCTTATAGACCGTGTTTGTTTAACACAGCGCTAAATGACTGCGATCTGTAAATAATCGAGTCTGGACCAGACAATCCATTAATTGGCTTGATTGATAATCAAATGGGATGTCGCCTTGAAGGCTTCTACTACATGTTCAGAAAAAAACTACATGTTCACTACAGAAAAATAATACAGCTAGTTCAATCTCCGAAAGTATTGGGGCGGTGAGTTAGCCTAGTGGTTAAAGGGTTCGCTCATCACGCCGAAGACCCGGGTTCGATTCTCCACATGGGTACAATTTAGGAAGCCCATTTCTGGTGTCTCACTCTTCACGCCAAGTGATTCAGGTTTTGAAATCAAAGCAATCATTGGATTGTCTGGCCCGGAATTTGATAATATACACAAATACGTCATACAGCTTGAATATTGCTCAGTAGGACGTCAAGGAAGAAACCCCAAATGTTTTATCACACCAATTGTGTTATGGTCCATTAATAAATCGGTTCTTTCGAAGTAAATTTGACGAAAGGCTCTTGGCAAAATGGGTTCCCTTTAATGCAGTTTGTAGTCAATATTAAAGTAACACCTGGCCTTTGGTGAAGTTTGTATGCCCTTCTACTCAAGGGTTTGGCTACACACGTGACCGTTTCAAGGTCATGACTCACCAGACTCAGTTGGTCTTACCGTTGCTATTAACACGTGAATTTGTTTTAGCGTGAACATCCATGATCTCGGAGAGACTTCATATGCATCGCGCACGGTCTGGTTTAACGAGGCCGGTTGGGTAGCCTAATGGCCTGGGTTCGATTCCCCACATGGGTACAATGTGTGAAGCCAATTTCTAGTGTCCCCCCGCCGTGATGTTGATGGAATATTGTTGAAAGCGGTGTAAAACGACACTCACTGCTTGTTGAACTCCGCACTCGGCAAGATTCCAACTATGACGGCCGTCTTTAAATAATCGAGGCTTGACCAGACGATCCAGTGGTTCTCACCACGTACATGGATCAATGCAATTTGGACACCAGGTAAGCGAGCCTGGCCTCCAGATCCCGTAGTCGCCTCTTACAACGGGTAGCATCGTGCACGATTTCCGTAACATTTACCCACGTAGATTCTGGAGAGTTTACGTCCTCACCAAAGGGGCTTACATAGTAAGATTGCTTTGTGTGGTACCCCAATTGTGTTTACCTGTGCTCATGACACTAACAACCGGAGATGACTCACTTCTGTACAGTCGGTGTCCACGCTGGGCATCCGGTTCTTCAGTAACCCATGCTTGTAATAAAAGGCGACTAGCGGAATCAGATAGTCAGGCTTGCTGACTTGGTTGATGGATGTCACCGTGTCCCGATGTCTTAGATCGATGCTGATGACGTCGATCACTGGATTGTCTGGTCCAGATTAGATTATTTACTGAATGACGCATAGTGTGAATATTACTGAAAGCGGGGCAAAACACAAGTAAGCGTGAGGTAACTTTCAGTTACTGTCTACACGAATAGGACGCATGGATTTCATTTCCTTATTCAGTATGATCAAGGAATCTATGAAATTGCTTTCACAAGTGACTTAAACAGATTCTTGTTTACGTTCGTGGACTTGAATATTTTAAAATGAATACCCTAATCAAGTTTTCATAGCCATTTCGAGATAGTCAATATAATTTACCAGCAGGTAGCAGCAGATGGGTGGCACAGAAAAGGAATATTCTTAGCAAAGGTTGAGTGGTATATGACAAGTACGTCCGACACCGTGTTGCTAAAGTTGTACAATGAGGCCTTGAACTGATCTATTGGAAGTGATTAGAATCGAGACAAAGCGGTAGACAAACTCATAACTCCTACTCTTCTGTGATGTCGGATCCTAAGTCTTCAAAGGTAGACTGTTTTGTAAATAGGGATTATGGGGCTTGTTGACGGAACATTCCCTATCACTGTAAGGCCCCAGATCTTTGACACATTGGAAGGCGATTTAACCAATCTTGACACCATCTTGCTCACATGTGACAGCATTAGTGTGTTCACACCTGTGTCGGTTTGCCTGTGCCAGACAAGTTCGCGCTATTGACGTAGCCTCTTTCAGCATGGTTCAAGGCCTTTAACTTTGAGTGGCTTTGACCTTCTGAGGAAAGTAGGTTTGTTTGGGTGACCTCACCCCAGTGTCAGTTTTCTGTGTGACCAAAATTCTTGTCACTTCTGATATACTAATCAAAAGATGTCAAGGAACATCCTGTCTATTTTCCTTTAGAATTTATCTGTCGTGATGTGACAAATTAGTCACATGAAAGAATTGGCTGATCCATATAGGTGGTATACAAGAGCCTTATTTGTTTATTGACATTGTTTGGATTGTTTAAGCAAATCAGACGGTGTTGACGCTACGATGTCGAGCTGGAGATTCGATTTGTAGTCCTTTCTAATTTTCTTGGAAACCGCTCTGGAAACATGTCATTTTGTTTGTATCGTTCGTTAAGTGTATGTATCGTTAAGGTGTCTGTATCGTTAAGTGTCTGTATCGTTGAGTGTCTGTATCGTTAAGGTGTATGTATCGTTAAGTGTCTGTATCGTTAAGTGTCTGTATCGTTAAGTGTTTGTATCGTTAAGTGTCTGTATCGTTAAGTGTCTGTATCGTTAAGGTGTATGTATCGTTAAGTGTTTGTATCGTTAAGTGTCTGTATCGTTAAGTGTCTGTATCGTTAAGGTGTATGTATCGTTTAGTGTCTGTTAAGTGTCTGTAACGTTAAGTGTCTGTATCGTTAAGGTGTATGTATCGTTAAGTGTATGTATCGTTAAGTGTATGTATCGTTAAGTGTCTGTATCGTTAAGTGTCTGTATCGTTAAGGTGTATGTATCGTTGAGTGTTTGTATCGTTAAGTGTCTGTATCGTTAAGTGTCTGTATCGTTAAGTGTTTGTATCGTTAAGTGTATGTATCGTTAAGGTGTATGTATCGTTTAGTGTCTGTATCGTTAAGTGTCTGTATCGTTAAGTGTCTGTATCGTTAAGTGTTTGTATCGTTAAGTGTATGTATCATAATCATCCGATACTGTTTTCCGTGAAATTAAATAATTTATTTACAGTTATAAACATGAATGGGTGGCGGGGGTTAATGGTGAATTTATGTTAGTCTTTCGATCATTCATACTCATCATAATTCCCAGCAATGAGTGAGTGAGTTTAGTTTTACGCCGCACTCAGCAATATTCCAGCTATATGGAGGCGGTCTGTAAATAATCGAATCTGGACCAGACAGTCCAGTGATCAACAGCATGAGCATCGATCTGCGCAATTGGGAACCGATGACATGTGTCAACCAAGTCAGCGAGCCTGACCACCCGATCCCGTTAGTCGCCTTTTATGACAAGAATGGGTTGCTGAAGACCTATTCTACCCCGGATCTTCATGGGTCTCCCAGCAATGACGTCACTGTAGTAGTATATGCGGTGGGGTAGCCTAGTGGTTAAAGCGCTCGCGAAGACCCTGTTTGGTTGGATTCCCCACATGGGTACAATGTGTAAAGCCCATTTCTGGTGCCCCCCGCCGTGATATTGCTATAATATTGCTGAAAGCAGACCCTAGCTAAATTCACTCACTCATAACTATTGCAATACGTACGGTGGTCTTCTACTTATTTTGAGTAGAATACATCCATCACCTGTAAGGCCTGACTAAACCTGGTATCGCGTGGTTACTCTGTATAACTAGATAATAGTCCAGATGATCCCTCGCTGGTAATATAAGCAGTATAACCTACTAAGCACTGGCTATAATAGACAGACTACTGCTACCCAACGTAAGAACTTTGATGAAGGGCCATATTGAATTCTCCCGCTTTCTTCTACAGTGTTCAAGTACAGTTAGCGTTAGGGTCACTCAGTCCGAATGGTTCCAGGTGGTCATCTAAACCAATTACTGTCCCCTCTAAGTCCAATTGGCAACTCGACCCCAGTAAGTTGAGCTCAGGGGTCTTGTCTACAGTGTAACCCTCCTGGGCCCCATTTCACAAAGCTCTCGTAGACCTAAGATCTCGTAACCTTTCTCGTAGCATTCAAACTCCCTATGTTACAGTATAGGAGGTACGAATGCTGCGAGAAAAGTTACGAGATCTTAGGTCTACGAGAGCTTTGTGAAACGGGGCCCTGGACATCACACTAGATCACAAGCCCGCCATGACGGGGCAGATTGCTTCGATTGTTCGTTGACATGTTCATCATGTGGATTTATGACCAAGGGTTCGCAATAATATACTTTTCAGCCTCTGATAATCATATATTTTCCTATTTAAATGTATACTTGACATTATTAAAATCACGTTTTATGTGTTAAAGGTGTATTATTACGATATGGTAATCTAGCGGTCAAAGTGTTTGCTTCCTCCGATTTCCACGGTTTGATCCCTAGTTTAGGTAGGGTATGAATCCCATCCTTAGTTTAGCGTTGACTGGCGTGTCACCTATTCATATCGACATTTTGACATGTAAACCAGCATTGAGAATCCGGGACAGGAAAGTCCCCTATTTTGATGAAAACACATTCACGAATAAAGGATGGGCACAATTTATCTCAACTTAGGTAACCTTCTCCCAAAATATATACATCACGACTGTCGTATAATATCCATAGTCGCAGAGGCAGCAGGAACCATTATACTTTATCTAAATATGGACAGTGCAACCCAATAGGGGCTGAGGTCCTATTAATGCCGACTGAAAATTGTTTGGTCAAAATGCTATCTGGATTTGAATTCATACAATCACATACACAGGGGTTCCGGGAAGAATAGTGTGCCGACCTGTACTGTTATTAACTCGTATGCAAACTCTCACCTGGTCTCTTTAAACAAAGACATCACTGCGATATTAGGCATAGTTTGCTTCGTTCAGTCGGGGGGCGGCGGGGTAGCATAGTGGTTAAAGCGTTGGCTCGTCACGCCGAAGGCCCGGGTTCGATTCCCCACATGGGTACAATGTGTGGAGCCCATTTCTGGTGTCCCCCGCCGTGATATTGCTGGAATATTGCTAAAAGCGGCGTTAAACCATACTCACTCACTCGTTCAGTCGGATGTGACAGCTATTTAATGAAGCACATGTTGTGTGGATGAGTACATGTTTGTGGTCTTGCAGGAGGACGAAGAAGACATGGGACGACGATGACGACGACGATGATGAGGAAGACGAAGATGAGGAAGAGGAAACACCGGAGAAAACGTAATGTTTTGTGTTTTTCTGTATATTGTAAGCTTTCAATGGAACTGACGGTTTAGCCATACTGGTAAAGCGATTCTTGCAAGTGATGATTGGACAGGGATGTCTTTTAGCCCTGTAATTTACTGTGCAGAGTTCATCAATTGCATGCCAGAAAGGTTCTGCTACAAGGTTCTATGCTGACACTGTACCTGTTCTCGAGTGATTCAGGAAAGTTGGTAAACTTCTGAAAGGTGCATCCTCCAAGGAATACCAGGTTTTATACCAAGCCAACTCATTGCACATGTATACAGAGGGGGAAGCTTCCATTGCTCCAGCTATCGACCACTGTTTTTATGGTCCAGTGCACATATGATATCATTCATTCTGACTTGGCCTGTATTGCACTTTATCTTTGAACATAATCGACATTGTATGTCGGGCCCGGTGCTAGCGTCCCAGTGCACGTTGTAGTTAGATTGAGACGAGTTTTCATGGTGCAAATATGGGAAGCCAATCGTTGTAAATATTTATGTTCGTATCCCTCTCTTTATACTTGTCTTGGTGACAAATGGTGATGTGAGACTTTACTTTGTTTGCAGAAAGAAGAAAGGCAAAAAGGTGAGTCTTTTCTGGTTCAGAGTTGACATTGATTGAACCAACTGGGATCATGGTGCTTGTTGGACTCCTCACTCTTTTATCCGTGGTCATGTTGTGGCCAGGGCGGTTGGGTAGCCTAATGGTGGTTAAAGCGTAGCCTAATGGTGGTTAAAGCGTAGCCTAATGGTGGTTAAAGCGTAGCCTAATGGTGGTTAAAGCGTAGCCTAATGGTTAAAGCGTAGCCTAATGGTGGTTAAAGCGTAGCCTAATGGTTAAAGCGTTCCCTCGTCTCGCTGAAGACGATTCCTCACATGGTTACAATGTGTGAAGGTCATTTTTGATGTCCCTCGCCTTAATATTGCTAAAAGCGGCATAAAAACCATGCTCACTCATTTTGGGCCTAAGGGGATGATACGTCATCCTACCCAGATTGCTCAAGGGAATAAAACAAGGACTTCAGGTTCAAGTCGACAAGTGGTGATGGTGGGTTATACATGTTAAAGTTCCGAATGGTGACACAGCACTAAACTGGACAAGTGCACGCACATACAAAGACAGACGTACAGGATGCATGACACGAACACAGGTACATTTTTACACATAAAATCACCTTTGCACGTTACATATGTGCAATCATCTCAAACGCGACGTCAACTCCATTTCACTTGACCTATCGAAATGTAATTACCCTACCTGCAGATGGAAAGGATTTTAATCTCGCCATAAAAAAAATCTTGAATTGAGGATTAAGTGAATGAACTTTGATTTTGTATATATCCGTGTCATGTTTTCTCAGCCGTCATGGGAGGGGCCGATAGTGAGACAGGTGTGGGTCAATGCCCCCTCCCCCCGCATCAGCCCACCCATCATACCTCATCCATCATACCCCATCCATCATACCCTGCCTAACGCTGGTGTTGTCGGAGTTGTTAGCGCTCATTCTCCTGTCTGTGATACTCAATACTGATTTGCACAACCTGCCCCACTATTCTCTTTGGTGGTGTTGATATGAAGGATAATATGTAATTGTTGGAAGATGGGGAATTAATGGGAATAAGAGGGGAAGCACGTGCCACAGAGACAGTTGGTGCATTAATCGGATAAGCGGTATCGTCAGGGCAGACAACAGGGCATTGTTAGCCGTTATACACCCGCCATTTGACAACGGCAGTGTAGTATAAAATATTACTTATCTATGAAGCTTGGCGTGGCGAACAACGGGGCGCAACGTGTTCTGGTAGCTAAAAAATAGTCCCACTTTCATCCATCTGCTCGCATCTTGCTTTCTAACAATTATTTTGACGTGGCCTGAGGGATGATTTATTTCGTTATAATTACATTAAAATCAGTTATTCCGCTGAACTGGCGGTTAGTGTGCCCGTACCAAAGGTAATGGCGGCCGTTGCCTCTTCCAGCGCTTGTGACACGCAACCGTACAACGACGTATTGATCAAAACAGACAACCGTATGATCGTGTTTTTGCCGGTATTTAGTTCATAGAATATGATTAATAGAATCGTTTTGAGTCATACGCTCCAGAGGTATATTTGAAAAGTAACAGGCGACACAGTTGTACATGGTCCCAACTAGCATATCTGTATCTGTTTCTCTGACAAAAGTTAAGTTCTTGGAATATTTCTCCAGCTCAATGACATGGCGTTGATGTCACATTATTGCACTATGGGCTGAAAGCCGTATGACTGACTTTTATGGTAGGTCATGTTCGCATTTTTTGAGAATGTTTATCAATTGAATGGTAATACCTTCCATTGGTGCCTATTTGTGAATATAATTGATCACTTCATAGAGGGTTCCAATGGGATTCCTCCGGGGCCACCTGTGAACTCCACCCCAAGTCACGGCGGGTTAGAGACATATAAAACTACCGATCATTGAAGCCAAAACGGCCATTTGAATAGGATTGTACCCGCATAATAAAATCAAACCTCCGCGAACCCTTCTCAATAGGAAGACACCTGGTCGGGTAGAGGGGTGAACTCGTGGTGTAGGTTTTGGGAGGTTTACTAACACGAGAACGCTGGCAGGGAACAATAGTCACAACTCGCAGACAGGGTGAAGCCGTACTAAACTATGAGATAATCCCTATCAACATTTCAACTGGTGTTTGCCATGTTGGAATCTGTCCTTTGATCATCGGCAATTGTCCGTCTCGTTTGACCAGCGTCTTGCCTCTTTGAGACCGAGTCTGCGTGGCTTGGGCCTGCCTCTGCATATCATTTCAGGATTATAACATGCATTCCTATGCTGTCTGAGGCCCTGTCCAATCGCTGCTAATCTGCTTCCATTGTCCAATGACGAGCGACAGTACTCCAGCCACCCGCGCCTTACAAGGGCATTGTGAGCCCTAAGTCTGTCACAACACAGTTAATTGGTAGCTGTCGCGCTTCGCTACTTCATTTATTTTTTCAATGGGCTATCTGGTTTTGTGTGCTGTGGTAAGTTTCGTCAAGTTCATTACCACCCCTACTTAACCCCCTCCCTGCGTGTCTGACGTGGGACGTGCGGATAGATATGTAGTAGGGATCAGGAACCGCGACCCCTGGGACTCAATCCGCTCCTGACATGTCACTGATTGCGATCCTCAGGCATGTATTGATGTTCCAACAGGTTAACGTACATATTGCAATAATTTAAGCACCCTGAAATAGATGTCCACACTGTGAATGTCTTCATAGAATAAATGGTGGGCGGTGGGTAGCTAAGTGGTTTAAGCGTTCGCTCGTCACTCAGATGACTGTTCGATTCCCGACGTTCGGGTACAATGCGTGAAGCCCATTTCTTGTCTCCCGCCGTGATTTGGATGAATATTGCTTTAAAATGGCGTAAATCTGAACTCATTCACTCGTAGAATATAGGTTGGCGACTTTGGGTAGCCTTATTGTTAAAGGGGCGGTGGGGTAGCCTAGTGTTTAAAGCGTTCACTCGTCACGCCGAAGACCCGGGTTCGATTCCCCACATGGGTACAGTGTATGAAGCCCGTTTCTGGTGTCCCCTCCGTGATATTGCTTGAATATTGCTAAAAGCAGCGTAAAACTAAACTCACTCGCCTTATTGTTAAAGCGTTGGTTCGTCACTCTGAAGACCCTGGTTCGATTCCCCACATGGGTACAATGTGTGAAGCCCATTTCTTGTACACGGGCGTGATCTTGCTGGAATACTACTAAAAGCGGCGTAAAACTAATCTCACTCACACTCTATAAAAGTCAACGTCATAATGTCTCCTATCCAACGAGGGGCGGTGGGGTAGCCTAATGGTTAAAGCGTTAGCTCGTCACGCCGAAGACCCGTGTTCGAATCCCCACATGGGCACAATGTGTGAAGCCCATTTCTGGTGTCCCCCACCGTGATGTTGCTGGAATATTGCTAAAAGCGGCGTAAAACCAAACTCAGTCAGTGAGTCAGTCCTATCCAACGAAAGAGTGAGAGTGGTTTTACGCCGATTTGAGCAATATTCCAGCAATATCATGGCTGGGGACACAAGAAATGGGCTTCACATATCCCAATGAAAGAGATACCACTGGGCATAAATTGCAGTGAAAGTTATGAATGGATCACTGAAATTCTGTGACACCTGATGTTCGCGAAAGTAAAGCGTCATTTACTTGATTCGTAAAAACCAAAGTATTTTATGCTGTATATTTATCGGAGACAAATAGACTGTCTGTTGTAGTCTGCAGTTATATTAAAAATATATTGTTATATTTTATATTAAAAATATAACTGAAAAAGACAAGGTTTACAGGGATCATGGACTCGATCAACGTCAGCTGTGACAAAAGACAAACAAAACCAGGGCCTTTTTAGCAAACGTGTCTTGCAGTCCACCGTTTCTAATGGATTTGAGGTGACATTTACAATACATCGTATGTCCCTAAAAAGCAACAATAGGACAAAAAGGCACAGTTGATAGATTCAGAAGCTGACTGTTATCTCATTTCTATTTTTTTCTGGCTTCCATTTAATTTTGATGAAACATTAGATGGGCCCGGGTTAATCGTTTTACAGAGTCAGGCTTGTCACACCTGTCACACTGAAGACCCTTGTCTGATTTCCCACACAGATAAGAGTGTCATGCTTATTCTTCGTGAGCAGTTTCAGGCTGGATGTTATTGGACCACTGTGGATAAAAACCTCACTCATGTTGATGCTTCCCCTCCTCCCGTTTGGTTAGGAGAGGTAGCCTAGTGATTAAAGCGTTCGCTCGTGACGCCAGAGACCCGGGTTCGATTCCCATGGGTACAATGTATACAGCCCAGCTGGTGCATCCCTTCCTGATATTGCTGGAATATTGCTAAATGCGGCGAAAGACTATACTTACCCTCCTCCAACCTGGTGAAACTTTAGTGCTGTACATCTTTTCACCCTGATTGTTTGTTGGCTTGTCAGCGCCACACCTGTTCTCATTGGTTTCACCAAAGTGGTAACGATTTGCATCTCATTTATGCTTGTGCTTTTCTACAAGTTAACAAGCAATGCTATGCAGACATGGGTTCAATTACTTTGAAATGTTATTAATTAAATTACAATTACTTTGATTTTCCTCAATTACAATTACACCTTAAATTAAAATGTACTTAATTAAATTACAATTACATTACCAATGTAATTAATTACATTACAAATTACTTTTTTTTAAAACAAGAACAAAACAGATGTATTTCTGTATTCATTTAATCAACAAGATATAGATGTTGGTACACACTGGTCACTAAATCCAGTTCACATTTTTGTCATCAAAAAGTGAAATGCAAAATTATATTAAATCTACAATGTACACTATTTGATCAGGTTTTTCTTTTGCATATTTCTTTGGGCTTATCAAATACTAGTACACACCTATCATCACTTGTTGCAAAAAGCACTTTGTCCACCACTGTTACATTAGGCATACTGTATCGTGGCTCATCATTACAGGCCTACATTACAATATAAAATCTGCCGGTCTCTCTATCTGACATAATCCACATTAACATACCAAAGGATTTGTCAACTTAGATTTATGGCTTATTACATTTCATGATTATAAAAATAGGACTACAGTTCAGTAAGATTTTGAATATCATATCCTATGAGAAATAAACTAAAGAGGCCATTTTGAAAGGAACTTGACTAATAGTAAAGTTAATCCCCCATATCCTCAAATACTAACCTACATTCAGTCATGCGTTACTGATTCCCTTTGTTTCACAAATGTTCAGATGGTGATAGTTGCAAAGGCTTAGACATTCAAATCTTTCAAAACTTAACACCTGCTAGAGTATATACAGACGGCAAGCATCTAATTGAAAATCACTACTTTGTCCTCATTATACAGGATATAATTGCATGGGTTGCCTGATGAAAATAAAAAAAAGATGTAATTATATGTAATTGAAAAAGTATTTGAAAAATTCAATTACATTGAGATATTAATAAGTCAAATAACAATTACAAATTACATCTTGAACATTCAATTACAAATTACATGCAATTACATAGATTTTTGTAATTAATTACATTGTTACAATTACAAATTACAATTACCCCATGTCTGATGCTACGACTGAAATACTATATAAAGTGACATAAAACACTTTGTAAATCCCGTCTCGGTATGGCCGAACCTTGCTTTACCTACATTTGTTGACTTAGCTGCCTGTTTGACCAATGTCTACAAGATATCGCGGCCGCTTCACCAGTGTCAAAATCTGTCTGTCTTGTGGAAAACGTAATTTTCCATTTTCCCACATGGGTCAATGTGTGAAGCCCATTTCAGGTGTTTCACGCCGTGATATTGTTGAAATATTGCTAAACGCGGCGTTTAACTAGACTCATCATTACCAATAGGGCTGTGCAATATTACTGGTAAACCGGTATATACTGGTACAATATCTCGCGATACGATTATCGCGATATGGTTCAGATTCTGCACTATATTGGGTCATCCAGAGTTAGCTCCATATGAATTATCTGCCCTTGATTTCCATAGCAAACAAATATGCTTTAAAAGTGCCAAATATATTTTTATTTCTGTTGGTTTTATGTAACATTTTACAAGTGGAAGTGTCATAAGTAGCTCCAAAATTGCCAAATAGTCTACCAAATACTTGACGTTTTGTGGGTTTGAATGGTTTAATTTGGAGGAATTAAGTGGCCTCAAATGGACCAATTTTTATTTGGACTTATTAGTAGAGCCTCTTGCTCTGAGTGAGCATTTCACAGTTCACAGTATTTTGTTATTTTTGTTTGTTTCATAATGGGGCAGATGATGTCAATTTATCCTACAGGCCTGAGTCTTAGAAAAAATGACATTCCAGTCATCTTAGCTATTGGAGATCACATGCGATTTAAATCCCAAGTAGTTCAACTAAATGTTGTTTTTGTTTCATTTGGCAATAGTTCATGTTAACACATTGAATCTGAATGAATCACATACAGTAACAATAAGTACATACTGCACTGAAGCACATTCTGTTTAAGCAAACAACACTGACAATGAAAATCATGTTATACTATTACCTTTATCATTATATTCGCAAAACGTTGGTGCAACATATTCCACATTAAGGCTCTATATTATTTTATTTATCTGTAAACGATTGGCATACAGCCATACACAATGGGTACGGGGAGCCTGAAAGTATGGTGTAACAGCAACGGAGAAGATGTCGCACGCAGAGAGCTATTATGAATTTATAATGTACGCACTTTGGCAGAAACCTTCAAGTCAATATATCACTCTATATATTGCAATATCTCTTAAATTATTGCAGTATATCACAATATGAAATTCAGGGCAATATCCAGCCCTAATTACCAACTTTTTTTCAATCTCTTTTAAATAGGGTAAAGACGATGCAAAATCTTCGAAAGCAACAAAGAAGGCGAAACCAGCTTCAAAGGTATTAAATATTTTCTTGGTTTAGCATCAATGAAGATCCTGGAAAAGATTGGTCTTTACATCCCATGCTTCTCGACCAGGCTTTGCTGATGCATGCCGTCGTATCACATTTGGGAGCGGTGGGGTAGCCTAGTGGTTAAGGCGTTGGCTCGCCATGCCGAAGACCTGGGTTCGAATCCCCACATGGGTACAATGTGTGAAGCCCATTTCTGGTGTCCCCCGCCGTGATGTTGCTGGAATATTGCATAAAGCGGCGTAAAACCAAACTCGGTCAGTCGTATCACATTTGCCCAGTTCGATGACCAAGATGTCGGACACTGAGACTTATTTACAGACCGTTGTAATGTTGACTGATGCTTTAAACGATTCAAGAATACGACACGAATGACAAACGCAGTTTATAGCGTTAGATCGCAATCCACAAGCAATGCCAGACAATAACATTCTTAGTAAAATACCGAAAACCCTATAATTTCTCAGCAGGAATCTGATTTAAATGTACTACTCAAACACATCAGAACACCCGACTTCCATATTAGTCCTATTAACTGGAACAAAAAAATCGGCTTTCCTATAATTTGAGTGGTACTTTTTAGAATGGCGCTTTTCATTAGGGTATATATCCACTTTGCCAAATGAAGCTCAACATCACAGATTAAGTATTTTGGCAACTATAAACTATCCGATTTTTCTGACAATTCCGACTGGATCAAAATGAAAAGACAGACCTCTTTACCATAACGCATATTTGAAATGGTCCCGTTAAATTTTATCATTCGATTACATATTTCACATCAAACAATACACTGTCAGTCCATTCTGAGTTATTTGTCAATTCTCTCACACAGAACGTCATGTTTCTACGGCGACGTGGTGATTCAGATCATGATGGAGATACGTATTTCTCAGTATACTCAGTCTGGTGGAATGTTTCCCTAACAAATGGCATGGTCTAAAAGTAGCCCGACACTTAAATACACCTCGGCCAAGCAGTTTTATTTTAGATTTTGTTTCTATGGTCACGTACGATGAATGTTGATGAGGAAACAGTGAAAGGTTGCCGAATGACTCCATCCCATGTCAGCACTGTTGACTTAAGCTCCCAACTTCTACTTTCAGGCCCCCGCGAAGAAGACGGTGAAAAAAGGCAAGAAATGAGAGCCTCTCCTCGTCTAACCCTGTATTAAAGTGCTGCTGTATTTATAGTAATCTGTGTACATTGGTGGGCGGAATAAATCTCCTGGAACGTGCAGGCGTTTCTTGACTAGTGTTATCGATTTGTCAGATATAGTTCTACGTTTAATACTGTACATGTTCTGGTCAAAGAAAGTTCAAGAACACCTGTTCTTACACTCGACTCGTTAATCTGTCGTGGTTGGGTATTGCCATATGGCCTTTCCAAAGGTCGCTGTTCTTTAACTTTATTTCAGGTATAAATTACCGAGCACATTTCATTTTACTGTTTACGTGTGTTTACGCTGTGATCTACTCAAGTGTTCGCTTGAGTACTTAATTATAACCTAAATTCCATTTGAAATTGACGACATAGCTGTGCATAGCTGTTAACGCTGTCCTGTCTGAAGATCCGGGTTAGAATTGGTCTTCAGCATCCCATGCTTGTAAGAGGCGACTGACAGGATCGGGTGGTAAGGCTCATTGACTTGGTTGACACATGTCATCGTATCTCAACTGCGTAGAACGATCCTCATGTTGATCACTGGATTGTCTGGTCCAGACTCGATTATTTACGACCATATAGCTGGAATATTGCTGAGGGCGACGTTAAACAAAAAACATAGTAGGGACTGAAGAATAAGAAATCGTGAAAGGAAGCCCCACGCAACCTTGCTGGTCTTACTATTGGGTATTCGAACTGGCTTGGGTGATGACGCTACTTGTGTGAACCATCCACAGATGCTACATCGTCGACTGCCGTCTCAGACAACCCATAAAGTATCGAATAATTGTCATCCTGAGAGGGTACGTAAGTCCCAAAGCTTTCAAAGTAAAATTTAATTTAATTTTTGTTATTTTAAATTTCGGTTAAATTTTCCTGCAATCGCCAGCGGCTGAAGAAGGATGGCGTAAACCCAACAGGGGTCCATGTAGGTAGCAAAAACACTAAGTCCTCATGGTCCCTAGTATGGTGATCTACCTTCAGTTGTTGGCGACCTACAGCCTGTTTTTATGTTGTATTTTCTCGTTAATGATGTAGTTTTAGACTTACATGCTTGTTTTTAACACCATTTGTGATACTCTAATAGTTATTTTACAGTCTTTCGATGACTGGTTATTTAACGCTTTATATTTATTGTCTATGCAAAACCTTTCTCGTCACTATATGGCTGAAATATTGCCGAGGTGACGTTAAATTTTAACTCGCTCCCTCTCTCTCTCACACACACACACTGACCCGTGAAGGTCCGGGTTGGAATGAACCTTCAGTAACCCATGCTTGTAAGCGGCGACTAACGGGATCGGGTGGTCAGGCTCGTTGGCTTGGTCGACACATGCCATCGGTTCCCAGTTACGCAGATCGATGCTCGTGCTGTTGATCACTGGATTGTCTGGTCCAGATTCCATTACTTACAGACCGTGGCCATATAGCTGGAATATTGCTGAGTGCGGAGTAAAACTAAACTCACTCACTCAAGCAATCCCAGTTGATTGTTCTAAAGCATGTTTTCTGGAGTGCTTATGAAAATAACTCCTTTCGATTGGTTTTGGATTTGGGTGGGGATGGCAGTAGTTGTACCTTGAAAACGACCGCTAATGTCCAGTCCAAAAGTGATCATGCTTTTGTCGGTATGTCATTGTGTGGGATTCAGCAATGCGTTAAACGTTTCGCACCTGCTTTCCGCCACATTTCGCTGATGTTACAGAAATATTGTGGTGAATGTGGGCGTAAAACGTCGTTAGCCCACTCATGGTTGATCTGGTAATTTAGGCTTTGAGCAGTCACTTCCAACCTCAACCCCTTCCGAAGTACCACAAGATCATCAGAGCCGTCCTGAATGCAATGGGTCGGACCCAAATTACCGAGTGTCATCCAGTCGACGGCGTGGTACGTTGCTCTTGCTTCCGGTTTTGTTTGGGTAGTTTACGCCGCATTCAGCAAAACTGCAGCTTTCCAGAGGCGATCTGAAAATGATCAAGGCTATACAAGACAATCCGGTGATCGACATAAGCATCCGCCTACCCCGCCAAATAATCGAACTTGATGTGATTGAGACACTAAAGTACTGTCGGAAATAGAAAAAAAACCTGTTTTTAGGCTGTTACTCTGTATCCTTAAAATTTACACAATTGCAAATAGCATATGTCGACATAACCCAAATCGGCCTAACTGGGCGTTCAGTGGGATGCGTAATAGAATATCCAGAAAAGCATGTTTACTCGTAAAATCGGGCAAAACTTAGAAGAAATACGAACAGCTGCTGAAAACAATAGATCAGACTATAGATGGTAATTAGGTCGCTCAGCCAGGTATGACGACGGACCGTCAACTCACTTGGCATGAAATGCACGTGATGCCCACAGACACAAGGGGTCATCTCAAATATCTTTTATGCTTTTTCATGTGTATTGCATATGTCTCTAAAGATTATCTAATCTTAGTTAATATCTCTATCCCCAAGCCCGACCCCAACTACCGTCAGCATCAGCCATCTTGGTTTTGCTTTTGAGACGACCCCTCCTACCTGTTTCTTTTAATAGTGATAGTGAGACTCAATGGTATCTACATCCTTAATAGTTTCAGTATTAAAGTTGTTATGTTTTACGTCTGCTATCGTTTATTATGAAGCTAAATCTAGTTTCAAAATGGACATTCAAAAAGGGTCGGTCGAACTTAGTTCAACAATGACACTTTCCATCCCTACTCGCTCAGTAAGAGTTAACGCTCACTCTTAAAGATTTGGTACCCGTGAAGATCCGGGTTAGAATTGATCTTCAGCAACCCATTCTTGTAAGAGACGGCTGATGGGATCGAGTGGTCAGGCTCGCTGACTTCGTTGACACGTCATCGTATGTCGTAGATCGATGCTCATGATGTGTTCACTGGATTGTCTGGCCCAGACTCGATTATTTACAGACAACCGTCATATAGCTGGAAAATTGCCGAGAGACGCATTAAAAACAAACAAAACAAAAGTTTAACTATGTTGGTAATTTGGAGACGTCCACAACTTAAAAACTTTCAAAATGCTTGATCCTCATATGCTGTATCGAGTATGAAATGATGCTGATATATATACATCTATTTAAAGAAAGGTAAATAGCCAAACACCGTTTT
The DNA here is from genome assembly GCF_003918875.1 of Haliotis rubra. Taxonomy (NCBI): domain Eukaryota; kingdom Metazoa; phylum Mollusca; class Gastropoda; order Lepetellida; family Haliotidae; genus Haliotis; species Haliotis rubra. The sequence continues at coordinate 218,143 of NW_025766004.1, forward strand.
GTTGAAGTAGATGGGACCTCCGTAAATCCGAGATTATCCGAGATTCCACACAACCAGTGAAAAACAACTAAATAATAATACGCAAGGACAACCTTTTACTTCGAGGGGCGGTGGCTGAAGCGTCCGCTCGTCACGCTGAAGACCCGGGTTCGATTCCCCACATGGGTACAGTGTGTGAAGCCCATTTCTGGTGTCCCCAGCTGTGATATTGCTGGAATATTGCTAAAAGCGGCGTAAAACTAAACTCACTCACTCGCTTTTACTTTGGGACAACAGTAGGTTCGACAGAACTGTTTGACGTGTTCAACACCAATCCTGGGTACCGATCCACAAAGCGTTCGTAACGTTGCGACCTGTCGTAACTCAGACTTGTCGTAGAGCTACGAACGCTTTGAGGATCGGACCATGTCTCAGAATGTGTCTAGGTTGTCACATTAGAATGTCAAAGGTATTTATTGAATTTGGTATTTCTATTTTGATTGGTCACAACTGAGTAAGGGTGAATTCTGAAAGCGGAATTCCAGAAATGACCAGCGCTGACCAGGGAACTGAATCAAACCCAAGTTGGACAAGGGATCGCCACGTGAGTGTCGGCTCGCCACCAGATCCCGCTATTGTCACACGGAATCCCGTGAATGGAGCGCAGACCGCCAACATGGCAAAAGATTTGTAGCAGCTAAGCTGTACTAGCAATTTAGCGGTATTTGGTCAATGTTAATTAAACGTCCACAGGAAGCCGCGAGGTACGTCGAACGCTGATGTTTACCCTCGCTCCTAATCCCGAAGCCCAAGGTAAACTTCGTGTTGAGGAGTGGATTGATGGGGGTATCTCTGTTTGGTCACCCGCGTTGTCGGTTTCATCACTTTGTTACATACTGTGGCCCTGTGTTTGAAGAGAATGGCCGTCGCCATTCACCTCCTTACCTCGGCGTCTCATAGGCCCTCACCTTTAATAACATGTATTCCCCGCGTTGTTAACACCATAATGTACCACTCACCTTACAATGTGCAACGTAACATTTATTTTTCTTTCTTCGCGTACTTCGTGTGAGGACAACCGAACCCGTGATTAAAAGATCTAATTGGACTAAACCCTGTGACCCGATACGTCTTCAGCAGGAACAAACAGAAAATCTCTGACAATATTTTTTACAAATATTTAAACATTCGTCTGATATCTCGTTAGGCAATTCTACATGACCCACAGATCAACCGCCTTTTATATACATAAATCATTTCTGTGTATGAAATATGATTTTTATGCTTCGTTAGATTTCCTTGAAAAAATGTAGATATGATTTCATTTATCAAAGTTCTCGACAATATGATGTTTCTATTGATGGCAAGGCATCTGTAACAAGAAGTATCTTATCAGTGATCTTGTATAACGAGCGACTTTTGCTGGGATATCTGTCAGAGCCGTAACAGTGATTGTTGTTAACTATTTCAGTTACAGTGAACAAACCCACAAAACAAGGATGAGTGACGTGGAGTATTGATGGCATCTTGGCGGTTTCATTCATGACTTTGATGGTATCTCAGACTCTTTGCCTCTTTGTCCAGTATGTGTGGAATGTGTTCGTTCACCACACAGCATCCACTGAGGACGGCACCGTGGGAAATCTCGGGCAAGGTGCCTCCTGATTCTTTTACTTTGTTTATGAACTACGAACCAAATTTTTTTCCTGCAAAATTAAAACTATAAATATTTCCTTCTGCCTCCTCGAAAAATTTCCAAAATTTATTGACAACTGAACTGAAATGCTAAGTAAAGCGTTGATTTTTGAAAGACGACGGGCGTTGGATTGACCATTTAAAAAAAAAAGGATTAATGGTTTTGCTCGTTCTTTCAGAGAGAACTATTTCAGGCGAAGAAATAAATTCAGTACCTCCTCCCATTCCTCTCTCCTACTCTTCGGAGGAATGTATTTTATTCATGGGGATATTGATTGTTATTCTGTGACTATAAAACACAATATTCTGAGCAATAAGTTGAGACAGAAACCTCAAGCACCTGGTAACATGTTAGAGCCCCAACATGGACCAGATCATTACTGACTGACTGACTGAGTTTGGTTTTTACGCCGCTTTTAGCAATATTCCAGCAACATCACGGCGGGGGACACCAGAAATGGGCTTCACACATTGTGCCCATGTGGGTAATCGAACCCGGGTCTTCGGTGTGACGAGCCAACGCTTTAACCATTAGGCTACCCCACCGCCCCCAGATCATTATTGTGCTCACACAGAACCGTATGCCAGTCTTCGGCATGTTTCTTCGGACCCTTTGGTATGAATTATATAATTGGTTTTGTATCTAAACATTTCTTCAGTCATTGTTTCCTTGAGCTGATGGTTTCATTTTGTTACCTCCAGTAGTCTGAGGGACGGCTTGGAAGCTCAGTGGTTAACGCGCCACGCCAAAGATCCAGGTTCGATTCTCCACATGGTTTACTCCCATTAGTTAAACATCCCATTGAATAAGGTAGAGTCCCACTTTCTGTTGATGATAAAACTCAATTCATCTAAGTTATTGTCAATCTTTGATATATATTCTTTTATTGTATATACTCTTCATAATGAAGGTATTCACAGCTGTAGCTGGATTACTTTTAGTAACATTGGTTTAAGTTATGTATTGCCTTCACAGTCTCCGACCCGTGAAGATCCGGGGTAGAATAGGTCTTCAGCAACCCATGCTTGCCACAAAAGGCGACTATGCTTGTCGTAAAAGGCGACTAACGGGATCGGGTGGTCAGGCTCGCTGACTTGGTTGACACATGTCATCGGTTCCCAATTGTGCAGATCGATGCTCATGCTGTTGATCACTGGATTTTCTGGTCCAGACTCGATTATTTACAGACTGCCGCCATATAGCTGGAATATTGCTGAGTAAATCTAAACTCACTCACTCACAGTCTCCTATTTCATCTTCCTGGGTGAATATACAGCTCATTCAATTATAAATGCCAATGCTATTCAAATCTGGAGCTCAGAGGTGGAAAATTCCAAAAAGTCAAACATGATCTCTTTTGATTTTATAATCTGAATTTGAATTTTTTTTAACATCTCAACCCTTTAACAAAGTTATTACATTATGTTGTATGAATGATGCGGGTGATGAGTTTCAGTATATTTTTATATGCACAGATTTTAGAAAAGAAAGATCAATGTACATACCAGCTTCCTTTATAAAAAGACCAAATATACTCTCCCAAAAAGAAACGCATATAGGAATTTCAACTGTATTTTTATGTTTATTTTGGAAACATCTTGTAGGCTTTATGAGTCAATGAAATATAGCAAAATTGCACACTGGGAATGCAGACTTATCCGTCTTGGGCACCAACTCGAGGAAAGTCAGTTTGAGTGTCACATGGAGACGTGTGGTGGCGCTGAAGTCAATACCTCGATGTGACCACCGTGGGCATCAAGAACTGCACGGCATCGCCTCGGCATCGAACGAATAAGTCTCAGAATCTCGTGTTGCCCAATCGCAGCCCATTCTGCCTGTAGTGCCTGTGCGAGTTGCTGAAGTGTCTGTGGCTGAGGGTTACGGCGTGGCACCCGTCTGTCAGGGCATCCCACAGATGTTCGATCGGGTTTAAGTCCGTCGATCTTGAGGGCCAGGGGAGCACATTGATGTTGTGGTTCTGGAGGACGTCTCCAGTGTGACGTGCTGTGTGGGGCCTGGCATTGCCCTGTTGAAACAACTCCCTCTGGCGATCAATGATTGGAAGGAGCTGTGGGCGTAGGATTTCGTCACAGTACCGTTGAGCTGTCAGGTTGCCCTGGATCATCACCAAATCACTTCTCCTACGGCAGGTGATCGCTCCCCACATCATAACACTTCCCCGGCCGAATCTGTCCACCTGGGGAACGCAAGTGTCGGCGAAACGTTCACGTCGACGTCTGTACACCCGCATTCTTCCATCGCGTCGTTCCAATAGAAATCGTGATTCATCACTGAACCAGATTCTACGCCAATTCGGTAGGTTCCAGGCCTGAACGTTGGTGCATCATTGAACTCGATGTCGACGATGTTGTTGTCGAAGCACAGGGCCAAAATAAGGTCTTCTGGCACGTAAACCAGCCTCTCTCAACCTGTTCCTGACGGTCTGTGCAGAAAGCCTCCTCAATCCGGGTATTTGTCGAGCGGTACTGATCGCCGTAGCTGTTCGATGACGCAGGTGATATACCCGGATGTAGCGATCCTGCCCTGCAGTTGATTGCTCGAGGTCGCCCACTACGAGGGGCATCTGCTACCGCATTCTGCCGGCGATATCTCTACCAGAGCCGTGAAATGGTGCTTTGGTGAACATTCATGCGTCGGGCAACTGCACGTTGAGACTGGCCAGCTTCAAGCAAACCAATGGCGATATGACGGTTGGCTTCACTTAGACGTGGCATTTTGCGTTCGTCAACAATATTCCAAATACACTGAATAATCGACAGACAGCGATCAACCTTTTATACCCATCATTGAGACTATCTGATCCCCAACTTTCACGTGCATTCCATGTGAATTGTGTATTCTGTGACACTACACGCCGAAATTGAAAATCATGCTGTTAAATACGTGTATTTTACGGATGGTGCGTTTTGTTGAGATGTTTCAAAACATAAACACCATAGGACTCATAAACAGAGCGAAACCTTTTGTAAAAATGAATCCGTTTTAATTCATTGCTACACGAAATTGCTATTTTCATGATGCGTTTCTTTTTTGGGAGAGTATAATGTTAAACTTTAAATCACTCTTTACATGTAAAAGATATCTGTTATGAAAAATCTCAGTACGTTTTGTAAATATATCATGCAAATTTTAAAATCTTCCGGCTAACTACGATTCCGCCATAATATTATCAATTATTGTCATTTGTACCTCATGTGATATGAGTGAAATACAGTTCTGTTCTGGTCTTTATTCCATGGGTCATTCCTATTTCATTAAGAGGTAACAGGCAGGGGATGAGCTGTGCATTCAACCAGATGGTTTGCTGTTTTAACCTGTCTGACTATTGGGATGTCTGACAAATGGGAGGATACCATGCAGCCTATTTCTGCTGTCCCATTTTGTTATATCGCTGGAAAAGCTGAGTGAACAAGGACACCCTCACTTTATTAGCTGAGTTACGTCGGACCGCCTTCGTGGTTTAGTGGTTATAGCGTCCGCCCGGAGAGCGGAAGGTCGCGGGTTCAATCCCGGCCGCGTCATACCAAAAGACGTTAAAATATGGTACTTGTTGGTCCCTGCCTGGCGCTCGGCATTAATTGGTACAACAAGGACTGGTCGGCTCGGAGTCAGTATAATGTGTCTGCGTGGGGTATTCATGCTTCACTGCGGCATGGTATCTCAGTGGCCTAGCACTATAAAACCAGCTTCAGTCTGGGCTAGTACAAGCAGTCGCACATACACATACACACGCATGCACGTCATCATATGAGCGAATTATCTCAAGCACGACGTTAAACCCAATTCCACCTCACCTGAGTTACGTCATTTAGCTTCCAAATTTAATTGATGGTGAGTTCGAACCACCTACAATCATCCGTTTTCGGCCCTTGAACAATAATTTGAACCTTGTTTTTACCCCTTATGCCTTTCCCATCTTAAGATGAATTGACTGAAACCAAACCTGCTCATTGTCAATTCGCCATCACCAGCAGATTATATTGTACCACACATCGATACAACCTTGTTTTCCACGACCATTGTTTGCCACGAAAGGTGTATATGCCAACACAATGAGGAATATGAATGTGTCCACTCTATCGCGAGATCTTCCAATATCACAACCTGTCGAAAAAGAGGCAATAAATAGTTTGTAGCTGACAGAAGTAACACTTCCATGTAGGTCTATCATCTTTATTGTTATAATTATATATTAGAGTTATCCCCATTGCTGTAATTCCTGACTGACTTCGCAAACAACTGGCACATCTCCCAGAGAGATACGGACCTGTTGCAACAAGAAACCTAGGAGCTCTTACTTTACCTAGTAAACTAGTAAGATTATCACCGCATCCACTGAACAGCTGTGCCGGACATTTTACGTTAAAGTATACTGGGAAGTCAATCAAACTCCTTGAGTGACAGTTGGGCTAATTTGTTCGCGGAGCCCTGTAGACAATATGATCGGCCGGCCGCTTCGTATCAGGCGGTCCGCTATGCAAGGTTTGCTCTGTTTTCAACGTATGGGTAATTGAATTCCGCGCATTCCTGATCTGTCAAGCATGGCTGATTGTAAAGAGAAGATTATATATTTGTCAGTTTTCATATAAGCTTGGTAAATGACCTCTTGAGCTCCCAATATGCAGTCTGAACAGATATGTTGTTGTCTTCAGGTGTACCTAGCGGCGGGTAAACAACTGCCTTCATACTTATCATCATGATGGTACACTTTAATACGGAGTGGAATGGGGGTGATTAGTCCAACTAGGTATTAGCCGTAACACTTTAGTCTTCATATGTATCAGCTGGTACACGCTAGTCTTAATATGTATCAGCTGGTACACGCTAGTCTTCATATGTATCAGCTGGTACACGCTAGTCTTCATATGTATCAGCTGGCTAGTCTTCATATGTATCAGCTGGTACACGCTAGTCTTCATATGTATCAGCTGGTACACGCTAGTCTTCATATGTATCAGCTGGTACACGCTAGTCTTCATATGTATCAGCTGGTACACGCTAGTCTTCATATGTATCAGCTGGTACACGCTAGTCTTCATATGTATCAGCTGGTACACGCTAGTCTTCATATGTATCAGCTGGTACACGCTAGTCTTCATATGTATCAGCTGGTACACGCTAGTCTTCATATGTATCAGCTGGTACTCGCTAGTCTTCATATGTATCAGCTGGCACACGCTAGTCTTCATGTGTATCAGCTGGTACACACTAGTCTTCATATGTATCAGCTGGTACACGCTAGTCTTCATATGTATCAGCTGGCACACGCTAGTCTTCATGTGTATCAGCTGGTACGCTAGTCTTCATATGTATCAGCTGGTACACGCTAGTCTTCATATGTATCAGCTCACGCTGGTCTTCATATGTATCAGCTGGTACGCGCGCTAGTCTTCATATGTATCAGCTGGTACACGCTAAGATCTTCATATGTATCAGCTGGGCACGCTAGTCTTCATATGTATCAGCTGGTACACGCTAGTCTTCATATGTATCAGCTGGTACAGCTGGTACGCTCTTCATATGTATCAGCTGGCACACGCTAGTCTTCATGTATCAGCTGGTACACGCTAGTCTTCATATGTATCAGCTGGTACGCGCTCAATCTTCAGCTATGTATGTATCAGCTGGGTAGTCACATATGTATCAGTACATAGTCTTCATATGTATCAGCTGGTACACGCTAAGTCTTTCATATGTATCAGCTGGTACACGCTAGTCTTCATATGTATCAGCTGGTACACGCTGGTAGTCTTCATATGTATCAGCTGGGTACACGCGCTATCAGCTGGTACACGCTAATCCTCATATGTATCAGCTGATAATATACAGATTTAGATCAACTGGTATATGAACGTCGCCATATGTATCAAGTGAAACGGGTACGCTTCCACGTGCGAAGCATCCCAGCTGTACCTGTGATACAGGTGAGCCCCATGTCAATCAACACATCTTATGAAGCAGTTTGGCCTTCCGAGAATACCAAAACCCCCAGTCTTCTGTAATGTAATCTCTAACTATAAGAAGTGATCTTATAATATTATCAAAGGCAATTACTAATTGCTTTGAAGGTTTTATTGCCTTAATAGCCAATGGTGCGATTATGCAAATTCTATTAAGTCACACAGCATATGCTTGGGTCTAAAGCGTCTAACCACGTACTAAAATACCATTTAATTTGTAATCTAGGATATATAAAAACCACCCCACGTTGTTGGACAGCATACAATAATATTTATCCTACGCACAGACCATTTGTGGTCGTGTTAATAACTAGATACTTTGAAAAGATCAAATGGCATACGATGTTATCTCATAATCAGAACATGATACGGGGCTACAGCCTCGCTGCTTCTCGTCCTAGGGTTTTCAGACAAGCAGGTACGTTTTATTCACTTCAGTAAGTCTGGCGCTCTGTGTCGCGGTTTGCTTCGTTGGTTCGTACAGTCCACACTGAACAGACCGAACATCTTGTATATTCGCTGTTTTAAGTGCTTATGATGTAGGGATGGTGGACGGTGGTTAGTTGTTGTTTTTAAGCATTCACAATTCTTCGCTGGAGATACCCGTTGTTCTAAAAACGAAAACAAAATTGTCTGTCTCTCAACTTCCCATCCATATATTGAGTAGGCAAAAAGAAAGGTGCATAGTTCATTTTCACCCGTTTTCATGAGAGTTTCAGTGATCGTTTAGTAAACTTTCAGGACAAAAGTATCTGGATCCGCCTATGCCCACGTACCCTTGGGTATGAATAAGGCCCAAGTAAGTATGTGTCGATCGGATGGTCAAGCTTGGTATATCGTTCGAGTGGGTGCCATCGTGTCTGAACGCTGGATCGTTGCACACTATTTACAGTTAGCCGTCAGCTAGCTGGACTACTGTGCAGCGTTATCAAACAAACAAACAAACAGACAGACATGAGACATTGTTTGTATGATCCTGATTCGTATATAATCGATCAGACTCGAGCCACAATATAGCCTTTAATCACAGGGTTCAGAACAAATCCATATCAGCTTCATAATCCTCATAATCTGGCTAGTATTTATGGTACATAAATAGCACCCCTTCTTCTTCTCTGCAGGGTTCATGGACGGAGAGGACATAAGCATGCTACCCCCACGTGCCAAACTCCCCTTCCGTATCCCCGTCAGCTGGGCATGCTCTGTGGGTGAGGTAATCCCGAGTTGGGCTGTGTCAGAGGTCAGACGCAGGAGGTTCACCCAACCACTGCCCACGCATCATAGGTACATCCTACTTCGTGAACACTTCTGGGACGCTGGTGTCAAACACTCTATTAATACCCGATAACGAACCAGACCGGAGTTTATCATGTTATCTGCAAATATGAGCTGTTGAAGACCAGTGTGCATATTCGATCCTGGACCTCTATGTCTCAGAAACACACAAGCGTGATATCAGATTCATTTGTCGTATCAATCTAATTTTATAGCTTCAATGTATTTTAATTTCTCCCAATCAGTACCTAAACATTTACCCATGAAGATTCGGGTTAGAATCCGGGTTTCAGCAACCCATGCAAGGGGATTGGGTGGCCAGACTCGTTGAGAAATCAGACATCTTAATGTACATAGGCAGATCCAGAGGGGGAGGGGGGTGCAGGGGTGCGCCCCCCTCCCCTTGTCCTGACCCGTGAAAATGAAGTGTGCACCCACCCCACCCCATTTCTCACGAGTGTGCACCCCCTTTCTCAAAAAGTTGTTTACGCCCCTGATGTATCCCACTCGCGTGGATCGATGCTCATGATGTTGATCACTGGATTGTCTGGTCCAGACTCGATTATCTACATACCTCCGCTATATAGCTGGAATATTGCTGAGTGCGGCGTTAAACAACAACCAACCAACGTAAACATTGCCTTGGAATGTGCACTTGGGATTGGGTGGCCCAAGCATGCTAGTATTTATGGCCCAACATTGCCTTGGAATGTAAACATTGCCTTGGAATGTGCACTCTAACACGCTACGTCTCACTATCACTGATTAGTCAGAAGGACACTGGCAACAGTAAGCATAGTCCCAATTGAAACTTGCCTTTTTGACAATGGCGTCACACTTTTGCCTTCAGACCTTCCTTTAGCGGCAAGCTATCGGTCAGCCCGCTGGAGTAATTGCCCTTTGTCAAAGGGAAGCTACTCTAGTCACCAACTTACACATCCCACACAGCGATAGACTGAAAGAAGGGTAAGTTGCGGACATTTGTTTTATTTTGGTCAATCCAACTGTTTTTACATCGGGAACAGATCTTCGAAGTATTTGAGGTAGAGCTTTGCGACTGACATCCCGTCCGTCTTGGCTATTCAAATGTCTTAATTTGTACCTCCAACGTTGCGTGCACCTGTGAAGTGAAACGCCCTATTTACGCTCTTTTTAGACACCTATTTTAATATCACTGCTATTTTGATAATGATAACGATCAACCCAGGATGTGTCCAGGTCTCCTTCTCACCCATGAAGATCCGGGTTAGAATTGATCTTCAGTAACCCATGCTTGTCGTAAGAGGCGACTAACGGGATCGGGTGGTCAGGCTCGCTGACTTGGTTGACATGTCATCGTTAGTGTTGGGTATTGGTTGAAATCTCACAATTGATGATTGCTTCATTACCAACGATATGATATGGTAAGCGTCATTTTTCAGATTTTCCTATCCAGATTGTTATTGCAGATACGTATAACATGATGCAACTTGCTATTTTATAATGATGACTAATATGTCATGAACATAAACTTCCTGGAGTCTTCAAGAAATATTCAGTCATGACTTTTCTGTTAGTGAAATGAGTTTTCTAAGAATTAAACAAGTTTTCAGGCCCTGACAACTTCGAAGATATGTTCCATCGTTCCAAGTGTTTCAAAGACTAAAACAGCAGTTCCAAAATCGTTTGTGTTCGATTATGAGAAAATGTGATCGATTGCTTGGTCGTTTGGTCACATTGACCAATCTTGGATTTTCTCAATTAATCGGAACACCCCTAGTCATCGTATCTCAATTGCGTAGATCGATGCTCATGCTGTTGCTCACTGGATTGTCTAGTCCCTGCAGACCGCCGCCATATAGCTGGAATATTGAGTGCGGCGCTAAAGTAAACTCTCTCTCTCACACACACACTCACTCACTCACTCAAGCATTCCCAGTTGTTGATTGTTCTAAAGCATGTTTTCTGGAGTGCTTATAAAAATAACTCCTTTCGATTGGTTTTGGATTTGGGTGGGGATGGCAGTAGTTGTACCTTGAAAACGACCGCTAATGTCTAGTCCAAAAGTGATCATGCTTTTGCCAGCATGTCATTGTGTGGGATTCAGCAATGCGTTAAACGTTTCGCACCTGCTTTCCGCCACATTTCGCTGATGTTACAGAAATATTGTGGTGTATGTGATCTGGTAATTTAGGCTTTGAGCAGTCACTTCCAACCCCACCCCCTTCCGAAGTACCACAAGATCATCAGAGCCGTCCTGAATGCAATGGGTCGGACCCAAATTACCGAGTGTCATCCACTCGACGGCGTGGTACGTTGCTCTTGCTTCCGGTTACGGAAAGAAAATGGGCTTCACACATTGCACCCATGTGGGGAATCGAACCCGTGTCTTCGGCGTGACGAGCGAACGCTTCAACCATTCCAATCGTCGACCTATATTTGTTTGTAAACAGGAAGGTAGTTAGTTCGAAACCCTACCCGTACTTTGTATTTGTATGTTTATCAGTAAATGACCATACGCTGGAATATTGCTGAGTGCGGCGTAAAATTAAACTCACTCAATCACTCACCATGCTGAAAAAAGCCCATGTAGTAGTTGTAGTACCTCGTAGTACATTCCAGAAGTCTCAGTACAAGTCTAAATATAGCACACCACTGTCCCCTCCTGTCAACAGAAACAACGAAATACACTGTCGTAATACACTTGAAACATTGTTACACAATGAATAATCCTGCCTCATAACAGCAAGTCATTCTTGTTTGAAATAATGATAAATGGAAGTGGTTAAATTTATGTCAGGTGACTTAAATTGTAATAAAATGAATCTGTTATAAAATTTCTTTTGAATGCAGTTTTTCGACAGACTTAGATCAGTGAGGCGCCAATGAGTTGCATGTACGAAGTTGAACGTACATGTATCACATGTTATACGTCAATCTCACCATAACCACAGGGCAAACTGGGACAGCGTTCAGCTTGAATTTTCGTCTTTCCCCCCATTCAGCCGAATTCCCATGATTGAAGTCTGACAAGCAATCATTCCAGTCACAAGCTTTAAGTTGAATCAATCAACTACCATCACAATGAATCCTGAACATGACAATATCTTAATACCATATATAGTTGTGAGTGACAACGCCTCATTAGAGGACTCAATGAAAATACTCCTACAAATGCCTATCACAAGTCAAAATGGTTTAAGGCGTTTGTCGAGAAGAACACGAAGAGGGGTAACCGTGTTTGCTGTCAAATCGTGTGTTTTCAGATTCAACATCTTGTAAACTTTGCAAATATCCTTACATGATTTCTGTGATCTTATGTGTAAATTTCGTGACCCGTTGCTTGAATAGTGGAAGTTTCTTCATATTGTCAGTTTAACCTTTGTAACGCTGTGGGCAAGTATGGTCTTCGTCTTTTCACACTGGTCAATACCGGGCTCAAGAAAAATATGCACGTTAGCTAAATCTTTTCTTCCTCGTCGAGCCATCATCTCTGATCATGAATAGGTGTATAAACATGAGAACTAGCTGGCATTTCGATACTCTGAAAAACATACTTGAAACATCTTGTGAAAGACTTGTAATTAAGAACAAGTGTCCCCTCGACAGGAAAGCATTTTAGAAGTTACCTCCTCTGGTACTCAGTGTTCCGGCTCCGAGTCTGCCCTTCTCTTCCCCTTCAACATAGCTGAATTGCCAAACACTCTATATTGTCCCTCGGCTTTGCACAAGTGAGGGGTAGAGAGCAACAGCCCTGGTAAGTATCACTCGAAACACTGCAAAGCTTGCCCCTTCTTCTAGGGACACGGGAAAACAGTTTGTCATTGTGCCGCTCCTCTGTCGACCCTTATAAAACCATAGGTTTTCAAACAGCTTGCAAAATAGATGACAATCGGGCAAATCGCGGTAAATATTGTTGTCAGCTATACAAACTTGCTGCCTTGTGGGATGGGTAATGGAGTATGTCTTTATTAGAGTGTGGGTGATGGTGAGGGTGGTGATGGAGGACGACACATGGCTTGGGGCAGGGACTCGGGTACAGAGGCAGGGACTCGTCCTCATCAGCAATGCATGGTTGAATCCACCAATGGTGGATTGTGATGGGTGATTCCACCAATGGTTGGTGTTGGTGGGTGAGGCCCTCAGTGGTCGCTTGTGTTGGTTGATATGTGGGTAGGGGAAGGGCAACACTCTCCGAGACCCCCTTGTGGCATACACGGTAGACTGGGAGTACATCGCGACTTTTTGTGACAAGGGGGAAGGGGTACTGAGGGTTCATCCCTCTCTGATTACGATCATGTTATTTTGTAATCCAGGGATATAAGCATATGTTCTCAAAGGGTAACTAAACAAGCATATCTGATGTTACTGAAGAGTATCGTTTTTGATGAAACTGTCATAATCCTTTGAAACGCCTTCAATATTAATTTTGAAATATGTAATACAGGAAGTTGGCTTTAGATCTAGATATCATAATCATATTAGGGGAATTTTACACGTGTTTGGCACATGTGTAACCATATCTTGTCAGAAATGTGGGTCAAGAACATCAGTTCACCTAGACGAGTTACCGCACTTAGTTCTGTAGATGGAGCAGGCATATAGTGATGAATATACTGAAGGTATACTGATGGACATACTGAGGTAATACTGATGGACATACTGAGGCTATACTGATGGATATACTGATGGATATACTGAGGTTATACTGATGGACATACTGAGGTTATACTGATGGACATACTGAGGTTATACTGATGGACATACTGAGGTTATGCTATATACTGATGGATATACTGAGGTTATACTGATGGACATACTGAGGTTATACTGATGGATATACTGAGGTTATACTGATGGATATACTGATGGACATACTGAGGTTATACTGATGGACATACTGAGGTTATACTGATGGATATACTGAGGTTATACTGATGGACATACTGAGGTTATACTGATGGACATACTGAGGTTATACTGATGGACATACTGAGGTTATACTGATGGATATACTGAGGTTATACTGATGGATATACTGAGGCTATACTGATGGACATACTGAGGCTATACTGATGGATATACTGAGGCTATACTGATGGATATACTGAGGCTATACTGATGGATATACTGAGGTTATACTGATGGACATACTGAGGCTATACTGATGGATATACTGATGGATATACTGATGGATATATGGATATACTGAGGCTATACTGATGGATATACTGAGGTTATACTGATGGATATACTGAGGCTATACTGATGGATATACTGAGGCTATACTGATGGATATACTGAGGTTATACTGATGGACATACTGAGGCTATACTGATGGATATACTGAGGTTATACTGATGGATATACTGAGGTTATACTGATGGACATACTGAGGCTATACTGATGGACATACTGAGGTTATACTGATGGATATACTGAGGTTATACTGATGGATATTGACTATGAGGTTATACTGATGGACATACTGAGGCTATACTGATGGATATACTGAGGCTATACTGATGGATACATTGAGGTTATACTGATGGACATACTGAGGCTTATACTGATGGATATACTGAGGTTATACTGATGGATATACTGAGGTTATACTGATGGATATAGGATATACCTCGATGGATATACTGAGGTTATAACTGAGGATATACTGAGGTTATACTGATGGATATACTGAGGCTATAACTGATGGATATACTGAGGCTATACTGATGGATATACTGAGGCTATACTGATGGATATACTGAGGTTATACTGATGGATATACTGAGGCTATACTGATGGATGGATATACTGAGGTTATACTGATGGATATACTGAGGCTATACTGATGGATATACTGAGGTTATACTGATGGACATACTGAGGCTATACTGATGGATATACTGAGGTTATACTGATGGATACACTGAGGTTATATTGATGGATATACTGAGGCTATACTGATGGACATACTGAGGTTATACTGATGGATATACTGAGGCTATACTGATGGATACACTGAGGTTATACTGATGGATATACTGAGGCTATACTGATGGATATACTGAGGCTATACTGATGGATACTCGAGGCTATACTGATGGCTATACTGATGTTATACTGATGGACATACTGAGGTTATATTGATGGATATACTGAGGCTATACTGATGAAGATACTGAGGCTATACTGATGGATATACTGAGGCTATACTGATGGATATACTGAGGCTATACTGATGGATATACTGAGGTTATACTGATGGATATACTGAGGCTATACTGATGGATATACTGAGGTTATACTGATGGATATACTGAGGTTATACTGATGGATATACTGAGGTTATACTGATGGATATACTGAGGTTATACTGAGGTTATACTGATGGATATACTGAGGCTATACTGATGGACATACTGAGGCTACACTGATGGATATACTGAGGCTATACTGATGGATATACTGAGGCTATACTGATGGATACACTGAGGCTATACTGATGGATATACTGAGGTTATACTGATGGATATACTGAGGTTATACTGATGGATATACTGAGGCTATACTGATGGACATACTGAGGCTATACTGATGGATATACTGAGGTTATACTGATGGACATACTGAGGCTATACTGATGGATATACTGAGGTTATACTGATGGATATACTGAGGCTATACTGATGGATATACTGAGGTTATACTGATGGACTATACTGAGGTTATACTGATGGACATACTGAGGCTATACTGAGGGATATACTGATGGCTATACTGATGGTTATACTGAGGTTATACTGATGGACATACTGAGGTTATACTGATGGATATACTGAGGTTATACTGATGGATATACTGAGGCTATACTGATGGATATACTGAGGTTATACTGATGGATATACTGAGGCTATATTGATGGATATACTGAGGCTATACTGCTGGATATACTGAGGATATACTGAGGTTATACTGATGGATATACTGAGGCTATACTGATGGATATACTGAGGCTATACTGAGGTTATACTGATGGACATACTGAGGTTATACTGATGGATATACTGAGGTTATACTGATGGATATACTGAGGCTATACTGATGGATATACTGAGGCTATACTGATGGATATACTGAGGTTATACTGATGGATATACTGAGGCTATACTGATGGACATACTGAGGCTATACTGATGGATATACTGAGGTTATACTGATGGACATACTGAGGCTATACTGATGGATACACTGAGGCTATACTGATGGATATACTGAGGCTATACTGAGGTTATACTGATTGATATACTAAGGTTATACTGATGACATACTGACGTTATACTGATGGATATACTTAGGTTATACTGATGGATATTCTGAGGCTATACTGAGGTTATACTGATGGATATACTGAGGTTATACTGATGGACACAGTGAGGTTATACTGATGGATATACTGAAATTATACTGATGGATATACTGAGGCTATACTGATGGACATGCTGAGGTTATACTGATGGATATACTGAGGCTATACTGATGGATATGCTGAGGCTATACTGAGGTTATACTGATGGATATACTGAGGTTATACTGATGGATATACTGAGGCTATACTGATGGACATACTGAGGCTATACTGAGGTTATACTGATGGACATACTGACGTTATACTGATGGATATACTGAGGTTATACTGATGGATATACTGAGGCTATACTGATGGGGACATTATTCTGTAAGGGTTCTATTTTCTGGGTACCTTGGCGGAAAGTGCTTTCCTAAGGGGTTAAGTGGTGGAGAAACATTTAAAAGGGGCATTGATTGAGAATACATGTCTTGGGGTTCATTGATATAGTATTCATTCTTTATGAGTGTGGTAACAATGGTACAGGGTACATTCATGGGGGGTACACTGGTAGAGGGTACATTTCTGGAGGGTACACTGGTAGAGGCTACACTGGTATAGGGTACATTTCTGGAGGGTACACTGGTAAAGGGTACATTCCTAGTGATACAGTGGTATAGGGTACATTCCTAGTGATACAGTGGTATAGGGTACATTCCTAGTCCACAGTGGTATAGGATACATTTCTGGGGGGTAAACTGGTAGAGGTTACACTGGTATTGGGTACATTTCTGGAGGGTACACTGGTATAGGGTACATTCCTAGTGATAGAGTGGTATAGGGTACATTCCTAGTGATACAGTGGTATAGGGTATATTCCTGAAGGGTACACTGTAAGAGGGTACATTCCTGGAGGGTACACTGGTATAGGGTACATTCCTATGACAGTGGTATAGGATATATTCCTGAAGGGTACACTGCTAGAGGGTACATTCCTGGAGAGTACACTGGTATAGGGTACATTCCTGTGATACAGTGGTATAGGGTATATTCCTGGAGCGTACACTGGTAGAGGGTACATTCCTGGAAGGGACACTTGTATAGGGTACATTCCTGGAGGGTACACTGGTATAGGGTACATTCCTAGTGATACAGTGGTATAGGGTATATTCCTGAAGGGTACACTGCTAGAGGGTACATTCCTGGAGGGTACACTGGTATAGGGTACATTCTTGTGATACAGTGGTATAGGGTATATTCCTGGAGGGTACACTGGTAGAGGGTAGAATCACGGAGGGTACACTGGTATAGGATACATGTTTGGAGGGTACGCTGGTATAGAGTATTTCCTTGGGGGTACACTGGTAGAGGGTACAGTTCTGGAGGGTAGATTGGTAGAGGGTACATTTGTATAGGGTACATTCCTGGTGGATACACTACAGTCTGTTTGGGTCAAAATGATACCGATGAATTACATTCTAACACCAAGTCGGTTCATGTTCAAAACGTCATTTGAACGCAGAATGTAATGAAAACATCAGACCAACTCTGGAAAAAAAAGTTTCATATCGTTTGTCTCCAAAATACAAAAGTTACTGAACAAACTATCATCATTTTGTTTTGATTTTCCGTGTAAAGTTTTACGAGGGTAAAGTAAAAGTAGTACTGTTGCAGGAACAGCCTCAAGGGCGAGAAGCACGTGCAGCTAATAAGTATATCAAAACTTTTCCGGACTAGAATCTGAGGAAATTATACACTCAGATAATACACTTATGATGACTGGTTGAATAATGGCATAACCTAAACCACTTTTATCAAGTACTGATTCTCTATTAACACGTCACAATTTAATTCTGGACTCACAAAAGTCCAGAAACTCTCGGCACTGTGGGCACTTTCTGACAAGGGATTTGACCAAATTAAACATGCAGTTGTTATGAATATATGCCAAGGATGAAAAATTTTTAAATTTTTTCGAAAACTTTAAATTAAACTCGCTCGAACAGTGGCCCCCCAAAATAAAATTTCATTTTCGACATTCTGTACACAGTTTTGCCAGGTTGCTGGTGTTATTTTACTTATGGCTTTGTGTACTTCGTTTTGAACGTCCGAAAGTTTTCACGTGGTATTGTTGCGACTAACATCAGATTTTATGATACCCCAGATAAGTTCTATTGGATTGAGATCGCAATGGTAAGGCGGTAAACGTTTAGTTTCATGGCATTGAGCTTTGAAATATTGGTCTACTTTATAGATTGGTGTTGTTTAACTTCACCATTCATTTCAGTTCGGTAATCTCTCTTGTCTTTGGATTTCGCCTTGAACACGAGTGAACAATCAGGCAGAAACCCCACAGTTTTACAACCTGCGTGTAACACAGTGAGTCGCTCACCTAATGGCAGTTTCCTGTTACATGGTTCTATAGAGAAGCTATCTTCCCATTGTGTGCTTGCAGTGTGGCTGACGTTCACCCATGTTTCATCTCAGAGACTACATTGGTAGAGAACGATATATTTTAGGAGTATTTGTCCTAAGGTTTTCGCCTTTGACGGTAGATGGAAGGTTCGGTGAATTGGTATGGTCCTGTTGGATAGGCCCCCTGGTGTATTGACGAAGGGATATGTTTCTTACGGATCCAACTTCAGGAAACCGATCGTTTTATTTTTAAAAGGTTTTCTTCACCCAACCAATGAGTTAGTGAGAGACACGTCCATTTGTACAGGAAAAATAGACAAAACAGACGATGTTATGGTCCAATCAGGTACTCATACCTACCACCAGCAGATTCCACCAGGCAGTGGGGTAGCCTAGTGGTTAAAGTGTTCGGTAGTCACGCTGAAAACCCAGGCTTGATTCCCCACATGGGTACAATGTGTGAAGCCCATTTCTGGTGTTCCCCGCCGTGATATTGCTGGTATATTGCTAAAAAGCGGTGTTAAATCAAACTCACTCACTCACCCTTCCAGACAGAACAGGCAATTTTTTCAGATTACAATGTGAATAAGCGAATGTTGCGTAACACCGCATCAAATTAAGTATTTCTGTTATAAGAGACCAACATATCGGAGCCACCTGTACGTTCCTCTTTCACTCACACCGACACACCAAGAACTCACCAAGAAATGACACATAAGAAAGTAGAAACCAATTCAAGACCACTGGACTCCCGGTTCCCTTAACTCCGCCATGCAGCCAACCGGCTTTTTATCAATTGCAAACGATATGGTATCAATGGTTTAAGTTTCACGGGTATTAGCATATGTTTAACAGCTGTAATAAATTTAGTTTTCAAGCGCATTTTACAGCAGCGTCACTTGGTTTTATAACATTTCTAGATTTTTTACCCCCGCTGTTAGTCTTTTCT
Source organism: Haliotis rubra (assembly GCF_003918875.1). NCBI lineage: Eukaryota > Metazoa > Mollusca > Gastropoda > Lepetellida > Haliotidae > Haliotis > Haliotis rubra. Next base: position 237,765 of record NW_025766004.1, read on the forward strand.
TTTGCTGCAGTCAACGTTCTCCCCGCTCGTTGGCACCCATAACAAAAACATCTATCAGTAACTTTACCCCTGACATTTTTTCATAAAAAAACACAAAACACATAAAAACAACGTTTTTTTCGAGGGTGAGTATATCCATGAGTTGTCAGCTTCTCGTTTTATCAATTATAGACCAATTACAAGGTGTGGGATCACCGCAGCCGAGTTTCCCCGAGGCGAAAGCAGGCCTTCATATCTCACTCTATGGTAACACTACACCGGTGCAGGAACACACAACATGCTTTATGTGACAACTGACGTCGTGTAAATAATAAGTAACTAATCAGATGAGGAACACAATCGCCTTGGGATGACACTCACACAACCTCGGGAGGAGAATTTCATATAATAACAGTGTAGGCATTACAATCCAACTTTGATGGATTTCACGGCTTGACGACAGTAAACCCTAGAAGGGAGCGACTATGATGCACATCTACCGTCAACGATGGTATTGTTGTCCCTGTCGTCATCCTCTAGTTGTGGGACGCGAGTGGTGAGACGGCTCTCTGAAATCTGGCCTCTCAGAGGCGAGGCCCTCATTGCAGCTGGGGATAGACTGACGCTGTAGCTTGGGGAAAGTCGACACTAGCTGGGGAGAGGACGATGTTGTAAGAGGGAGGACGGGACACTGTAGCTAGGGAGACACTGAAGCTAGTGAGATGACTCTGTAGCTTGGGGAAAGTCGATATCAGGGAAAGGATGATGTAAGGGAGAGGCCAACATTGCAGCTGGTGAGAACCGGACACTGTATAATGAGAGACTGAAGCCAGTGAGATCACACTGTGGCTAAGAAGAAGAAACTGTAACCGAGGTGCCAGAGGCCGACACTGAAACCGGCGTGAGACCGGAACTCCAGCTTGTGAGATACCGGGGCTCTAGCTTGTGAGATTCCGGAGCTCTAGCTTGTGAGATACCGGAGCTCTAGCTTGTGAGACCGGAACTCCAGCTTGTGAGATAACGGAGCTCTAGCTTGTGAGACCGGAGCTCCAGCTTGTGAGATAACGGATCTCTAGCTTGTGAGATACCGGAGCTCTAGCTTGTGAGAGCCCAACATTGAGGCCTGGGGGAGACCGACAGTGTAGCAGGGAAGAGGAAACTGTAACTGGTGTGAGGCCGACACTGAAATCGGTGTGAGGCCGACGCTACAGCTGGGGAGATACCGGAACTCTAGCTTCTGAGAGCCCGACATTGAGGCATGGGGGAAACTGACAGTGTACCAGGGGAGAGGAAACTGTAACCGGTGTGAGGCCGACTCTCCAGCTTGTGAGATACCGGAGCTCTAGCTTGTGAGAGCCCGACATTGAGGCCTGGGGGAAACTGACAGTGTACCAGGGGAGAGGAAACTGTAACCGGTGTGAGGCCGACACTGAAATCGGAGTGAGGCCGACTCTCCAGCTTGTGAGATACCGGAACTCTAGCTTGTGAGAGCCCGACATTGAGGCATGGGGGAAACTGACAGTGTACCAGGGGAGAGGAAACTGTAACCGGTGTGAGGCCGACACTGAAATCGGTGTGAGGCCGACGCTCCAGCTGGGGAGATACCGGCACTCTAGCTTGTGAGAGCCCGACATTGAGGCCTGGGGGAGAACGACACTGTAGCTGGGGAGAGGAAACTGTAACCGGGGTAGTTGGGGATTATCCGACACTTAAATCGTGTGACACAGCAGTACAGGCATCGGGTCCGACACTTTAACCGATTAAGTGCTGTATATGTACTGAGGTCAACCTTGTCTGTACATTTAAAATGGTGGTTTAGGGATGACCACTGTACAAATGAGATACAGAGTATTACAGAATATTCTGATGGTGGTCTTCTTATTTGAGTCGAAACTTGATTGATAAGAGGAAATCTGACATGTTTATATAATGCACGCAATATCTCAGGACTGGCAAACCAATAATAATGCCGGCAATAACGTTTAACATAGAACCCATAGTGAACACTACTTTTCAAAGGTTCCTCCCCTTGTACCGCGAACGCTGCGCTAACGTGAGTGAAATTATGGTTTTACGCAGCTTTTAGCAATATTCCAGCAATATCACGACGGGGGGACACCAGAAATGGGCTTCACACATTGTACCCATGTAGGAAATCGAACCCGGGTCTTCGGCGTGACGAGCGAACGCTTTAACCACTAGGCTACCCCACCGCCCCTTACGGTAAATTTCTGCGTGGCGCGAAAACGTACTTGTGCCATTTTAAAAACATAATTGCGTTCTTGTGTAATGAGAAATTCATTAACTTTTCGTTACATTGGAGATATATTGTATCGTTCACTATTTCGTAGGATTTGAACATACTTCATCGTGGCGTTTAATGGTTGAAAAGACACCATGACAAATGTACATATGCGAGCGGGTGAGTAAGTGATCAAGTGATGAATAAAACGTTTGCCACATGATATTAATATTAATATATACTATCCAAAAAAAAGAAACGCAGAGGCGTTTTGTATTTTCAAAATCTATTAATTACCTTTTGTGTTCAAATAATCGTCAAAATATGTAACAAAAGTGTTGATAAGATGATTTTACACAATTGCACAAGTTTAAAGCCGGCTTTACCTGAAAATGTTGATTTTGATGAGATTTCTTACAAGAATTAAAAAGGCATCGCCACAATTCGCCTGGAATTCGGAGGATATCCGGTCAAACTGTACGGAACAGGTTGAATGTAATTGGACTGAGAGCCAGGAGACCCGACGTTGGTACCGTGCTACGTGGTTACCATCGCGCTCAACGTCTCCTTTATCTAGAATTATCCACTTGGTTGTATAGACATTACCTTCTTCTAAACCGATGTAAAAATTCATTTCCTTAAAGCCTTATTTGTTAACGAGTTATACATGTTTTGAAAACAGATTTCTGGGTTATGTGTTTCCTTTTTTGGAATAGTATATTTATATTATATAACGACACATTTTAACGTTTTACCTAGTCGATTACTCGGTATCACATACATATAAATGCACTCTTGAGGGTTACTTCTGTTGTTCCGGGGCACCAAGTGCATCACGTTACTTACGTCATACTGAAGACATGCATGTCTGGTGCAATTGTATGCTCAGAATCCGTAACAAAATACCTTTTGATATATTCACTTGTGTGTGGTCGAGACGAGGCAGAAAATCTGCAACCTCGTCCACAAATGACTAGAATTAGGACACGTAATATGCAATAACTTAGTGCTTACAACCAAGACAGCATTATGTTAGCTGAGAAAATTACCACATCTGTCGTAGCTACAATTATCCTTTTGTATTTAAACGCAGTAAAAACCGAATACCTGACGTGCTTCGTGCTATCCGCGCACCTGCAGTCCGAACGCTAAGTATTAAAGTGATATGACGTGATCGACCGTGGTCCCGTCTTCACAGAGAGGAGGTACAACTTGTTATTATAAAGCTTCTAGTTATCACAGAAAGACCATTATCTTGTTTGTAATTGGATAGATTCACACCTATCCTCCTGCCCATACATCTCTTTCTGTTGTGGAAGACCTCCAAGACACTCAGACATCAAAGTGTCATGTTTGTATTCAAATAGTACTAAATTTCCGTTGTAATTTACGGCCAATTGAATGACATTTTATGCGTGTGTGGTTTTGACAGATATTATGGCTATAAAAATGTTGATAATGATACTATTAACACTTATATGAAATATCCCAATTTTGCGGAGATGGGCCAAGTGTGTGGAACTAATGTCTGGCGGGGTTGGTCGTAGGGCGCTAATCAACCTTATATCCCCCTGGGTAGGGGAGAGGAGGCACATTGAGGTCAATGGGGCAAGGAGGGACGGTCGAAGAACGCTGTATACCCCTCTCACCATATAGGTAGTTAAACGGGTAGACAGGGCAGAGGCGTTTCACTGAAATGGGACATTAGTGCCAAGCTCCTGTTGATGTCAACAAATTTGCGCAGCCATGATAAAGATATGACCAGCGCCTATGCCTCGTAACGAATCTTCAATTGTTATCGTTGAGCGATTGTTATCAGTGTCTGTAAGCTCCGGTCATCTTTATTTATCTCAGTAGTGGGCGGCGTCCACACTTGACTGGACAGACATGGACAGGAGACCTTGGTCTGTCCATTCACTGGTAGGTGCATTGTCCATTGAACATTGGAGTCACCGTAGGATGCATGGGCTGTATATTTCGAGGGGCTCGCCTCAATAGAAACAGGCCAGTGTCCAGTCCAACGGTCACCTCCGCCGCTGGAGGCTAATATTGTCCAATAAAAAGATTCACGATCGCAGCTAGGCGCTGTTTGCTTCTAGTCGTTTCACAGCACGTCGCGTCGCGGTCCGGAATGTAACAAATTCGGCCACTGACCCTACAGTTACTTCGTACCCACCAAGGACCGAACCCAGCTGGACACTGTCCACTAAAACGCCATGTTCTCATGTTCGACGAAGTTTATGCGAGCATAATTAGTCTCATATTAAAATGTATTTTTCACAGTTGATCCGAAAGGGGTCATTGCGAAGGGTCAGGGGATCCCCCCCCCCTGGGTGTCCGCATCAACCCTTGACCTCTGTCGCAGAGGGGTGATGACACTTGGGATGATCTCGCGAGATCATCATCATCTCTCTCTGTCCCATCTGATACTTATTGATACACATCGAGATACTTATATCTGTATACTGCAAGGGAGGGTTAGGGACTACAAGGTGGCAGTCTAAGCGGAATTTCGTTGTAGGGGAAAATCTCACCACTGTATATGCCGGTCCCTTGTTGTATACTGCAAGGGAGGGTTAGGGACTACAAGGTGGCAGTCTAAGCGGAATTTCGTTGTAGAGGAAAATCTCACCACTGTATATGCCGGTCCCTTGTTGTATACTGCAAGGGAGGGTTAGGGACTACAAGGTGGCAGTCTAAGCGGAATTTCGTTGTAGAGGAAAATCTCACCACTGTATATGCCGGTCCCTTGTTGTATACTGGCAGGAAGGGAGGGACTACGAGGCGGCAGTCTGAGCGGAATTTCGTTGTGGAGGAAAATCTCACGACTGTATATGCCGGTCCCTTGTTGTATACTGCAAGGGAGGGTTAGGGACTACAAGGTGGCAGTCTAAGCGGAATTTCGTTGTAGAGGAAAATCTCACCACTGTATATGCCGGTCCCTTGTTGTATACTGCAAGGGAGTGTAGGGACTACAAGGTGGCAGTCTAAGCGGAATTTCGTTGTGGAGGAAAATCTCACCACTGTATATGCCGGTCCCTTGTTGTATACTGGCAGGAAGGGAGGGACTACGAGGCGGCAGTCTGAGCGGAATTTCGTTGTGGAGGAAAATCTTACTACTGTATATACCCCTTCCTCGTTGCAGACTGACATAAATTCAGCGTGTATTTCGATATTTACCAGTACTGTAGGCGTTAAGCGTAACAGAACGTTTGTTTGTCGCAATAGATCCTAAATGTGTCTCTTGATAAACCGATAGTGCATTGAATAACATTCCCTTAAGCCATGGTAGAAAGTGTTACAATACATTCCGAGCAATGTTGTTTGTTGAATACCCTTATGTTCACGTTACACGACTGAATGTACCTTGGCTTCTACAACAAGCTTCTTTGTAGGAACGGCGTCGTTCGTGCACGGCAGATCCACACACACTTGTCGAGATACTTAATAGTAGGATGACCTTTCAAATTCACATACGCCCCTTGGCTGCAGTAAATACTTAACACTTGCTCGCATTGTGTGCTAGTGATACTTGCGAAAGGGCCATTATCCAGTAATTTGATTCATATTTAAATTAATTAAAATGACATACAAAGATTAATGTAAGAGTAACTGCTTGAGGGAGACACACTGCCGATGTCTACCGTGCACGTCAGACAGATTATGACCATAACTGATCGCATGATCAAACGCAAAAGTGGCAGTTGATGTAAGTTTCATTCAAACCATTCAAACCCATGTGTTTGACTCACATCATATGGTATGGTGGAGATCAATCCAGCTGTTAACGCTTGCCCTAATTCCACAATTAGTGTCTGTTTCTCACAGGGTTCTGATCGTTCTACTACCCAAGGTTCAATGCGCCCAGCTAATCCTGAGTCATCACTGCGCCGGAGTGAGGTTCTGATAGACAAATCTGGACCTATGGGCTTAAGACGATGCAGCTTCGCACTGTCTCAGGTTCTAGGTCATTCCATCCCTGCTCTGTCAGCATAAGGGGTAACCACTTTGGTCATGTTCGGAGTTTGAATCTCGTTGGCGGACTCGTAAGTTTAAGGCCCTAACAGTCTGCTCGGACATTGTGAGTTAGAAAATTACGAAAGAGATTGCGAGAAATTGTGGATTACTTGCGGGGACACCTGGGCATGCTGTGGGGATTCGGAAAGCAGTTGACGAGCAAACGGTTCTCTAACGCCCCAGAAAATTGTGAGAAATTGGAGTCTAGTTTGGTTCTCAGCCTTGTGAGGAGTCTAGCTCAGAACTGACTCCTAATAACTAAATGCTAGTAGAAAGCTAGTTGGAAGGTAGTTGTTAAAGCCAACTAAAATTGGAAACGAATGGACAGACTCAGGCTGAGCTGCTATCGTACCCCACTTTGGGGACAGTGGGGTAGCCCAGTGGTTAAATCGTTCGCCCGTCATGAGGAAGACCCGTGTTCGATTCCCCACATGTGTGCAGAGGGTGGAGCTTATTTCTGGTGTTCCCGCCGTGATGTTGCTGGAATATTGCTAAAGTGGCGTAAAACTATACTCACTCGTACCCCATTCCGCAAACAATTGGTCATCCCTAAAGTGATTGGCCCAGTCTCGACTTTCCATAGACCACCGTGATGAAGCTGGAATAATCCTGACTGTGGCATTACACAAGATTTACTCACTCACACATGTGCACAAACCAGTACTCGACAAAAACGGCTTTGCAATTAATGGCGCTAAACCTGCCCCCTCACTCACAGACCCGCGCACCGAGTTCACCTCCAGACTTCTTAACTCTGACGGTACATCAAAGGACTCACCTGGATTCTTTACAAAGCAACGAGGGTGGTACATGCGGGTGTGTTATTCATCCACCTTCCCGTGTGTGTAGAAAGGTGATTACACCCACCCCAAGTCGCCGGGACCGTCAATCTGCTCTCTCACTGTTTTCTATAATAAGGTATTTTGTTTGGGATAGGAAACAGAGAACACGCCAGGAACAACAGAGTTGGTAAAGCGGATTATAAACTCCACACACCGGAGTGTACAATAATCTTGAAAATGTTTTTCTGTTAAATACAACACATCGGCCGATGAATTACCTGCGACTTAAATTGTAAATGAAAACATTTCTTAAATGTCACATAGAAAGGGCATCGTTTGTGAAGCGATCTGCGAGTGTTTATTTCTTATTATACTGGACAACGCGGTGTGTGGAGGGCACTTCTCTACCAGTGTAAACACAACCAAATCCGACATTCTGAGTAGAGCTAATACCACTAAACCATCTTTCTATTATGGCGACGGGAGAAGGGACAAGCTGAAATTTCTTCACGGCTATTTGTCGACAGTGTCAATTAGGTTGTTCAAAGGGTGTTATTACAATACATGCATTCAGCATGATCGAGAAGGGCGCTGTGTGGAGCTCCGAGACCACCCACTGTAGTCATATCCGGGCACTCACATCCGGGCGGTCACACGCTCTGACGGTGGCGTAAGGGCAACTTGTTACAAGTTGTACATAAGGGATTTAATCTGTCAGGCAATTATACTCGATAAATCACAACTATGAAGCGTAATGTGGCATGCATTATTATGCAACTAGACGCATTCCAGTTTGGAATGAAAAGTGTTTTATGTGGGGATGAATAGCGACAGTAAACAACATTGGGGATTGGTGTTAAGAAATCGTTAAATTCAAAACTGCAGTCGTCCTGTAAACTCATTGATAAATATGAAAGCCTTAAGCGTACAGTTACAATTTATTTGAAAAGGCACAACGAAAGTGCATTGGTTGTGCTATTTACTAACATTAATCTTTGAACCTTGTTCACACTTACTGAATAATTCATAATGAAAATTCTCAGACACTATACACTATACGCCTTCTTCAGTGGAAAGGTCCCAGACATTGACAGCTTTACTATTCATTACATTAAATACCATATCGGAAAAGCGGGCAGACAGATTATCCAGGCATGCCAAAAGGAAAAGGTTATAATAGTCTTGGAATGCCGGATGTCGCATTCTGTCACCCACACACGCGCTTACCTTAAGACTTACCAAAAAACTTTACAAAGCCATGTTTATAAATGCAGAAAACGTTCACAACTACACAATCACAGCCGGAAATACCATGAACTTTTTAAGAACCAATTGCCTTGTTCCTTTTGAGTTATACATTTTCCCGCTGCCTTGTTCATTTTCTGTTCACAATAACAGAATTTGAATTTCCGGCAGGGACAGACTGTCTGTGTATCAAGTTTGTAAGGCCGCCCAACGCTAATTGCAAACTAATACTAACTCTCTACCTAATGTAACAATGTCGGGTCGAAGTCAGCATTATATCGTTTTCCCACCAATCTAAAACGGAAAGAAGTAAGATCTCTTTCTGGTCTACGTTCTGCACACTTGTGTGATACAGACTTTCGTTTGTCAAGACATCTTACAAAAGCCAGGCAGTAGAACTATAAACTGTGTGAACCAAAATAATTATTTAATGTCTGAATATCAATATGTATATTATTATTATTTTACAAGGTACCCTTGTTATGTTTTACGGATGTATGTTTCTGTTGTCTAAGACCTATGAAAATCCCGGTTGGAATTGGTCTTCAGTAACCCATGCTTGTCGTAAGAGGCGACTAATTCGATCGGGTGGTCAGGCTCGCTGACATGCCATCGTATCCCAATTGCGTAGATCGATGCTCATGATGTTGATCACTGGATTGTCTGGTCCAGACTCGTTTATTTACAGACACCCGCCATATAGCTGAAGAAAATTGCTAAGTGCGGCGTAAAACTAAACTCACTCACTCATTCGGTTGTCATTGTGTCTCATAAGCCTTTTCGCTGGAAGATTTTTAAAACTATGTGTCCATCGTTTGGAGACATCAGTATTATTTCCCCGTCAAAATATACTATTTCGTTTGTTTCAAAAAGATATATTGCTGGGCCTGTCAAATGTGTCCCCAAAATGACAGCATCAATGGTTAACTATAACGCAGTCAAGGGTAACTATAACACAGATATGACTTTCTAAATATTCCTTACATTAAATACCATATCGGAAAAGCGGGCAGACAGATTATCCAGGCATGCGTAAAGGAAAAGGTTATGGTAGTCTTGGAATGCCGGATGTCGCATTCTGTCACCCACACACGCGCTTACCTTAAGACTTACCAAAAAACTTTACAAAGACAAGTTTATAAATGCAGAAAAACGTTCACAACTACACAATCACAGCCGGAAATACCATGAACTTTTAAAAACTATATTGCCTTGTTCCTTTTGAGTTTTGCATTTTCCCGCTGCCTTGTTAATTTTCTGTTCACAATAACAGAATTTGAATTTCCGGCAGGGACAGACTGTCTGTGTATCAAGTTTGTAAGGCCGCCCAACGCTAATTGCAAACTAATACTTACTCCTACCTAATGTAACAATGTTGGGTCGAAGTCAGCATTATATCGTTTTCCCATCAATCTAAAACGGAAAGAAGTAAGATCTATTTCTGGTCTACGTTCTGCACACTTGTGTGATACAGACTTTCGTTTGTCAAGACATCTTACAAAAGCCAGGCAGTAGAACTATAAACTGTGTGAACCAAAATAATTATTTAATGTCTGAATATCAATATGTATATTATTATTATTTTACAAGGTACCCTTGTTATGTTTTACGGATGTATGTTTCTGTTGTCTAAGACCTATGAAAATCCCGGTTGGAATTGGTCTTCAGTAACCCATGCTTGTCGTAAGAGGCGACTATTTCGATCGGGTGGTCAGGCTCGCTGAAATGCCATCGTATCCCAATTGCGTAGATCGATGCTCATGATGTTGATCACTGGATTGTCTGGTCCCGACTCGTTTGTTTACAGACACCCGCCATAAAGCTGGAAGATTGCTAAGTGCGGCGTAAAACTAAACTCACTCACTCACTCTGTTGTCATTGTGTCTCATAAGCCTTTTCGCTGGAAGATTTTAAAACTATGTGTCCATCGTTTGGACACATCAGTATACTATTTCCCCGTCAAAATATACTATTTCGTTTGTTTCAAAAAGATATATTGCTGGGCCTAACAAATGTGTCCCCAAATGACAGCATCAATGGTTAACTATAACGCAGTCAAGGGTAACTATAACACAGAAATGACTTTCTATATATTCCATTAAATATACTCATGCCAATAATGGTTTGTCACCCCTTCAATTTTTTTAATTGGAGAGGGGTGTGAGGTGTATTGTGGGGTTGGGGTGGGAGGGGTGACAACCATTATTGGCATGAGTATACCATATCGGAAAAAGCGGGCAGACAGATTATCCAGGCATGCGTAAAGGAAAAGGTTTTAATAGTCTTGGAATGCCGGATGTCGCATTCTGTCACCCACACACGCGCTTACCTTAAGACTTACCAAAAACTCTACAAAGCCATGTTTATAAATGCAGAAAAACGTTCACAACTACACAATCACAGCCGGAAATACCATGAACTTTTTGAGAACCATATTGCCTTGTTCCTTTTGAGTTATACATTTTCCCGCTGCCTTGTTCATTTTCTGTTCACAATAACAGAATTTCCGGCAGGGACAGACTGTCTGTGTATCAAGTTTGTAAGGCCGCCCAACGCTAATTGTTAACTAATACTAACTCCTACCTAATGTAACAATGTCGGGTCGAAGTCAGCATTATATCATTATATCTAAAACGGAAAGAAGTAAGATCTCTTTCTGGTCTACGTTCTGCACACTTGTGTGATACAGACTTTCGTTTGTCAAGACATCTTACAAAAGCCAGGCAGTAGAACTATAAACTGTGTGAACCAAAATAATTATTTTAATGTCTGAATATCAATATGTATATTATTATTATTTTACAAGGTATACTTGTTATGTTTTACGGATGTATGTTTCTGTTGTCTAAGACCTATGAAAATCCCGTTGGAATTGGTCTTCAGGAACCCATGCTTGTCGTAAGAGGCGACTAATTGGATCGGGTGGTCAGGCTCGCTGAAATGCCATCGTATCCCAATTGCGTAGATCGATGCTCATGATGTTGATCACTGGATTGTCTGGTCCCGACTCGTTTGTTTACAGACACCCGCCATAAAGCTGGAAGATTGCTAAGTGCGGCGTAAAACTAAACTCACTCACTCACTCTGTTTTCATTGTGTCTCATAAGACTTTTCGCTGGATGATTTTTAAAACTATGTGTCCATCGTTTGGACACATCAGTATACTATTTCCCCGTCAAAATATACTATTTCGTTTGTTTCAAAAAGATATATTGCTGGGCCTAACAAATGTGTCCCCAAAGTGACAGCATCAATGGTTAACTATAACACAGTCAAGGGTAACTGTAACACAGAAATGACTTTCTTTATATTCCCAAAGGGTATCTCAGACCATCGGAATTGTCAACATGTAGATGCTTCACAACGTCAGGCGCGGTGGGGTAAGCCTAGTGGTTAAAGTGTTAGCTCTCCACGCCGAATACTGGGCTTCGATTCCACACGTGGGTACTGTGTATGGAGCTCATTTCTAGTGTCCCCCACCGTGATATTGCTGGAATATTGCAATATGCGGCGTAAAACCACACTCATGTCGTTTGGTAGCACTCGGATATCAGACTTGCTCACCTGGGAGCCGATCCGCAAAGCGTTCGTAACGTTACGACCTGTCGTAACTCTATAATTTATCATAGCTTACGAATGAAGCGCTACGAATGCTTTGTGGATCGGACCCTGAACTCGCGTTTGGGGAGACCAGTTAGATTACCTCAACTGGTTTATATTTATATTCTGCCTTGAGATTCAGTGTTACCAGAAACCAATCCACCTCCTCCTTTATGTCTAGCAATATTCCAACAGCTCTGGCCTTTGTGTCTATATTTCAAACCTGTAAGGTACAACAGAGCACGTAGATTTCAAAGAGTGTAAATACGCCCCTGTTCGAAAGTTGTTTAGAAAGAGTTACAACACTCAAGGCCTCTGCAGAGCTTTCGAAAGCTCCAGACATCTGGGGGCGTTGGGGTAGCCTAGTGGTTAAACGTCCGCTCGTCACGCTGAAGACCTGGGTTCGATTCCCCACATGGGTACAATGTGTGAAGCCCATTTCTGGTGTCCCCCCGCCGTCATATTGCTGGAATATTGCTAAAAGCGGCGTAAATCAATACTCGCTCGCTCCAGACATCTGTTTTTAAATTCCAAATCAGTGAATAAAATCATGGCTAATGCAATTAGCGATAACCTCTTGTACTATATGTTTATGATTTTTTTTTCAGGTGAATAGTTGACTTGCCACTGCATGTATTTGCGACGGATGAAGCAGAATACAGTCACCTAGCTAACACCTGGTATCATCACTAATTGATAGTGATTTACAAATATCCTCCTCTTCATCAATGAATGAGTGAGTGAGTGAGTGAGTTTTGTTTACGCTTTTTTTTAGCAATATTCCAGCAATATCACGGCGGGGGACACCAGAAATGGGCTTCATACATTGTACCCATGTGGGGAATCGAACTCGGGTCTTCGGCGTGACCAGTGAACGCTTTAACCACTAGGCTGCCCCACCGCCCCTCCGAATCATTGTTGTTGTTTGTATTATACAGATTAGAATCGATGTTGATGTTATTGTTATTATTATCAATTTTATCATTTAATCATCATACAGTGCCTGTTATATGTCTCTAAGCGTTATCACTTTCTTCATGAACACTGTTGTTTATCATTAAGGCTAGGGAATAACAATGGATTCATTTCAGCTCTATCAAGACGTGATAGGTTTGATGTCGATAAGCTGCAAGTATCATACGATAGGGTATTGTTTATTGTGACGGGAATGTCGTCCAGATGGGAGCAGTATTAACGCAAGCGCACGTACGCACGCATACACTGTCGTCAATTCTCTGGGTCCTACTCCCACCTCTTCTGCAACTTAGGGGGGCGGTGGGGTAGCCTAGTGGTTAAACGGTTCGCTCGTCACGCCGAAGACCTAGGTTTGATTCCCCACATGGGTACAATGTGTGAAGCCCATTTCTGGTGTCTCCCGTCGCGATATTGCTTGAATATTGCTAAATTCGAAGTAAAACCATACTCACTCACTTCAGCTTAGTATACCACATCTTACCTGTGCTCGTCACTTCAAAGGAACTCTTTTATATTCCTCGTGCTAACTTACTCTCCAACCTAATGTTTGTTCTTACAACTGTAGGGGCGGTGGGGTAGCCTAGTGGTTAAAGCGTCTGCTCGTCACGCTGAAGACCAGGGTTCGATTCCCCACTTGGGTACTTAGTTATTACTAAGGTATCTCAATACCGACACGTCAGCCCAGTCCATACTAAGGTATCCTAATACCGACACATCACCCCAGTCCATACTAAGGTATCCTAATACCGACACATCACCCAAGGCTTACTAAGGTGCCCATGCAAATAACGACACATCAATGCAAGCTCTTACTACGGTATCCCAATACCGACACATCACCCCAGGCTTACTAAGGTATCCAAATACCGACACATCACCCCGGCCTTTACTACGGTATCCCAATACCGACACATCACCCCAGGCTTACTAAGGTATCCAAATACCGACACATCAGCCCCAGCCCTTACTAAGGTATCCCAATACCGACACATCAGCCCAACCCTTACTAAGGTATCCAAATACCAACACATCACCCCAGGCTTACTAAGGTATCCCAATACCGACACATCACCCCGGTCCTTTACTAAGGTATCCAAATACCGACACATCAGCCCCAGCCCTTACTAAGGTATCCCAATACCGACACATCACCCCAGGCTTACTAAGGTATCCAAATAACGACACATCAGCCCAAGCCCTTACTAAGGTATCCAAATACCGACACATCAGCCCCAGCCCTTACTAAGGTATCCCAATACCAACACATCACCCCAGGCTTACTAAGGTATCCAAATAACGACACATCAGCCCCAGCCCTTACTAAGGTATCCCAATACCGACACATCAGCCCCAACCCTTACTAAGGTATCCAAATACCAACACATCAGCCCCAGCCCTTACTAAGGTATCCAAATACCAACACATCACCCCAGGCTTACTAAGGTATCCAAATACCGACACATCACCCCAGCCTTACTAAGGTATCCTAATACCGACACATCACCCCAGGCTTACTAAGGTATCCAAATACCTTTCATAGGTACCCTAAGGTATTCCGACACATCACCCCAGCCCTTTCCATAGGTACCCTCATTCCGACACATCACCCCAGCCCTTCCATAGGTACCCTCATTCCGACACATCACCCGCAATCCTTCTTCAGCTACCCCCTATATATAGGACATTTTCTGTTTATAAATAACAATGTAATTAATATATACTCATGCCAATAATGGTTGTCACCCCCTTCAACCATTATTGGCATGAGTGTATATGTATTTAAAAAACTCATTTGGACTTTGTACTTAAATTTGTATGAATGCAGACTTGATGTCGTCGCTATATGGCTGACATATTGCCGATGGGACGTAAAGCCCAACTCAACTCAGCTATCCCCATACCGACTAATCAGCCCCGGGCCTTCCTTGGGTATCCCCATACCGACACATCACCCCCAGTCCTTACTAGAGTACCCCCATACCGGCATACCACCCCAGTCCTTCCTCTGTTAACTACATGCCGACAGATCCCCCTCTTCCAGTCTTTCCTTGGGTACCCCCCAATACCGACGCACCACCCCAAGATTATCAATCTCACCCTGGTCAGCTCGTAGCGTACCTCTACCCAACAACACATGCACAACGAAGAGAGTGTGTGCTGTCTACCCAGCCCCCTCGCAGCAGCGTAACGCTATCCCGCCTTCTACATTGCCAGGTACCCTTACTCTTGTACCGGTGAAAGTGATAGCTCACAGACAGAGAAAGCAATAGAAAGAAGACCATCCCAACAAATAAAATCATATCAAATTCATGGCCTGAACACCTGTGTAAGGTTAAAAGTCTTGGCCAGACCTGAAAGCTAACTGCTCAATTAGCTCAAGGGATGAATGTACTGGGGGCATCGTTTTCCCCTGCCCCTCCGAGCGATTGAGACATTCTGGGAACGGGCCATGACCCCACGACACCACAAACATCAGAACGTGAGTCCCCTCAATGGGCATTCTGTTTCATTGCTTAATAAGGTGCGAACGATTTCTCAAATGAGCAGTAGAGGGCCCGTGAGCAGAATGTCGGCAAGAGCAAACACACTTGGGGGGACAGTGATTCAGTGACAGAAAGCTTCAGATATAATATCCCTCTGTCATATCACAGTCCCCCCACCCAGGCTGACACGTGAGCCACTGTGCGTTCACACACTGCGCATAAATACCCTTTTAATGACGGCCGTGTGTGCTTCTGCACCATATGAATGACTGCGTAGCTCTATCAATGGGATTTAATCAATGAGTTCGGAAATCGTGACATAACATTCATATCGCCTTGTGACGGAACGGTGTGATAGGAAATAACACTGTTCTCTATGCGGTAAATTATATATTAACGACCTGCGAACAGCAGATTTAATAATACGCTTTATCTTCTTTCGTAGGAGTTAATAAGTCGTTACGGACGCTTAATGTATGTGTCGTT
Organism: Haliotis rubra; assembly: GCF_003918875.1. NCBI lineage: Eukaryota > Metazoa > Mollusca > Gastropoda > Lepetellida > Haliotidae > Haliotis > Haliotis rubra. The sequence goes on from NW_025766004.1 coordinate 253,574, forward strand.
CTTATGTCGACAATGGACATTGAACACGAAGAAGTCTTTTTCGCTGATTCGGCGTATGATCACAATGGCACAACTGTTGCGTTTCTTACTACGTGACTACTGAAATCGACTGACTTTGTCTGTTTGACAATTATGCAAAAAATACACCCATTCATAGTTTTCCGCTGTCTTTACAACCAACACAGCCCGTGCTTTGTGTACTCAATACACAAAGCTCCCATACAACTGTCCAAAGGGCACTTTTATACCGCTGATTTCCCCCGTGCGAAGGTCAGTCAAACGATGAATTAAATGCCAATACGATAAGCATACACCCATCCCATGTAGACAACTGACCGTTTACCATTGTGTGTCCGTGTTGAGCCTATTCAGTGTTGCTATGTCATCCCGTTCTCACACTGACCGCTCGTCTCAGGCCATGCTATTTGTAAACAACACAAGCTATACTAGAATTAATCATAACCACTGTCAAAACCTCGTACGTGACTTAACTTGGAACACTCTGGTCGAATGTGAGAAAATAATTATATCCATATAATATGGACATTAACGACACGGTAGGTTGTGACCTGTGGTATAATGACCTTGACTTTAGGTCACGTTGGGAGCTGAGTGCATTGGTAAGGGACACACACAGTTGCCTTCATAATTCCCATTAAACACTGCACACAGCGACATCACGTAAATCTTGACGACAAATGTTGGTTGTTGGTTTAAGTATCGTTATATACCTTGATGAAGTTAAACTGATATGACGGTCGTTGCTTTAGGGGTTTTGATACTTTTTGCTGAAGTTTACTAGGTATATGATTGGTGGTATATAAAGTGTCATTATATACAGACAGACAGACAGACAGACAGACAGATAGTTTATTAACGTCTCACCTCACAAGCGCATAGTAACAATGCACAATACAAGTACATGTACAATAAAACAGTGAGCCACCCTTTCTGGGTTACGAGAGACTATTAGCTAAGAACATATACACGCAATATGAAAACTATATACACTTAGAAGTTATTATTAAATAACGAAGAACAATAAAAAATACATCAGTAAGATATCATAAAGTATACGTATACATACACAATATAAAACCATTACCTATTACCATATACAAGTTGCTTATTTGTTTATATATACCTGTGCTGAAGTTTACCCTGAATATGACGAGTGTTGTTTTAGATATGTCGTTATATACCTGTGCTGAAGTTTACTCTGAGTATGACGGGTGTTGTTTTAGATATGTCGTTATATACCTGTGCTGAAGTGTACCCTGAATATGACGATGTTGTTTTAGATATGTCATTATATACCTGTGCTGAAGTTTACCCTGAATATGACGAGTGTTGTTTTAGATATGTCGTTATATACCTGTGCAGAAGTTTACTCTGAGTATGACGGGTGTTGTTTTAGATATGTCATTATATACCTGTGCTGAAGTTTACCCTGAATATGACGGGTGTTGTTTTAGATATGTCGTTATATACCTGTGCTGAAGTTTACTCTGAATATGACGGGTGTTGTTTTAGATATGTCATTATATACCTGTGCTGAAGTTTACCCTGAATATGACGAGGTGTTGTTTTAGATATGTCGTTATATACCTTTGCTGAAGTTTACCCTGGATATGACGGGCTGTTTTAGATATGTGTTGTTTTAGATATGTCGTTATATACCTGTGCTGAAGTTTACCCTGAATATGACGGGTGTTGTTTTAGATATGTCATCATATACCTGTGCTGAAGTTTACCCTGAATATGACGGGTGTTGTTTTAGATATGTCATCATATACCTGTGCTGAAGTTTACCCTGAATATGACGAGTGTTGTTTTAGATATGTCGTTATATACCTTTGCTGAAGTTTACCCTGGATATGACGGGTGTTGGTTTAGATATGTCGTTATATACCTGTGCTGAAGGTTACCCTGGATATGACGGGTGTTGTTTTAGATATGTCATCATATACCTGTGCTAAAGTTTACCCTGGATATGACAGTTGTTGTTTTAGATGTGTTAACCTGGATATGACTGGCGTTGTTATACATGTGTCACTGTATACCTGTCGTTGTTTTAGATAATTTTATGTTATTACATGCCTGTTCTGATGTTTCCCCGGTATAGGGCTGGTGTTACTTAAAGTGCGTGAGAAACGTAGGCCCGTGGGGGTAGATAATAACTGATTACACCCAGGTTAGTCCCTTTACCTGAAGCGATCATTTAAGATTTTTTTACAGATAAATCATCGTGGGGTCATATATTCCTGCTTTGAGAAAATGGCGGGGTCACAATCAGGAGCAAGGCAAACGGGTTGCCGGGGAACACACCTGCCCGCTATATCAAACCTCTCTTAAATATGCGATACAGAAACTGAAAAGGTAGCATTCGTTGATTATAACATGTCGTTAAGGGAAAGATCCAAGATGACTGCAGGTATCACTTAGACGCAGTGCCTCCTTTTAATACCTGCGTGATAATACTGATTGACATCAGTGGTGTGAAAATACGAAGGATACATATAATTTTCAGCAATTAATATGGATACTTTATTTGTCCAATTATGCAAAAAATGACAACTTATACATTTTTGGTATCCTATAAAAACGTGTATAACCTTCTTTATTTAAAAATCACTAAACAAAATAGAGGATAGCGTGGCCCAGTGGGTCTCTCGTTATGTGTCTGTGGTCGAACCTCTTTGGTGGAAATGTCGTTTCAGTGTTCGTATCACTTTTAACAAATATTTGCAAGTGTCGACTCGGCACAGATTAACTTTATCATTGGTCGGGGCACCTTTAAATCACCCACCAGGCTGATGATCGAGGTCATTGCCCTAGATACGGGGATAAAAAAGCACCAGTCGATGAGATCGATGAGCAGGGATTAACACGGGGCAACTTTGACGCTGTTTAAAACCACATTTTCCCATGCGACCAGACATGGAGATTTAACGTTCACTATGAAGGAGCATATCGAGTAACACCGTGGTCTCCAAGCTGGCAGTGTCTCCCGGTAAACAGTCAGGGCTAAACAGTCAATAAGTATGTTCATTATTAAACATACAATAAGTCAAAGTTTATAAATACAATTTGAATCGATATTCACATCGAAAGATAAAGTCAGACAAAACAACCCTATACTTGTATATGTATTTATCACTCAAAGGTGGCGTATACTTGAGATATCACTGAAGAGATATCAAGGCGATATCATCTCTACAGTGAAACTGCATGATTTGCAGACCATTGTGAGCTCTAGGTTACTATGACGTCATAATTATATGACATCATTAGCCGCTCACATGACATCACTTGCCGCTCCATCACTTGTTAACTGTACTTTTATTTACACTGAATGACTGACTGAGTTTGGTTTTACGCCACTTTAGGCAAATTCCAGCAACATCACGGCGGGGAACACCAGAAATGGTCTTCACACATTGTACCCATGTGGGGATTCGAACCCGGGTCTTCGGCGTGACGAGCCAACGCTTTAACCATTAGGCTACCACCGCCCCACTTTTATTTACAATCAGGACACTGGTTACTGTCTACTAACAGAAAAAAGCTGGGCTGGAAGAATGATTTCAGAATCAAATATATCAATGCTCGTGGTTTAAAATTCACTCTAGCTTCATACTTTCAAACTATTATCGACTCATGTTGATATAATTGGTTACAGAGTTTGCTCGTCACGCCGAAGGTCTAGGTTCGGTTCCCCACATGGGTACAATGTTCAAAGTCCATTTCTGGTGCCCCTGATTGTATCCCCAATGCGTACAACGTTACGATGTCCATATATGACAGGGGCGGTGGGGTAGCCTAGTGGTTAAGGCGTTAGCTCTTCACGCCCAAGACCCGAGTTCGATTCCCACATAAGTACAATTTGGTGTCTTCCGAGCGTGATACTGCTGAAATATTGCTATAAGCGGCGTAAAACTAAACTCACTCAGTCAATAATAACAAATCACAAGGCGTGGTATTTGTTTTGGTGCAGAATAGGAACAAAATCCAACATTTGATTATCTCTGATTACCTTTACATGTATCTCCATGCACCTGTTGTGGGTTTCATGCCATTGTGTTGTAACAATGCCATGTACAGTTAGTACAGCGCTGCGATTGCATTTAGTACAACATTACGATTGTATCCCCAATGCGTACAACGTTACGATGTCCATATATGACAGGGGCGGTGGGGTAGCCTAGTGGTTAAAACGTTAGCTCGTCACGCCGAAGACCCGGGTTCGATTCCCCACAAGGTACAATTTGGTGTCTCCTGACGGGTTGGGGCGGTGGGGTAGCCTAGTGGTTAAAGCGTTGGCTCGTCACGCCGAAGACTCGGGTTCGATTCCCCACATTGGCACAATGTGTTAAGCCCATTTCTGGTGTCCCCCGCCGTGATATTGCTGGAATATTGCTAAAAGCGGCGTAAAACTAAACTCCGTCAGTCAGTCAGTCCTGACGGGTTATTGCTGGATTATTGCTAAAAGCGGCGTAAAACTAAACTCACTCACCATACACGACAAGGTACAATATCCTACAACACAGAGTTGCAGAATTTCTGTAGCACGAGTATAGGTTGTATGGACAGTGTAAAGCCTGCAGTGTCCTGCCGAGTACGCTACTAGCTTATTTCACTAAGTTATGGTGTAGTGGTTAGAGCGTCCGCCCGGAGAGCGGAAGGTCGCGGGTTCGATCCCCGACCGCGTCATACCAAAAGACGTTAAAATATGGTACTTGTTGTCCCTCGGTCCGCTCGGCATTAATGGGTACAACAAGGACTGGTCGGCTCGGAGTCAGTATAATGTGTCTGAGTGGGGCATTCATGCTTCACTGCGGCATGGTATCTCAGTGAGCTATCACTATAAAACCAGCTTCAGTCTGGGCTAGTACAAGCATGCGCATATACAAATACACACGCATGCACGTCGTCATATGAGCGAAATATTCTCAAGCACGACGTAAAACCCAATTTCACCTCACCTCACATAGTTATGATTTGTCATCACTATTAATTAAATTGTGGGTTTGCTACAAGGAGAAAATATCACACTGCTGATGGTCCAATATCCTCCTACAGAAACCTCGGCAAACAATTACGTATGATCACTGTGAAAGAACATTCAAAGTTTAACCTTAGTCTGCTACATTTTCACTTGATCATAAGTCTTAGACCTTTTCGCACCGCGGAAACCCTTCCACGAGCTCACTTTATTAAGGTTTGCAAAGTCAAGTACATGTTGCGGAACAAACACATGATTGTTGATTTTATTTGTAATATAAAGGCGCCTATCCCAAGTGTGAAGTGGATTGTATGTGACGACCAAGTGACTCGTCTACAGAGTATTGATCAGACGGAACCCAGTCAACCAGTCCCCAGTGCTGCCATCGTGCCATAAAACAATGACTGGTTCAGACAAGAAAGAAAAAACTCACATCGAAACAGACCCCTTTTTGTCCCCAGAATTTGAAAAAGTGCAACAAAATGATTGATTTACTTTAACAGACACTCGTGACCCTTTAAATAGCTCATGTACGCCGAGTGTTTCATTTCGTGCGCATGTCATTAGAGTGTGTAGAGAGGTGGTGCCTGTTTAACGTGGAACCCCCTTCTATCCAACATGTGGCTGTACTCGGCTATCTCCGACAGAATGACTACTCGGCGTGACGTTACCGGGAGAGACAAGAATGGCGAGAAACAGAGATAAGACAAGACAATAGAACAATTGTCACCACCAACAACATCCAACCCGTAACTGGCAATTTATGATACCCTGCGACAAACGGTTTTTATTTACATTTTTTTCACCTTTCTTTCAATGTGTTGATGGCGCTACAATACCTGCATTGAGATATACGTGTAAACTTTAACGGGTCAAGTGGCAGTTTATACAGATTCAGGGCCAGCGAGGAAACAAGAAGGGCCGAGACTCGGGTGACGATCGTCTTCACTCGGAGCAGGTCGAGTAGTAAGTGGTTCACTTGGTATCTTCAGAAGGATATCGCATTCGGGCTGATGCTAAGGGGGAAGAAGGTGCTGCCGTGCCCTCCGAGGTAGCAAGATCAACGAGATCCGATGGCAGACTCGGTTATAATGACCGTCGCTCGCTCTTCCATACAACAATATCGCTTGCAAAAATTATCACATCGGACGTTTCCACCAATAAATAAAATGTCTCTTTTTTGACACTGTCTTGTAAAACATGTCCTGTTTTTCAATTGTGGTTGTGTAGTAAAGGTCGCTTAAAGGTGTTCGAAGTATCTAGGTGTGTCAGACGGCCCGGAACCTAATCTCCTCAGGTTAGGTCGTCGATGTTGGAGAACCTGGGCTGGGAAGGCGCCCATTGTTTGAGAGGGCATAATTCATTACAAACAGGAAAGGCACTCCAAAAACTACATTCTTTGCGACAAGATGACTTGACTTTTCCTCTGTAATCATCTGGATAAGGAATGGAGGGCCATTGTGTATGAAAAACGTGAATGCATTCAGATTAAAATGTATATATTCAGTGTATGAAATAAGCCAAAAATCCAGTCACACATCAGGGCTTAACTTCAAAATGTTACCAGCCAAAAATGGATTTAACCAGACCAAATATGATGAATTTACTCAGATGTATGGAACATCTAAAAGTTTTACCAGACCATCGGGCTTGCTGGCTGTAAATTTAGACCGTCCGTCAGAAATCTAGACCGTCTCGGGCGGGCGGACGGGCCTCATTTCATACACTGATATATTCGATTTTTAAGAATTTGTCTTAGAGTTTACGACCGAGGTTTGGTATGGCAGCAGGTTTGGTTAGGTTGGAGTTACAGGCGCAATTGGGATAGGCCATGACAACAGTTTGGAACTGATTACGCTCTGAGTTGAAGTATGGTACTGGGTACTGACAATTTGGTACAGCGACAATTTGGGATCGGGTAGTGTTGGCGACTATTTTGGATCGGGTAGTGTTAACGACTATTTTGGATCGGGTAGTGTTAGCGACGGTTTTGGATCGGGTACAGCTTTAGCGACTTTTTTTGGATCGGGTACAGTGTTAGTGACTATTTGGAATCGGGTACAGTGTTAACGACTATGTTGGATTGGGTACAGTGTTAACGACTATGTTGGATTGGGTACAGTGTTAGCGACTATTTGGAATCGGGTACAGTGTTGGCAAATATTTGGAATCGGGTACAGTGTTGGCAAATATTTGGAATCGGGTACAGTGTTAGTGACTATTTGGAATCGGGTACAGTGTTGGCAAATATTTGGAATCGGGTACAGTGTTAGTGACTATTTGGAATCGGGTACAGTGTTGGCAAATATTTGGAATCGGGTACAGTGTTAGTGACTATTTGGAATCGGGTACAGTGTTAGCGACTATTTGGAATCGGGTACAGTGTTAGCGACTATTTGGAATCGGGTACAGTGTTGGCAAATACATTTGGAATCGGGAATCGGGTACAGTGTTGGCAAATATTTGGAATCGGGTACAGTGTTAGTGACTATTTGGAATCGGGTACAGTGTTAACAACTATTTGGAATCGGGTACAGTGTTGGTGACTATTTGGAATCGGGTACAGTGTTAGCAACTATTTGGGATCGGGTACAGTGTTAGCGACTATTTTGGATCGGGTACAGTGTTAGCGATTATTTGTAATCCGGTACAGTCTTAGCAACAGCTTGGGATTTGGGTTCAGTTTTAGCCAAAGCTTGAAATTTTGGTCACAGTTTGTGGTTTGATAAGGTTTATGCCACAGCTTGAAATTGCGTACGGTTAAATCCACAGAGTGAGGGTGGGATTTAGTTCCTGGTAAAGTTTAAGACTGGGTACAATTAAAGCCAAAGCTTCAGTGTCGGGCACAGTTTTATCAAGAGTTCTGAGAGGTGTTCATTAGCAACATTTAGGAATGGATACAGCCTTTGTCACAGCTTAAGATTACAAACTGAGAAATAGTCTCAGCCAAAGTTTAGGATCGGGTATAGTATTAGCAACTACTTGGGATCGGGTACTGCGTTAGCCACAGGTTTGGATCGGACACAACCTGAGCCATATTTTGTGACCGGGTACAATTTTAGCAACAATTTGGGATCGGGTACAACTTCAGCCACAGTTCTGGATCGAACACAGTCTTGCCCACCTTTAAGTCTTAGTACAGCTGTAACAAGACGTTTCGATCGTTTTAAGGAACAACAACAATTTGGGATCGGGTACAACCTTATCTAAAGTTTGTGATCTGGTGCAGGTTTAGCCACGGTTTGTGATTTGTTTCAATTGTAGCCACAGTTTGGGATTAGGTACAGTTCTCGTCACAGTTTTAGATCGGGCACATTCTTAGCCACAGTTTCTAATCGGTTAAGCCTGTAATCCTCGTGACAACCTCGCGAAGACATGTTCGATCTGACAATTAGTATTTGTGAACTGAATTGTTAAGAGACAACTGCCGCCTAACTTCATTTCTTGTACACACCACAGTAAAAGATACAACATACGGTTTAACACCTTAACGGAAAGGTTACAAGATTGTTAACCGAAAATTAGGTTAACCTGTCTATCACGCATGGCGTGCGCGGATGTACACATTCTCGTTTCTCTATATAACCGTGTAGCTTTATACCAGTGGTAAACTGCTGTGTCAGCGCGGTGAAATGTCAGATACTTGAGGGGAGTGGATTTGTCACGTGGTGTAATCCCATCTGACCTGTGGTACCGCATGGGGTCTTGCTATACTACTCATAAGGCGATAAGGACAACGCGCTTCTTATATATTACTACAGTTACTTTGTCTTGCAGATCCGGGTTAGAGTGAGTGAGTGAGTTTGGTTTTACGCCGCTTTTAGCAATATTCCAGCAATACCACGGCGGAGTACACCAGAAATGGGCTCGGAGTCAGTATACACACATTGTACTGCCATGTGTGAGGAATAAAACCAGCCTCGGGTCTTCGGCATGGCAAAGGAACGCTTTATTCTCACTAAAACCCCAGGCTACCCCACCGCCCCTCCGGGTTAGAATTGGTCTTCAGTAAGTAACCCATGCTTGTCGTAAGAGGCGACTAACGGGATCGGGTGGTCAGGCTCGCTGACTTGGTTGACACATGTCATCGTATCCCAACTGCGTAGATTTATGTTCATGCTGTTGATCACTGGATTGTCTGGTCCAGACTCGATTATTTACAGACAGCCGCCATAGAGATGGAATATTGCTGATTGCGCGTCTGGAACATGCGAAACAGGCATCGGTAGTTTTAGCATTGATCGACGAATTCTGTTATCTATGAATCCAATCAGCTTGCTTCGGCCCTACAGTTATTGAGTCTTATTCAAAATATTATCCTCCGATCGCCGCCATTTTGTAACAGTTTTAGGGACAAATTGGGATTAGGGCCTAAATTTGTGAAGCTCTCTTAGCGCTAAGATAGTCGTAAGTTAATGTTAATGCATGGCACCTACAACTATCTTAGCTCTAAGAGAGTTTCGAAAATCTAGGCCCTGGTCCAGTTTTAGCCACAGCTTAAGATTTGGGTACAGTTGGGTAAGTCAAAGTTTGAGATTTTAGCCACAGTTTGTGATTTGATTCAAGTTTTGTCACAGCTTGAGATTGTGTATAGGGACTTGGAATTATTGAGTCTTATCCAAAATATTATTCTCCGATCGCCGCCATTTTATAACAGTGTTAGGGATAAATTGGGATCTGATCCAGTTTTAGCCACAGCTTAAGATATGGGTACAATTTAAGTCAAAGTTTGTGATTTGATTCAGTTTTTGCCCCAGCTTGAGATTGTGTATAGTGACTTGGAGTTATTGAGTCTTATTCAACATATACTCATGCCAATAATGGTTGTCACCCCCTTCAATGTTTTTTATTGGAGAGGGGTGTGGGGTGTTGGTGTGGGGTGTGTGTGGGGCTGGGGTGGGGAGGGGGTTGACAACCATTATTGGCATGAGTATATTACCCTCCGATCGCAGCCATTTTGTGGCATCTCCTTATCATCGTGGCTGTATAATATGACGACTTACGACAGAGGTATTGCAGTAGAGAGGATTGCATCATCGTGATCCGAACACATATATTACGATCAGATGTAGCAGAGAGTGAAACCATGTTTGCTTGATTTATGTTCTACGCCTCCCTCAGCAGTATTCCAGCTAAATGATGGCGGTCTGTAAATAATCGAGTCTAGACAAGACAATCCAGTGATCAACAGCATGAACATCAATTTAAGCAGTTGGAATAAGATGACATGTGTCAACTAGGTCAGCGAACCTGACCACACGATCCCGTTAGTCGCCTCCTTTGATTGACATCATGAGCACCAAATAACCGAATATGTCTGACTATTATGAGGACATTTCGAACGATGGATTGATATTTTGAAGTTCGGTTATTGTCTTGCAAGAATGAGGAGGTGTCCTGTGAAGTAGTAGAGAAAACTACGGATAGAAGACGCCGTGGTTAATGTTGAAATGACGTATATCTGTACGAGTACACAACTACAATTTCTGTCGAGGCTTGTGGCGCGGTTGGCAACATATTCCATTTCAAATAGTTGCACAGAGTAGCGTCCCTTTGCCGCACCAGAATCCGTTGGTCGATTACACGATTCTCTCCGTCAAAACCTTGGAACACCATTCAAAGCTGCGTTGAGGACACGCTATTCACAAGGCACACCAGAAACCCATGATTGTGGGGTTTAGTCCCGTTTCACCTCGGTTAATGTTCTAGGTTTGACGTCACCTTACAAGTGCTCGAAAGTTTCACGAAGGAGAAACCGGCATCACTTTAGACTTACCTCCCACATTGAACCAAGGCGCCGTGAAAGAGAGTGAGTGAGTTTGGTTTTACGCCGCTTTTAGCAATATTCCAGCAACATCACGGCGAGGACATCAGAAATGGGCTTCACACATTGTGCCAATGTGGGGAATCGAACCCGGGTCCTCGGCGTGACGAGGGAACGCCTTAACCACTAGGCTACCCCACCGCCACGCCGTGAAAAGACTGAAAGTCTTTTCAAAGCGGCGTGAAACCCAGGCCCCTCACTCACTCAAAGTGACAAACGAAATTCAAATAAATATTATATTACTACATATGTACCCATGTGTAGGTAATACGCAACCAATACATATATCTCTGCTATTATGCATGTGCATGCATGTATGCAAGTGTGTGAGTCTGTGCGATCGTCTCGGGCAAAGACTGCACACCTGTGTTGAATAGACAGGATCCTATCTCACCTGTGACAGTCCGCGCAAGGTAAGCGTATACAAGTGTAATCATGAACTATATACACGAGATAGGCAGGTGGGGACCAGGTGGCGTGGAGAAGATTCCGCCAATATTCTTCTTATCAATATATACTAACTTGGACGCTTGTTCACACGAAGCAGCGATAAGGGCACTCTTCCTAATCAAACACCAATAGTTGACTTGGCCTCGGCTGCAGGTGCTCGGACTGAAACTGGACGGGGAGAGATTGTACTACCCTCGATATGGTTGAAGCCTTCATGGATGGATTGGGGGTGAGGGTAATGGGTTTGTACACATGGTGTTGGGTAGGGCAGGTGCACATACAGGCTAGGTATGAGTTGAGCAACGGTAAAGAATAGCGATACAGTCGGGTTTAATACCGCTTATAACAGTATTAATTTATAGGGGTGGGTATTGCAGAGAATTTTCATATTGCGATATATTGCGATGCGAAAGCATGTATTGCGATATGTATTGCAATATATTGCATGAAGTATTTTTAAACAAAGAACTACTTATAATCGAGTTAATGCTTGATTTATAGAGAAAAAACACGGCAAAATCACTATGCTTGATTAAGCTTTAATAACAACTTTTCATCATGATAAAATAGAAATGTATATAATATTGTGCACAAATGAAACAAGGAAATATCCGAAGATTTCCGAGTGTTACGAAGTTTTTTTCCGAATGCAAGTCAAAAAACCGGTTTTCGATCAGCGTATCGCAATTCGTATCGTTTTCATGTCTGAATCGGTTAATACCGGTAAACCGGTTATATTGCGCAACCCCATTAATTTACAGTAGTGAGTGAGTGGATTTAGTTTTACGCAGCAATATCACGGCAATATCCAGGGTTCCTAACAATGTTGTGTCTAGCTTAAAGCGACCTGCATAAATACCTCGAGTGAGTTAGTGAGTGAGCGAATTTAGTTTTATGCCATTTTGAGCAATATTCCAGCAATATCACGTGGGATACCAGAAATGGCCTTCACACATTGTACCCATGTGGGGTATCGAACCCGGGTCTTCCGTGCGACGAGCGAATGCTTTAACCACTACACTACCGCACCGCCCCTCAATTCACAGTAAACTTATTGCTGTACTGAACTCTAAGGACCACCACTTTCAGCTCGTAATAACCGTAGTTCGTTATACGCATGCCTACTAATATAAACAGCAAGCAGCCAGGACCAACACTGTTCGTTATAAACGTGTTTGTTATAAACGTGGTTTTCTGTATATGACAGTGTGCCGTGAGGTGTTCGGTTTAAGCTTGAGAATATTTCGCTCATATGACGAAACGTATGGTATTTCTTGTATATGAGACTTAAGCTGGTTTTATAGTGTAGCTCACTGAGATGCCGCAGTATGAATACCCTCCAGATTATACTGATCCGCGCCGACCAGTAGTGTGCCAGGACGATATGGGAGGAAATCCTGAAATGATGCTGAGTCGAATGTTCCACATTTTAGTGACCCCACGGTTTTGGTGATGGGAAAACTAGAAACAATCGGGGCAAACCGGGATTCGAACCCAGAATCATAGGTTTTTATCGTGTCAAGTCACTAGACTTAGCACAGCGAATTGCTAAGCCCCAAGGCGATAGGGACACCCAGGCCCCGATAACGGTGGGTGGTAGGTGAAGATGAGATACTGGATTAGGGAAGGGTACCCGGGTGAGGTTAGCTGTAGCGGTTGGTTAAGAGGTGGGAAAAAGGTTTATGTAAGTTTTCTTGCTGAGGTTACGTGTTCAGGTGGGTAGCAGTAGGGCTAGATATAGGGGATTGGTGATGTTACGGGATTGGGTGTAGTGCGGTGCGGTGCGGTGCGGTGGAGTGGAGTGTAAATAATAGGATTAGGGATAAGGGTTGTGTAGCGTCAAGGATAAAGAACATGAATGGGGATAAGGAATGTGCAGTGTCAATGATAAAGAATATGAATGGGATAAGGGTTTTGTAGTGTCAAGGATAAAGAATATGAATGGGATAAGGGTTTTGTAGGGTCAAGGATAAAGAATATGAATGGGGATAAGGATTGGGCAGTGTCAATGATAAAGAATATGAATGGGATAAGGGTTTTGTAGGGTCAAGGATAAAGAATAGGAATGGGGATATGTGTTGTGGAGTGTCAAGGATAGAGAATATGAATGGGGATAAGGGTTTTGTAGTGTCAAGGAGGAAGAATATGAGTGGGGATATGGGTTGTGTAGTGTCAAGGACAAAGAATAGGAATGGGATAAGGGTTTTGTAGTGTCAAGGATAAAGAATAGGAATGGGGATAAGGATTGTGCAGTGTCAATGATAAAGAATTTGAATGGGGATAAGGGTTTTGTAGTGTCAAGGACAAAGAATAGGAATGGGGATATAGGTTGTGTAGTGTCAAGGATAAAGAATAGGATTGGTATAAGAGTTGTGTTATTACAAATCTGAGAGGATAGGGTGGGAAGGGACAAAAGTGGTATTATGGCAGTTCTGAGTGATGGGCATTGGGTGGGGACAAGGCTGATGTAGTGGTATGGATAAGTGGAAGGGATGATGTGGATGCAGTAGTGTGTGACGGGAATGGGCAAGGGATACGGGTACTGATATGACAATCTGAGGGTTTTAGAATGGAATATGGACAAGGGTAGTGATGGGGAAAGGCTAGATGGGGAGGGATAGATGATGGATACTGGGTGGGGATAAGGATGATGGTGGGGCAGGGCTAGGTGGTTGGGATGGTGTAATTGGATAGTGATGCTGCAATGTCAGGGAATGGATACAGAATTAACACAGGGGTGGCGATGTTAAGGGTTGGTACAGGGTGGAGATAGGGGTGGCGATTTCGCAATGTTAAGGGATAGGTACAGGGTGGAGATAGGGGTGGCGATGTCGCAATGTTAAGGGATAGTTACAGGGTGGAGATAAGGGTGGCGATGTCGCAAAGGAAAGATGATAAGTAAGGATGATAATGGAGCTAAATTGTGGGGATAAGGGTAGTGTATTTGCAATGTTAAGGGATGGGTATGGGTCGGGATAAGGATAGTGCTATTCGCGGTAATAACAGACATTGTGTGTCATGTAGATAAAACACTGCCAGAACGTTCAATGTGAATCTCGTGTTGTATCCATTTTTGCAATGTACGTTAAACAATCAACAGAAAAACACAAAAAGGTGATTAATGTATTTTAAATCAATTCTTCAAAACGTCCTTTAAATGAGGGACCATTGCTTTGATATTCGCCGTCATGGCGCCTGTCTCCCCTTGTATAAACTACCGCCGTCATATCGGTGCACGAGAGGCCCATGCTTCTAGGGGCCTTGACTTTCATCTTTATCGTTACAACATTACGAAACCGCTGTTTCTGGGATTGTGCGCAGCATTACAAGAATGTTTTTATTCATAACGGAAACGTTTCTTTTTATGTTGCCATGACCTTTGAGCGAGTGTTAGGGGCAGGGAACCAGACGAGCTACTACTCGTGGACATGTGATTGATAAATGATCAGTGCGAATAATTGACGGCGGTTTGCATCGATACGAGGAGTACGCACCATACAGTTTAAGTGTGCGAATATAAAGAAAGCCTTGTCGAGTGATTACACCGTCAAACGTGACGGGTGACACTGTGGGACTGTGTAAACACCGTGCACGTTGTATAACGTTGTCGGCCACGCCGCAAGACCTGCCTACAGGTGTTCTATATGTTGACTGGCGTGCCTGTCTCACAACACTGGCTCATAGCCCTTATCTCGGGGAATATTCAATAAAAAACACAACATTTATCAAGGGGTAGATTTTAGTTAAATGGGTGGAAGACAAACTGTGGCTCCCGTGTTGTAGGAGCGTTATGAGATCTAATTGATTGCACTGATAAGCGGTATCTGTAGGTAGGAATGACACTGGTTTCATTCACAGTAAACCGAGGCGACGTTGGTTCTCACACACTTACACACACGGGGTCGACTTGATATAAGACATTATCACGTTTGGCAAGTCATTGTCAACGCCGCGGTTTACTTGCATTCATAAACAACAAATCAACCTCACCAAACACGGATCTTGGGCCAGGAGGCGGTGTCATCAGCACCGTATCGGGTCCAAACACGTGTATCATTCATAGTAGAAGTCGTGACATTTACAAACGTAGCTCACTTCATGATTTGTACGTTTGTGTGAAGAAGGGAGATGAGTAGCCATGAGAGGTCCTTTGATCTATACCACTCAAAAGACGTTAAGGACCACCCTGTTCCGTCATATTACACTAGTTAAGCTGTTAGGGCATGGTGTGACTGACTAACGACAGAAATATAGGAGAATCGGATGTCCCTAACCTGTTTTGAGTGACATGGCATGACACCTTATCTATAGTAATATGAAAGAATCGGGTTTCCTTAATTTCTTTTGAATGGCATGGTAACGACAGGTTATCGATAGTAATATGAAAGAATTTGGTTTCCTTAATTTCTTTTGAGTGGCATGGTAAGATAGGTTAACTATGTATATATGAAAGAATCGGGTTTCCTTAATTTCTTTTGAGTTGCATGGTAAGACAGGTTAACTATAGCAATATGAAAGGATCGGGTTTCCTTAATTTCTTTTGAGTGGCATGGTGAGACAGGTTAACTATAGCAATATGAACAACCTGGGTTTCCTTAATTTCTTTTGAATGGCATGGTAAGACAGGTTAACTATAGCAATATGAACAACCTGGGTTTCCTTAATTTCTTTTGAATGGCATGGTAAGACAGGTTAACTCTAGAAATATGAACAACCTGGGTTTCCTTAATTTCTTTTGAATGGCATGGCAAGACAGGTTAACTCTAGAAATATGAACAACCTGGGTGTACTTAATTTCTTTTGAGTGGCATGGCAAGACAGGTTAACTATAGCAATATGAACAACCTGGGTTTCCTTAATTTCTTTTGAATGGCATGGTAAGACAGGTTAACTATAGAAACATGAACAAACTGGGTTTCCTTAATTTCTTTTGAATGGCATGGTAAGACGGGTTAACATAGTAATATGAAGAAACTGAGTTTCCTTAATTTCATTTGAATGGCATGGTAAGACAGATTGATTGTACAGTGATATGAAAGAATCGGGTTTCTTTAACATCTTTTGGGTGGATTGGCAAGACTGACAAGCAAGAATCAAGTGTCCTTAACATCTTTGAGTGGTATTGAACGTTGAACCAGCTATGACGCAAATGTATTAAGCTTGTAGCAGTAGTTATCATGTGATGTTCTTAGAAACTACTTTTGCAAAAATCTTATATTGTTTTAGTGGCGGATCAAGGATTATTTTCAAACGAATTTGGTTCGCACCAATACAGCGGATCCTGCCACTGTTAAGGGACGTATTTCATTTAGACATTTAGCGAACATAGTATCAGTTTTGAGAAATCAATCGTTACATTTGACAGCTGCCTCTGTCAGACTCAGGTGTAAAATGACTAACAAGGGTGACCGACTGATCTCAGTGATTTAACAACCCTTGACATGGTGAGCTTTAACAAGATCTAAAACCTTCCCATTTCTCATCTCGAATGCTCAAACGTAACCCCTCACCCCTTTTACCTCAGTCATAAACATTACGAACCCTTAACCCTACATCGACGTACCTCACCCCTCACTAGTTACATGCCCTCGCCCAGGTGTTTTGAGAAGCAACAAGCAGTCGATAGCTGATAGGAAAAAGGTAAGATTAATCATCAGTCGGTTGTTCTTCGTTTGCAAACACACAGCTTTGAGATCCGGACGCTATATGTTCCTGTACACCTAATATATGGCGGGAAATTATTACAGTAGGGATTGGTTGGCTCCACATGACGAAATTTCCCCTCGATGAGATAACTATACTATTGGTAGGGCATGACGCATTGGTATTGGTTGTCTCTTTATGCCGTTAAAAGGTGTGCATGTAAAACCAGGACGATATCTCCGATCTCAGAATATGTACAATCTCTCGGTTCCCTCAACATCCACTAAACTTGCTGATCGTGCCTTCTCCAAAGTTGTCCCTACCTTGTGGAACAATCTACCATTTGAACTCAAAACAGCAAGCTCTCACAAATCCTTCCAGAACTGTCTAAAAACTTTCCTGTTTAATCAAGCATATGATATGTAAATTATCTACCCTGTTCAGCGCCATTGAGCAGCTCAAAGTTGGAAAATAGGCGCTATACAAATTAATTATTGTTATTATGATTATTGTTATAATATTGCTGACAGCAGACTGCCGGTATGTATGCGTAATCATTACTCACTTGGCACCGTGATAAAGGTGTGATATTGTTGACTACAGGTGTCCATGATATTTTTATATTTTTGCTGATTTGTAGAAAAATGTCAACTCACTAACCACACGACGAAACATGGTATCAATTATATTTTTACCTATTACGTTTATGAATAGTATTACATAATACTTTATAAAGGGGTCAGATTTAACATATGTTTTATTTAGGATTACATTTTCTGTCTTAAATTTTCTCATTGCCTTGATATATTAAATTACAGCATTATTATGTGGGTCGCTGTGACACAGGTGCAATGTCCTAAAACACAGGCCGACGTGATGAAGATGTGATGTCACTGGCTTTTAGCATCCGCGTTAAAGAAGTGATATTAATGTCAGGAGACATCGTAATAAAGATGGGTTATCATTGACTGCGGACCTCCGTGATAAAGATGAGATATCACTGACAGCAATCTTGGTGATAAAGATGAGATATCATAGACTGCAGTCTTGGTGATAAAGATGGGATATCATTGACTGTAGTCTTGGTGAAAAAGATGAGATATCACTGACTGCAGTCCTCCGAGATAAAGATGAGAAATCATTGACTGCAGTCTTGGTGATAAAGATGGGATATCACTGACTGCAGTCTTTTTGATAAAGATGAAATATCACTGACTGCAGTCGTCCGAGATAAAGATGAAATATCACTGACTGCGGGCAACTGTGGTGAAGATGAGATATCATTGACTGTAGTCTTGGTGATAATAATGAGATATCACTGACTGCAGTCCTCCGAGATAAAGATGAGATATCATTGACTGGAGTCTTGGTGATAATAATGAGATATCACTGACTGCAGTCCTCCGAGATAAAGATGAGATATCATTGACTGTAGTCTTGGTGATAAAGATGAGATATCATTGACTGTAGTCTTGGTGATAAAGATGAGATATCACTGACTGCAGTCCTCCGAGATAAAGATGAGATATCATTGACTGCAGTCTTGGTGATAAAGATGAAATATCACTGACTGCAGTCCTCCGAGATAAAGATGAGATATCATTGACTGCAGTCCTCGGATATAAAGATGAAATATCACTGACTGCAGTCCTCCGAGATAAAGATGAGGAGTCATTGACTGCTGTTTTGGTGATAAAGATGAAACATCACTGACTGCAGTTCTCCGAGATAAAGATGAGATATCACTGACTGCAGTCCTCCGAGATAAAGATGAGATATCATTGACTGCAGTCCTCCGATATAAAGATGAGATATGACTGACTGCAGTCCTCCGACATAAAGATGAGGAGTCATTGACTGTTGTCTTGGTGATAAAGATGAAACATCACTGACTGCAGTTCTCCGAGATAAAGATGAGATATCACTGACTGCGGGCAACTGTGGTGAAGATGAGATATTACTGACTGCAGTCTTGGTGATAAAGATGAGATATCACTGACTGCAGTCGTCCGAGATAAAGATGAATTATCACTGACTGCGGGCAACTGTGGTGAAGATGAGATATCATTGACTGTAGTCTTGGTGATAATAATGAGATATCACTGACTGCAGTCCTCCGAGATAAAGATGAGATATCATTGACTGTAGTCTTGGTGATAAAGATGAGATATCATTGACTGTAGTCTTGGTGATAAAGATGAGATATCACTGACTGATGTCCTCCGAGATAAAGATGAGATATCATTGACTGCAGTCTTGGTGATAAAGATGAAATATCACTGACTGCAGTCCTCCGAGATAAAGATGAGATATCATTGACTGCAGTCCTCGGATATAAAGATGAAATATGACTGACTGCAGTCCTCCGACATAAAGATGAGGAGTCATTGACTGTTGTCTTGGTGATAAAGATGAAACATCACTGACTGCAGTTCTCCGAGATAAAGATGAGATATCACTGACTGCGGGCCACTGTGGTGAAGATGAGATATCATTGACTATAGTCTTGGTGATAAAGATGAGATATCACTGACTGCAGTCCCCCGAGATAAAGATGAGATATCACTGACTGCGGGCAACTGTGGTGAAGATGAGATATTACTGACTGCAGTCTTGGTGATAAAGATGAGATATCACTGACTGCAGTCGTCCGAGATAAAGATGAATTATCACTGACTGCGGGCCACCGTGGGGAAGATGAGATATCATTGACTGTAGTCTTGGTGATAATAATGAGATATCATTGACTGCAGTCCTCCGAGATAAAGATGAGATATCATTGACTGGAGTCTTGGTGATAATAATGAAATATCACTGACTGCAGTCGTCCGAGATAAAGATGAAATATCACTGACTGCAACTGTGGTGAAGATGAGATATCATTGGCTGTAGTCTTGGTGATAATAATGAGATATCACTGACTGCAGTCCTCCGAGTCCTCCGAGATAAAGATGAGATATCATTGACTGTAGTCTTGGTGATAAAGATGAGATATCATTGACTGTAGTCTTGGTGATAAAGATGAGATATCACTGACTGCAGTCCTCCGAGATAAAGATGAGATATCATTGACTGCAGTCTTGGTGATAAAGATGAAATATCACTGACTGCAGTCCTCCGAGATAAAGATGAGATATCATTGACTGCAGTCCTCGGATATAAAGATGAAATATGACTGACTGCAGTCCTCCGAGATAAAGATGAGGAGTCATTGACTGCTGTCTTGGTGATAAAGATGAAACATCACTGACTGCAGTTCTCCGAGATAAAGATGAGATATCACTGACTGCAGTCCTCCGAGATAAAGATGAGATATCATTGACTGCAGTCCTCCGATATAAAGATGAGATATGACTGACTGCAGTCCTCCGACATAAAGATGAGGAGTCATTGACTGTTGTCTTGGTGATAAAGATGAAACATCACTGACTGCAGTTCTCCGAGATAAAGATGAGATATCACTGACTGCGGGCCACTGTGGTGAAGATGAGATATCACTGACTGCAGTCCCCCGAGATAAAGATGAGATATCACTGACTGCGGGCAACTGTGGTGAAGATGAGATATTACTGACTGCAGTCTTGGTGATAAAGATGAGATATCACTGACTGCAGTCGTCCGAGATAAAGATGAATTATCACTGACTGCGGGCCACCGTGGGGAAGATGAGATATCATTGACTGTAGTCTTGGTGATAATAATGAGATATCATTGACTGCAGTCCTCCGAGATAAAGATGAGATATCATTGACTGCTGTCTTGGTGATAAAGATGAGATATCACTGACTGCTGTCTTGGTGATAATGATGAGATATCACTGAGTCTCCGTGATGTCACACTTCTAACTCCAGGCCTCTGAAAACAAGAGGTTATTTGATGTGATATTTCTGACAACAGGCGTCCAGGATATTATGCTGAATCACATAAAACTGTTCACCAATTCACCACACCATAAACAAGGAGATCAGTTTCCTTTACCTTTTGGCCATTCTTTATCATAACACTCTCAAAACCGTACGTATCATCTATGAAACATGACGACGAACGATACATTTTAAACAAACTTCACCAGTACTAAAACTGGTATACACAGCATTTGATATAGTTACCATAGTTACGTACCCATGATAATCCGGGTTAGAATTGGCCTTCAGCAACCAATGCTTGTCGTAAGAGGCGACTAACGGGATCGGGTGGTCAGGCTCGCTGATTTGGTTGATGCATGTCATCGTATCCCAACTGCTTTGATCGATGTTCATGCTATTGATCACTGGATTGTCTAGTCCAGACTGGATTATTTACATGTAGCTGGAATATGGCTTAGTGCGGCGTTAAACAACAAACAAACAGACCATAGTTATGCTTTGGACCTCACATTTGAGGAATTTCTGTGACTTTTTCAACGTAATCACAGTTCGATAACGGTTATATATGGTTGGTCAAGTCCATAGTTCAAGTGTATACTTTGTCCAACAGGTCCGTATCAAGTCAACGCCCACGCACATACAATCTTTACACAAATGAACTGTGTCAGTTGGAACGACAAGCATGAGTTTGTAAACGGGTAATAAATACAGTATTGTCAAGTTGTTTTGTAAGCTCTCGTATATCAATCCTCTTATCTCCCGTTTTCAAAGAAGAGTGACAGGTTGCGTGCCTTACCCTTGCAAGGACAGGCTGGTTCGAATCCTACAGTCTCTCCGATTATGAATCTAGGTGTGTCGGTACCGTACCGTGTTTTGGTCAGCATCTGAAACGCCATTTAAGCGGACACCTGACTATAGTATATGTGTAAGCCACAATCTCACTAAAATGTGATACAAGTGCTCGCTACAGCTAATCAACGATCTCACGACATAACGCCACAGGTAACATCAGAACAAATTTTAATCGGAGCTAAGGGGATAATTCTGTGGATATACAACCTCTCTATCATCATCATTAAACGTCGCTTAGTGGACTATGACAAAGAAAGTCAGATTATTTTCGAAAATGCATCTTGTTAAACACATCCATCACGGTGATATTCCGAAAGATAATTATGGGTCGTACGGCCAATTCCGTCAAAATCATTGTCTATCTCTCACTTCGGTGGTTTGAACATTTGAACAGAATGGACTTCGACTTTGAGTTCGACACCATGCGGAACAGCGTCTCTTGGAAGTGCGAGAGACCTGTGATGGCTGGGTCGAATCTTAACTATGTTTCCCCTGTTATGTTTCTGGGTGTGTTGGCACCATCTGTTCTGTTCAAGTCAAGCCCAATTTACTCACCCACTCAAATTGCAAAATGGAATTTCAAGAAGCAAAGGTTCCAAATACCCACTGGTTATCGCTCAACTCGAGTTTCACAATGCGATGGTTGTTTCTAAACAAGATCTGATTTTGTGTCATCATGACCAACGACGTTAAGCCCTGCTCATGTGTTTCCACCTTGATAGAGGGACGATGTGTGTGTGTGTGTGTGTGTGTGTGTGTGTGTGTGTGTGTGTGTGTGTGTGTCTGTCTGTCTGTCTGTCTGTGTGTGTGTGTGTGTGTGTGTGTGTGTGTGATCCGGTGAGGTGAGGTGTAATTGGGTTTAACGTCGTGCTTGAGAATATTTCGCTCATATGACGACGTGCATGCGTGTGTATGTGTATGTGCGGCTGCTTGTACCAGCCCAGACTAAAGCTGGTTTTATAGTGCTAGCCCACTGAGATACCATGCGGCAGTGAAGCATGAATACCCCACTCAGACACATTATACTGACTCCGAGCCGACCAGTCCTTGTTGTAGCCATTAATGCCGAGCGCCAGGCAGGGACCAACAAGTTCCATATTTTAACGTCTTTTGGTATGACGCGGTCGGGGATCGAACCCGTGACCTTCCGCTCTCCGGGCGGACGCTCTAACCACTACACCACGGAGGCGGTCTGTGTGTCATCCGGCCCGGGTTCGATTTTCCACGTTGATACAATGTTTGAAACATTTCTTGTGTTTCCCGCCGCGATATTGTTCGAATATTGCTAAAAGCGGCATAAACCGAAACTCCACTCATTCAATGATAGAACTGTACCATTGCCAACCGAATATCTTCAACAATTAGAGATGGGGTGGGGAAGGGTGGGGGTAGGGGGGTGCTTGGTGTTATGTGTGTTATTATGGCTGCGTTTTCCATATTGCTGAAGGCGGGTATATTTAAGACTGTTATATACTTTGATCCTAAAAATGTGACTACTCCATCACGGTGATTGATGTTTATATGTGTCTATTTCAGGAGGATATATGAATTTAAAACTGAATTATAGTTTAACACCTTTTTAACGACAAGTAGTCCCCTTTGAGGGAGGGCTGCATGCGCCATGCGTCATAGGAAAAGAGGCTTTGACGGGAAAAGAGTGTCAGTTTGGCGTTTTAAAGATGCGTTAAAAATCATATTGATTCGGGATAAATCTCCACCAGGCGCTAGGCGACATTAGTTGCCTTTATCTTGTCGCCAGATGATGAAGTAAATGTAAAACAAGTTATCCGCTCTTAAAACATTCTCAAACATGGCAGGTAATATGACGTATTACTGACGTAACATTCCTGCCCTGCGGTAGCTATTAACATGTCATGTGTGAATGTTCTGATGGGTAGGGAGGTATCAATAAACAGGCTCTCCGTGAATGTTCGTGAATGTTCTGATGGGTAGGGGAGGTATCAATAAACAGGCTCTCGTGAATGTTCGATAGGTAGGGGATGTATCAATAAACAGGCTCTCCGTGAATGTGATGGGGAGGTATCAATAAACAGGCTCTCCGTGAATGTTCTGATGGGTATGTTCAGGTGGAGGTATCAATAAACAGGCTCTCCGTGAATGTTCTGATAGGTAGGGAGGTATCAATAAACAGGCGTGAATGTTCTGATGGGTAGGGGGAGGTATCAATAAACATGGGTCCGTGAATGTTGGAGGTATCAATAAACAGGTCATGCGTGAATGTTCAGGATGGGTAGCTGAGGTATCAATAAACAGGTCATCGTGAATGTGTGAATGTTCTGATGGGTAGGGAGGTATCAATAAACAGGCTCTCCGTGAATGTTCAGGTGAGTAGCTGAGGTATCAATAAACAGGTCATGTGTGAATGTTTTGATGGGTAGCTGAGGTATTAATAAACAGGCTCTCCGTGAATGTTCAGGTGAGTAGCTGAGGTATCAATAAACAGGCTCTCCGTGAATGTTCTGATGGGTAGCTGAGGTATCAATAAACAGGCTCTCCGTGAATGTTCTGATGGGTAGCTGAGGTATCAATAAACAGGCTCTCCGTGAATGTTCTGATGGGTAGCTGAGGTATCAATAAACAGGTCATGTGTGAATGTTCAGGTGAGTAGCTGAGGTATCAATAAACAGGCTCTCCGTGAATGTTCTGATGGGTAGGGGAGGTATCAATAAACATGCTCTCCATGAATGTTCTGATGGGTAGCTGAGGTATTAATAAACAGGTCATACGTGAATGTTCTGATGGGTAGCTAAGGTATTAATAAACAGGGCACATGTGAATGCTCAGATGGGTAGCTGAGTTATAAATAAACAGGTATGGATAGGTCAGTGATCAATTAACTGGTGATACGTGAATGTTCTGGAAGATAGCTTATCCCCATTACCAAATTAAAATGATTATATTTCTGTTCGTGCTGACTATCCAGCTTTTAACATATTTTAAGATAAACGCTCATGTTTGTATATTGCTATTAGAACTGACAGATCGATCCTGACAAGACCATCACATTCTGGCAACCAAAGATCTTTACCATTTTTAAAAAATATGTTTTGCCATAATCACCTATCTAACTTTTCATACATATCAATTCAGAGATTGACTTAAATAGCCAGTTGACTTAAATAGCCAGTTTTACGCCGCACTCAGTAATATTCCAGCTATATGGCGGCGGTCTGTAAATAATCGAGTCTGAACCAGACAATCCAGTGATCAACAGCATGAGCATCGATCTGCGCAATTGGGAACCGATGACATGTGTCAACCAAATCAGCGAGCCTGACCACCCGATCCCGTTAGTCGCCTCTTACGACAAGCATAGTCGCCTTTTGTGGCAAGCATGGGTTGCTGAAGACCTATTCTACCCCGGATCTTCACGGGTCAGAAGACACGAACATTAGGTTTGCATCCTTGTGCATCTCTCATCTCAAATCCCCAAACGTCAAACCCCGCGTTGCCGTTTTAACCCTATAACTTCTCAAACAAAACCTCCACCCCGTACCATCGTGACTCAATCCCTGGACTATTCACTACATCTACCACGCTGAAGTATCCTCTCAGGAGCTAAAAACACATCAGTGGACGGCTGTGTGTGTTAACCTGCGCTCAGTTATAATTCAACAATGCGTGAGGAGTGAGTGAGTGAATTTAGTTTTACGCCGCGCTCAGCAATATTCCAGCTATATGGCGGCGGTCTGTAAATAATCGAGTATGAACCAGACAATCCAGTGATCAACAGCATGAGCATCGATCTGCGCAATTGGGAACCCACGACATGTGTCAACCAAGCCAGCGAGCCTCACCACCCGATCCCGTTAGTCGCCTCCTACGATCAATTCTAACCCGGATCTTCACGGGTTAACAATACGTGAGGATTCCGAATATGAAACAGACCTGTGAAGATCCGAGTTAGGATTGGTCTTCAGCAACCCATGATTGTCATAAGACTCTCTGACTTGTCTGACACATGTCATCGTATCCTAATTGCGTAGATCGATGCTGATCGATGCGGTGGCAACTCTACCTTGGTCCACCAGGAATCCAAATCTAAATCTCACAGAGCATGTTTGAGACATAATGGGATACGCCAGGGAGATCCTCCCCTACAAAATGATGTACTGGAGCAAGCCCTCCATCAAGAATGGAACGCAATATCTCAACGTCAAATTCAACGTCTGATACTGTCAATGAGGACGAGGTTCAGAGATGTTATTACAGTTGGCAGAGGTTACACTAGATATTGACATTGTGCTCAGTTATTCATACCTATGTAATTTCTGGAGGACTGTATGCCAGGATCTTAAATATGGCCGCACTTGTTGACGTCATATGACCATAGTTATTAGCACGACAATATAAGTCATGTGCCGTGTTTGCTTCTATGAGTAAGCTATATTTTTCTTTATTTTGCGTTCAGGATCAGTTCATCCGGATAGCAAGTTCAATTCAGGTTTGGATGAGTTCCTTTGATGTATGGTTAATGGTAACATATAGATAACTATCAAGCAAATGGTGCGATACTTTTATCCTTGTGTATAGTTTTCTCTGAGGAATACAAAATACTGTCAGAGTTGGCTCGTTAACCAGGTGTGACAGCTAACGGTTAACGTGCGCCAAACACATGGGGCGGGTGACCGTCGCATCGCTGTCGTCTATAGCCCAAGAGTGTGGTTGTGGTTATTGGTCAACTCAAACCCAAGAAAATATCATAATATATTTGATAGAATCCAAGTTTTATTTTTTGTGGTAACCATGTTCATTTGCGGGTTTTCACAACTTTTTTTTACAAGTTTTTTAATTGCTGTCTTTCTCGACGTCATGACAACATGTAAGCCTAAATAAGACTCCGGAATATTTGTCTGGTTACTGAAGTCAAGAATCGAGGGTATAAAAATGTTATTTTGCCGATAACAATATTTGAGGTAAAACAGTGGCTGTCGAACTCAAAGAAGTGTCTAATGGTTGTGTTTGCCGAACTCATGTTAACTTAAAAAAGTGGTTTTGTGACTAAGTGAATGAGTTTAGTTTTACGCCGCCTTTAGCAATGTTCCAGCAATATCACGGACACCAGAAATTGGCTTCACACATTGTACCCTTGTGGGATATCGAGCCCGGATCTTCGTCTTGATGAGCGAACGCTTTAACCTCTAGGCGCTCACTCAACGACAAGAAAGATGTATGATTTGATAATAATTGATAAATGTATGCCCATGATTTGGTCGGTATCATGGCGTGGCTTCTGATTTGTAGGAGGTTCCTTATGATTATTGAAATGGTTTTGTCGCAGGCAACGGGTCACCGTTTATCTGCTCAGGCACGTCGGCAACGGCGTCACCGGCGTCTACAGCAACGCGGACCAGTTCAAAGGTGTTTGCTTGAATCACCTCAAGTCGACACACGAATGTTTGGTTCGGAGACGCCACAACACACATCATGGAATTCACAGGGGATTTAAACAAGATTTTTTGGGTCTCAGATGTTCGCCGTACATGACGTTGCTGAGCTGCATCTACGCCGAATATGACGCCATTGCGACGTTGCATGAACACGGTGCCAAACCCTAAACTGAATACCTTTACCTCTTGTCGTAACCCCTCACATCTCGCTTTCCGTTGAGAGAATTATACACACTGCTCTCGAAATCTCACGTGACGTCACATGCTGCGTGATCTCCGCGCGACTTAGCGGGCGGGAAAGGTTACGCAACTGGCTCCATATACCCTCGTTCTGATCCAGTATCCTTGGGTCGCAGCCACAAAGAATGCAAGGCATCTCTACGGGGAATAGAGTGGTTAAAGAGTTCATTTACCTGAGCTACCGACACAAATACAAGGGAACTAATGATTTGATGTCGCAATAGCTGAGATGGTCCTTCACAATACTGCTGAGTCGTTTCTGAACTAACCAATTTCACACCTGAATTGACATGTGCGTGCACCTATGGGGGCGTGAGTGAATGAGTGGTTGTTTTTAGTTTTACGCCGCTTTTAGCAATATTCCAGCAATATTACGGCGGGGGACACTAGAAATGGGCGCCTATAGGGCAACTCACAATCAGTAGAGCACAGGCACAGGCTTACACATACTGAGACTTTATCTTATTGAGCAGATCAAATGAATGACGAATTGTTGGTTTGACAAGGGGGGGAGGAGGGGCGCAGGGGCAGTTGTTTCAGATCTGCTTACATTGTAGGTTCTGAATACAGTGAGTGAGTGGGGCGGTGGAGTAGCCTAGTGGTGGTAAAGCGTTCGCTCGTCACGCCGAAGGCCCGGGTTCGATTCCCCACATGGGTACAACTTGTGAAGCCTATTTCTGGTGTCCCCCGCCGTGATATTGCTGGAATATTGCTAAAAGCGGCGTAAAACCATACTCAGCCAGCCAGCCAGTGAGTGAGTTTGGTTTTACGCCGCTTTTAGCAATATTCCAGCAATATCACAGCGGGGGACACCGGAAATGGGTCTCACACATTGTAACCATGCGGGGAATCGAACTCGTGTGTTCCACGTGACGATTTACGCTTTAACCACGAGGGTTCCCACCGCCCCATTTTGAATACAGGCTTCTGTACATCAGCGAAGTTACCTGCTGTTGGCGACGTAGCAGATAGCAGGGTGCCAGTACAGAAGTTGCTGACCATAAGGACTGGTAGTTTCATGGTGTGGCAGTATCATACATGACAGAGGAGCTGATTAGGTTATAGTGAATGGACATTTGAGTGGCCCGTTATGTCCCCTGACATGTCCCAAAAAGAGCATCTGTGGTCTCGGCCAGCTTATCATTGTTTGTGGCAATTTGAATGGCGTACGTTACCGGAACGACATCGTTTTAGAGCGTGTTCTTTGTCTCAAATGGAGTTGCAGCGGGATAAGGCCCGCCCAAGTGTTACAACTGTTGCAACAGGCTTTTGAGGCATCATAACAAATCTTACCCTAATTGAAACTGTTAGGGATGAGATGTACCGACGGCAACGACAGGATCAGAACCATCCACAAGTTCATTTGTGCCAATCTCCGTTTGTAACAGAACCCCTCAGTCAGTTTTCAATCATTGAGTGTCTTCAGTTTCAACGCCACTGCCTCACTTGTTTCAACGCAAACGACACTACTCACTGCGTGGTTCAACCCATCTTTTAGGCCCTGCGATCAAACATAGATGAAGTACAATTACTGAATCAAACATATCAGTGTTGACAGATGGATCTACCGTCTCTGTACGATACCAATCACCGGTCAAGTCGAAGAGACCGACCTCCCGATTTAGGCGACTCTTTACCGAGTCCAAAATGAAAGTTATGATTTATTTACTACGTTTTGTTTGAGTTCCGACATACCACTGTGCACGTTCTCTTATGCGTTTGTTTTATTGGATGCAGAATATATTTTTGAAAGAAAGAAATGTGTCTGTATTCATCTCGCAGGTATACTGTTAGCTGACCTTGACTTTGTACAAGTTCTTCATGGCTAAGACCACCAACAGTCCTATTTTCAGGATTTCTATGGGCCTAGTGTTTATTGATTGTTACCAAGCATGTGTTACTGATCTGCAGTAACACATGCTTGTCGTTAGAAGCGACTAACGGGATCGAGTGGTCAGGCTCGCAGACTTGGTTGACAAATGTCATGGTATCCCAATTGCGTAGATCGATGCTCATGTTGTTGATCACTGGATTGTCTGATCCAGATTTCGATTATTTATAGACCGCCGCCAAATAGCTGGAATATTGCTGAGTGCGGCGTAAAACTAAACTCACTCACTCACTAGTTGATTGCTATGCCAAAAGAGACACTCTCGTGTGTACTCGGTGTACCACACATGTGGTTACTCACCCCTCTGGTCCATGCCAGGCGGTATATGTCCGTTTTGGTTAAAGAATGCTTTATGTCAGGTGGTTTCGTGCCATATTCCTCATTGGAGTCCTTTATGTCAGGTGAGTATGCCATTTCTTGGCACCCGGTGCTGTACGAGTCCTTCATGTCAGATCTTTTGCCACAAGGATCAACAGGGGCCTTCGTACTACGGCAGAATTCCTTGGCAATAGTTGCTGTGCGAGTCCATGTCAGGTACGTGAGTTGCCACAAGGGTCTTTATGCCACAGCAGTGTTTCTAGCTGCTCTGCGAATCCTTCATGTGCGTATTGGCCATAGGATCGACAGGGCCTTTATGCATTTACTCCACCACAGAGGGTAATTGGCACTCATTGCTCTTGAGATTTCTTTTATGTCAGGTGCGTGGTTTTGCCACAAGGGCAGACAGAGACGTTAATGTCACTGAATATATTCTTTGCACCTGCTGCCTGATTATTTACAGACCGCCGCCATATAGCTTGAATATTGCTGAGTGCGGCGTAAACCTAAACTCAGTCACTCTGACAGTCCTTTATGTCAAGTGCTTGTTTTGCCACAGCGGCTTTTATGCCCTCGCGGAGTTTATTGGAATCCATGCCTGTGAGAGTCCTTTATTTCAGACACGTGATTTTGCCACAAGAACAAACACAGGCCTTCATGCAATTTAAGTATTTATTGGCACCCGTTGCCTGTGAGAGTCCTTTAGGTCAGGTGGTGTTTTTATGCCACCACAGTGTTTATTGGCTCCCATGTCCGCTGTGAGCCTAGTTCGCCAGGGCGTGTTTATAGATATGGGTCTACACGATCACACTGAGCAGGGCCTATGACCTGCTCGGAGCCGTACGGAGTGAAATTACAACAATTAGCAGGCTGTTGGTCCTGTGCACAATCGACAAGATTAAGTCGAGCATCCATTACACAGACTAAGATATATAGCTTGTATACAAATGAGCACTTCTTGGCGGCTGAATATTTCCTCAACCGTAAAGAGACTGTTCCAGTGTGACAGTTGCACAAAGTGTAGCATGTTGGATTGTTTCGCTCTTTGTATAAATATCCTTTGTTTAAAAACACTCGACTTACACCTGTGCGAAATGAACTTTATTCTTTGGCGTTCTGAAGCGCTTCTATTCTGGCCCTGTGAATGAGATAGCACAGATGCAATGATGAAGATGAACGGTTGAATGATGATATCAATTATACAGGTTTGTAGTGTGTGAGTGAGTGTGTCTGCCTGTCTACGTGCGTGTGTGTGTCTCTGTGTGTACTGGCGCTCGTGTGCTTGTACGTGTGCTTGTGTATTTTTGCTCGCATATGCCTGTGCGCGTGCGTGCGTGCGTGTGCGTGTGCGTGTTGATATGATAAAGCATTATAGTATTGAAAGCAGCGTCACACACACTTGTCAAAGGACGTTGCAATATTAAACCAGGCCTTGTGGGCCCAGAGTTAGTAAACTGTCTCAGTTGGGTATTCATCTTAAAACTGGGGCATAGTATCACAGTGAGCGAGAACTAACCTGCACTAGCCCTGACTAGAAAAGGCAGCCTAATACATACATGTACGCCACTACCTTGGTACTGTACAATAATCTTAATAGCAACCTTAATCCTCATTTTCCGTTGCCTGAAATATGTAACCCATATTTTTGCACTTTTCCCTGTCTATCTCGTAAATCACAAATCTCTAACGGGACATACTTGAAATCACTTGTACGTCACCTTGCTTAATACCTGAGAATCTTCCCGATGTGGTATTTCAACCTAATATAGTATCATTGATAGCCCGAGGCGGACACATAATGATGAATAGGTTTTGTCACGTACACTTGCGGTCTTTGCGTTGAACTACCTCTACATGTGCACCACACGTATCCCTTAGACATTCTAATGGATGGTTTTCATTTTTCGGGTATACGGGTAACAAACACACCTTGACATGACTACCGCTTCAGTGCAGTGGAATGAAGGAAATAAGTATCAATTCTCTTCGCTGTCTAGAAGGAATCTTACCAGTATGAAGTAAACAGGTGCTATTTGGGCGTTTCTGTAATGAAATATGTGTGTGATATTAAGTATATCCTGCTGTTGGCGTGTTTCAGCGCCTCTCGCTAATCCTCGTATGTCTAGTGCAGTGTTGTGTACAACAAGGTGCCGCAATACGTCACTGACTTTTACCGTAGCCTGCATAAGTTTCGTTAAACAAGATCCCTCTTTGAAATGAAGTACATTGATAATGTACATACTTCTACCGACAAAATAAACGCTTTTATATATTATTTGCAAACATGAGAGCGCACGGCTGTTAATACATGTAATAACATTACAGTAAATTGTACTAAAGAACCTAAAATATTAAACGCTATTTTACGAGACTGTGTTTTTGTACATTCAAAAGCGTAAATTATATAGTATGCCACCACACTAAAACGAAACCACTGATTTGAAATAAATTGAATTTTGCAATTTGAAATACTGGCCATGTAATTGTCGACGTGGGAGCTACTTACAGGAAGACGGGTAGAGATTGAATGTAAACTAGGGCAACCACTTGCGGAACAGGAAAATATAATTCAACAATTATCAAAAAGGAATAAAGGTCTGCTGTTATTTATATACTGTATTACAGTAATTACGGTAAGATATTTATGCCCCCGGGGAAGGGTGGCTATTTGTCGTAGGGACATGCAACGTGCACACACACATACTGAACATCCTTCTAGGTTATTAGGTGCAACAAGTGAGATTTTCTTTCAGATAAATCTACCTACATTTACGGCATGAGAACAGATTTTATCTTTGAAGTGTTACTTTCACATACATCACGCCGGGTGGGAAGGAGGGAAGAAAGGTCACGTGATTCAATGTTACGTTAAGCGTGCAAGGTTAGCTTCGTTAATGGCGGGGAGACGCACGTGGTGAATGTTTTTTATGGAATTGTTTTCTTTCCGACTAGTGTTACTTTGTAAACAACAGAGAGGCAATTCAAAATATTCACGCGAACAACAATATAACTCGGTACCTCTCTGTCTCTTTCCTCACATTTAGGAAGCATTTCGACGGCTCACAAACACTTTGCGTAAAACTGATTACGAAAATGGAGCACGTCCCATGTGTTCTTTTATTTGAAATTCACACCAATTTTTTTTCATGAGTATTCATGTAATGTTACCGTCCATGTTGAAATCTTTATTTTACGTTTATCCCATTAATGTTACTTGGTGTGACATAAATGTAACATTTGTTATATTTGGGATTACACTTTATAAGTGAAGTACAGATTCTAGTACTTTAGTTGGGTTGAGTCTCATCCGGGATTCGAACCCACACTCTCAGAGTCAGTCACCTAAACGTCATCACACAAAGTCAGCCGTCCAACCCGCTCAGCCACCGTTAGGGGCCTGACTCTGATAGTGTGGGTTTGAACCCTGGGTGGGACTCAACCTAACACAGATACTAGAATCTGTATTTTACTGAGAAAGGATAATCCCAAATAAAATATATGTTACATCGAATCATTTTCTAAATTGCGTTGTGTATTCGAATCCGTGGCATAACATATTAATTGGATGTCTCCAATGATTTCTGATAGTCGACAGGATGTGGACGGTGAGCTGAATATTTTAGTAGTCTCTTTTTGTATTGCATTGAAATCTGTTTCGGTGTCAAGATAGGTCCTTTTGTATAAGTGAGTGAGTTGTTTTTACGCCGCTTTTAGCAACATTCAACATCTCGCTTCGGGGGTGAGTAAAAATGGACTTTACGCATTGTACCCATGTGGAGAGCTGACATCGGGCCTTCAGCTTGACTGGCGGACTCTTTAACCAAGAAGTTACCCCAACAGCCCTCGGTTTGTGTAAAGGGTATTCCCAACACTTTAATAACACACACACGCACGTACGCACGCACGCACGCACGCACACACACATTCATATATATATATATATATATATATATATATATATATGTATGTGCGTGTGTGCGTGTGCGTGCGATGTGTGTCAGAATATGGAGTGCTGAAATGACAAGCGAATGAATGTTTACTGCGTGATTGGTTGTGTGTGTGTGTGTGGAATATGGAGTGCTGAAATGACAAGCGAATCGAATGTTTACTGCAATTTGATTGGTTGAAACACATAGGACTCAAAGCCCTGAAATAGATACCAGTGTGTCTGAATATTTTGCAACATCCTTTTATGTTATCAGTCACATAATAAATGGAATAAAACATAAAAAGCCCGTAGCTTTCGGCATGGCGATGAGTATCCTATTCGCATTTTGTTTTTTTAAACAACTTCGCTTCAGATGTTTTAAAAATTTAATTCAGGAAAAGAGGGAACAGTGTTCATGACGTCATAACATTCCGCGGTGAAGATATGTCCGTCATTGTGGAGGCGTTCCAAAACTTTTGAATTTACAATAAAAGCTTCTGTGACACCCACCCACAGATTCAGCCAGTATTGGTACATTTGTGATGTTTTGGTCAAATCCAATTTCGATATTTTCCTTTTGCCTCTAAGGTGCTGTGGGGTTGCCTAATGGTTAAAGCGTTGGCTCGTCACGCTCGAATCCCCACACGGGCACAATGTGTGAAGCCCATTTCTGGTGTCGCTCGCCGTGATGTTGCTGGAATATTGCTAAAAGCGGCGTAAAACCAAACTCAGTCAGTCAGTCTTTTGCCCCTGAGTTTATATAACCATATACATTATCGACTTCTTACATCCAGATAATGCCAACAGATATTATTCCAACCAACCTTTGCGTGATCTTTGAAGCCTACAGGTCGTGAAGGACGGTGGCCTAGTGGTTAAGGCGTTCGTTCGTCACGCCAGGGGTTCGATTCCCCACATGGGTACAATGTGTGAAGCCCATTTCTGGTGTCCCCGTCGTGATATTGCTGGAATATTGCTAAAAGCTGCGTAAAGCTAAACACACTCACAGGTCGTGAAATATCTGTCACATTTCTCATTGCGGTAACAAATGCACACACTCATTCTATAACTGCCAAAAAGGCAAACCTGTTTTATTTTATGACAAACATTTGAACATGACCTGTAACAAACACCATATATAGACATAACGGCTGATTCATTACATAAGGCAACCAGAAATCGTGCATGGTGTGTATATGCAAACTAAATTCATTTCCTATGAATCAAAGCAAAATATTAACAAGCAATGCGAGGTATGTTGGTCCGCCTACAAATAAAGCACTAAGAATAGATATAATGATATATGTTTGTCACAGTATATTACCGGGTGAAATCCCATGCGCGATATCGCTGATGCCATTATTTATGGCGTCTTATTGTCCTAATGTCCGTCATTAAATCCACTGTGACTTGTGTGAGGGAGAGTACAGGTCTGCTTGGCACGCACACAAGGAACTGGTGTAGTTTAACTTGCGTCTCTGTCAGTCGGTTTTCTTACCTTTAGATTGGCGGCTAAGTGATGCCTACAATGTGATTGGCATATGCCACTTTGCTTATGCCATTGATGTCAGTGGGGAATGTACACGAAGGTATGGGGTCACACGAACTTGTCAACGTACATTCCTGGACACGTCATAGGAAAATCTCATCTACATATCATTACAATAGTCTTGACAGTAATCAGACGCATT
Organism: Haliotis rubra; assembly: GCF_003918875.1. Classification (NCBI taxonomy): domain Eukaryota; kingdom Metazoa; phylum Mollusca; class Gastropoda; order Lepetellida; family Haliotidae; genus Haliotis; species Haliotis rubra. The sequence goes on from NW_025766004.1 coordinate 288,693, forward strand.
GTGCTTAAGAAGTCGATTACGATTAATTATTAGATGTCGCTTACAGCAGCAATCAATTGCGTTGTTTAATAATTATGCATATTTATTTATTTAATAAAAAATAAGGCAGTTGTGTTATTTGGATTATTTTCAATGGAATGTTTTTATTGTAATGATGATCCAAAAGAGCTTAACCGAGTCGCATGTATACTCATGCCAATAATGGTTGTCACCCCCTTCAATTTGTTTTATTGGAGAGGGGGTGTGGGGTGTGGGTGTATGTGTGTGGGATTGGGGTGGGGAGGGGGGTGACAACCATTATTGGCATGAGTATATATTATTTAGGTAATGAAGATGTCATTATAACACCGTTAACCCGGGTCCCGAGTATACGGACACTCACCATTCCGAACAGGCACAGTTGGGGACGTAAGATGGACACAGATGACATCCCTCCCATGAGATGATTATTCTACAACTATGATTCGTAAATCCAGAAATTGATTTACTCCTGGCGATTTCGATTGTAGTGTAGGATGAATTGGGGGTAAACATCGAGTTCAATGGAACATATGTAGTGACATGCGTGCACGTGTGTGTGTGTGTGTGTGTGTGTGTGTGTGTGTGTGCGCGCGCGCGCGTCTGTGTGCGTGGTCGTGTGTTTGTGTGTGTGTATGTATGTGTGTGTCCAATTGTACTTTTTCGGACTAATGCCGGTTACGTAGTGCTGTTGCTCACTGGGGCTAAAATCAGTATTTTAACTTGCATGCCAGATACGATTACGGACTCCGACCGGACCAGTCCTCTATCTAACACGGGACGGCGGGGTAGCCTAGTGGTTAAAGCGTTGGCTCGTCACGCCGAAGACCCGGGTTCGATTCCCCACATGGGCACAATGTGTGAAGCCCATTCCTGGTGTCCCCCGCAGTGATATTGCTGGAATATTGCTAAAAGCGGCGTAAAACTAAACTCAGTCAGTCTATCTAACACCAAAGGAGACAATTTCACCGGACGAGGTTCATGAAAACAAATCTCATTTAGACGTAACTGAGTCCAAAAATATTGACCAATTTCAACACTGTATATGGTGTAGGTGTTGCCAGTGTGTTTATCAGACTGTATAATAAACAAACTGATGCATAGGTAATCAGCTGTCAGAGTGACAATACAGGGAGGAGACGGACAAGCGAACCCTACGATGACACTGAGAGCCGTATAACGTGATCAGTCTGACGCCTTTGTATGGACAAATGTCATGTTCGGAGCTCATGTCGAAGGCGGAACTTGAGCGTGGCGCAACACTCGAGTGTGACAGGTGCCCAGGTCACAAGTAATGTGTCATCGCTACATCATTTCGTGTGTTTCCTAAAAGGAAATTAAAATTAGGGTTAAGATATTTCTGACAGGGTTTTAATGATGTATTTTGTGACAAGGGTCAAACACTGTCACTTCTACTTTTCAGTATATCTGATCAAGGATATGATCTTTACCGCAGCCTGTAAATCACATCTCTCGTGGCATTGCTATTTCTCTCTGTCTTGATTGTATACCGTCCTTTTCAAGAGTGGTTGGGAGGTTGGATTTTAGTATGGGAGAGTTTAACCTGACTCTCTCTGTTGGTATAAATAGAATAACACAAGGCTCTGAGAGAGCCCCGATTGCTTCGATAGCTTGACATGATGCTCTGAGAGAACCTGGATTGCAGGAAGAGCTTGACATGACGCTCTGCGACACTCTTGGGGGGAGTCCCGGAGCTGGCTTAACTTCGATAATGACGCCCTGATTGTTGTGATATTGCTGGAATATTGCTAAAAGCGGCGTAAAACTAAACTCAGTCAGTCTATCTAACACCAAAGGAGACAATTTCACCGGACGAGGTTCATGAAAACAAATCTCATTTAGACGTAACTGAGTCCAAAAATATTGACCAATTTCAACACTGTATATGGTGTAGGTGTTGCCAGTGTGTTTATCAGACTGTATAATAAACAAACTGATGCATAGGTAATCAGCTGTCAGAGTGACAATACAGGGAGGAGACGGACAAGCGAACCCTACGATGACACTGAGAGCCGTATAACGTGATCAGTCTGACGCCTTTGTATGGACAAATGTCATGTTCGGAGCTCATGTCGAAGGCGGGAACTTGAGCGTGGCGCAACACTCGAGTGTGACAGGTGCCCAGGTCACAAGTAATGTGTCATCGCTACATCATTTCGTGTGTTTCCTAAAAGGAAATTAAAATTAGGGTTAAGATATTTCTGACAGGGTTTTAATGATGTATTTTGTGACAAGGGTCAAACACTGTCACTTCTACTTTTCAGTATATCTGATCAAGGATATGATCTTTACCGCAGCCTGTAAATCACATCTCTCGTGGCATTGCTATTTCTCTCTGTCTTGATTGTATACTGCCCTTTTTCAGAGTGGTTGGGAGGTTGGATTTTAGTATGGGAGAGTTTAACCTGACTCTCTGTTGGTATAAATAGAATAACACAAGGCTCTGAGAGAGCCCCGATTGCTTCGATAGCTTGACATGATGCTCTGAGAGAACCTGATTGCAGGAAGAGCTTGACATGACGCTCTGTGACACTCTGGGGGAGTCCCGATTGCTGGTTGAACTTGACATGACGCTCTGATTGTTCGAAGAGCTTCACGTGACGCTCTGTGACACTTTGTGAGAGCCCCGATTGCTGGAAGAGCTTGACATAACGCTCTGTGACACTCTGTGAGATTGCTGAAAGAGGTAGAGGGTAATGTTCGAGTAACTCCCCATTCCTTAAAAATAATGGAGGAGGGGCCGAGGCACATTATTTTTAAGGAATGGAGAGTTACGAGGATATTACCCTACTTAAATTATATTCGAAGTATTGGGAATATTTCTGTTATCAAAATTAAATGTCAAAATGACAAAATGAAGTCTTTAATTTGAAATTGGTACACATCGCTCCATTCCTGAAAAGTAATGGAGCGAGCAGACAATGAAATGACGTCACAAATGTAATTTAATTTGAGATGACGCTTTGTGACACTCTGTGAGAGCCCCGATTGCTGGAAGAGCTTGACATGACGCTCATGAGTCCCGATTGCTGAAAGAGCTTGAGAGCCCCGATTGCTGGAAGAGTTTGACATGACTCTCTGTGAGAGTCCCGATTGCTGGAAGAGCTTGAGTCCCGAAAGCTTGAAATGACGCTCTGTGATGGCCCCGATTGCTGGAAGAGCTTGACATGGCGATCTGTGAGAGTCCCGATTGCTGGAAGAGCTTGAAATGACGCTCTGTGAGAGTCCCGATTGCTGGAAGAGCTTGACATGACGCTCTGTGAGAGTCCCGATTGCTGGAAGAGCTTGACATGACGCTCTTTAAGAGCCCCGATTGCTGGCCTTAATAGCCTGACACGACGCTCTGATGTTAGGGAGAGCTGGAGACGGTGAACGGATGATAGGGAAAGCTTGACACGATACTCTTGTAGTAGGAAGAGCTTGATATTGGGGATGGCTTGATAACACCGACCCAGTGGTCATTGGTGCCGCCCTGTATAAAGACTAATATCCACAACTGGTATCCGGCCAGCATAAATACACGTTACCTTTAAGACTTGTAGCCACTTAACTCTGACCATAGATACCCTCCCATTATGGATCAACCAGCACCATATATAGTGAACTACGCTTATGACGATCTCAGCGAGATCACTAATTTATCGGTTATAACAGTAAGTTGTTATATGAATTGTTCTGTCGACTGTCGACTAAAATACACAAGTTGCCGAAACCCTCCAAAATAATTCGTTATATCCCTTACCCGTGAAGGTCCGGGTTTGAATGAACCTTCAGTAACCCATGCTTGTCGTAAGAGGCGACTGACGGGATCGGGTTGTCAGGCTCGCTGGCTTGGTGGACACATGTCATCAGTTCCCAATTGCGCAGGTCGATGCTCATGCTGTTGATCACTGGATTGTCTGGTCCAGACTCGATTATTTACAGACCGCCGCCATATAGCTGGAATATTGTTGAATGCGGCGTAAAACTAAACTCACTCACTGACGTTATATCCCTCAGTTCGTTATTAACATGTTCGTAATAAGAAACCCAAATACCCCTGGCTATAGACGGGGCGGTGGGGTAGCCTAGTGGTTAAAGCGTTTGCTCGTCACGCCGACAACCCGGGTTCGATTCCACACATGGGTACAATGTGTGAAGCCCATTTCTGGTGTACCCCGCCGTGATATTGCTGGAATATTGCAAAAAGTAGCGTAAAACTAAAAACTCACTCACTCTGACAATAGACATCTTCCCAACAGAGTCACATCAAAACACCCGATATCTCCAAAGCCTACCTACCTTTGACTATTGACGTCATCCTAGCACATATGCACCTAACCTTAAAACATTACCACCTACTACCTGGTCACATGTCCACGTCTCCAACCGCCTCTCCGTCACCGATGTCCCTTCATCCTTCGCCTCCCCGTGTCGCCTCCCCACCCCGAGGTCAACGACGTCCCGCCCATCCTCGCCCGGTTGTACACAGGACGGCGCGGAAGCTGGCCATCCCATGAGTGATGCCCTCGCTAAGTCCCCTCTCCATGACAAAGTAAGCCGTCCGCTCATTGTAAAATAGACATCTATTTCCCAGCGGCCGGGAGGGCGGTTCACACCACCGTGTGAGATTCCACGGAACTGCGATATTTGAAGCATGGTCGCTCATCGTTTGATCCCAATGGTTAAAAAACGCCGGTATTATTTGTGCAAATTCGTTCTGAATGAATATTATGGCTAACAAAGCCATGCTAGAGTACACTTGGCGTCACAAGCAGAGATGGTCGCTGTTAACGGGCGGCTCGCGAACTTGGAACTGTTCTATGTGCCCATCACAAGGGAGATCACCGATTCCACTATCGTTAGACTTGTATTCCTGTTGTTAAATGTGTCAGTTTATGATTTAAACATCTTGGTAGTTACGTTGTCTACAGATATTTCCCCATGGGTGGTGGTTTTGTTAAGGCGTCGTTTTTAAAACCGAATGTTTATAGATCTCGGCAAGGTTCCGCGTGAATAACCTTTGTCGAAACTGTAGCATGAAACGCAAAACAACAACATAACAATCCTACTTACAACGAAACCTGGTTAATACGGAATGTAGAAGTCCCTCTGAAATAAGCGGATAAACGCTTTTAATATACGACACATGGCCATGTTACTTGTATCACATATAAACATTCCTGTCATTAAGTGTTGAGAGATCTGGATTTTCCGCCAAAAAGGGTTTTGGTGTTTTTGTAAAAAAAACAAGCGTAACTGAAACGTCTTTTTCAGATATTACATGTATCAGTTATTGAAGTTTCATGTTGTCTTCGGGGCGGTGGGGTAGCCTAGTGGTTAAAGCGTTGGCTCGTCACGCCGAAGACCCGGGTTCGAATCCCGACATGGGTACAATGTGTGAAGCCCATTTCTGGTGTCTCCCGCCGTGATGTTGCTGGAATATTGCTAAAAGCGGCGTAAAACCAAACTCAGTCAGTCTTAGACTTGACGAGCGAACGTTTTAACCACTAGGCTACCCCACCGCCCCTTGAAAAATGGATTTGAACCAGCAATTCCAAACGTTTTGGAAACGTTCAGAAATCGATCTCAGCGACTATCGCAAGCCAGTGTTAAAATATGGGATTGACGATCACCTTAATGTTATAATTTCTATGTGGAACGGGACAATACTGTTCCCGAATCTAGTCAAGACAGTCACGATGAAATTACCGTTTCCTATGAACTATGGTGGTGATGCTGTGTTTATGTCAGTAACATAAGCGATGTTACATGCATCATATCAGTCATCATCTCGCTACAGATCAACATTGTAACGTTTCCATAACGTTTGGAATTGCTGGTTCAAATCCATTTTTCAAGGGGCGGTGGGGTAGCCTAGTGGTTAAAACGTTTGGTTTTACGCCGCTTTTAGCAATATTCCAGCAACATCACGGCGGGGGACACCAGAAATGGGCTTCACACATTGTACCCATGTGGGGATTCGAACCCGGGTCTTCGGCGTGATGAATCAACGTTTAACCACTAGGCTACCCCTCCGCCCGTTAAGTCTAAGAACCGGTTCGATTCCATACGTGAGTACAATATGTGAATCCCATTTCTGGTGTCCCCCGCCGTGACATTACTGGAATATTGATAAAAGCGGCGTAAAACCACATTCACTCACTATTTTTCAAGTTTATACTGTCGTCAGGAAGTTTAATTCGAACGCTACATATAACTACAGGGATACAGGGTAAAATGTTCTAGTAGTGCAAGTATTTATTCGTTGTGTGGACCTTGTTAATGTGGAAGCCCTAGACGATTACTATGTCTCTCTGGATTACACTAAGAATAAAGTTCGGATAAACAAGGTAACTGTATACCGTTCTGCAACACCCATATTGACAGCCATTCAAGTTGGATACCTTTCTGTGAATGTCCTTTTAGGCCGTTTATGTTATAGGCAATGTGATGTATGATTTACCTGTGAGGTGAGGTGAAATTGGGTTTTACGTCGTGCTTGAGAATATTTCGCTCATATGACGACGTGCATGCGTATGTATGTGTATGTGCGGCTGCTTGTGCTAGCCCAGACTGGAGCTGGTTTTATAGTGCTAGCCCACTGAGATACCATGCCACAGTGAAGCATGAATACCCCACTCAGACACATTATACTGACTCCGAGCCGACCAGTCCTTGTTGTACCTATTAATGCCGAGCGCCAGGCAGGGACCACCAAGTACCATATTTTAACGTCTTTTGGTATGACGCAGTCGGGGATCGAACCCGCGACCTTCCACTCTCCGGGCGGACGCTCTAACCACTACACCACGGAGGCGGTGGTATCGCCACAGAATCAATATGCCTTGTTTGTTTCAGTTTCAACCAACAGGATCCGGCCTACAGTTTATCTTCAGTAACCCATGCTTGTCGTAAGAGCGACTAACGGGATCGGGTGGTCAGGCTCGTTGATTTGGTTGACACATGTCATCGTATCCCAATTGCGTAGATCGATGTTCATGATGTTGATCACTGGATATTCTGGTCCAGACTCAATTATTTACACACCGCCCCCACATAGCTGAAATATTTCTGAGTGCGGCGTTAAACAACAAACAAACATTATGAAACATTTAAGACTACAGCGTCTCGTTACAGTAAAAGCATTAGACGCGTTGTCATGTTTGTCCGTGGCCATATTGTTGACATACTGCTGAGTTCGGCGTTAAACGACAACAACAACAACAACAACAACAACAACAACAACAACAACAAAAACATGCTTCAGTTTCAGACATCATCTAAGATGCATGGATACTGTTGTTGCTGGGCGGTTTAGTAACGTCCGGATAATGGGGCTTCCGGATTAACTGTGTCCGTAAAAACGAGGTTTCAGGAAATGGGTGCAACACATTATTATGAAATCTTCACAAACGGACTCGTCACGTTTTGTTTAATACTGCATGGTTGGTTTGCGAGACTTTACAAAACATACTCCATGAACTGTGATGCGGTGAAGAATCATGCGCCTTGGCGTGAGGGGCTTAATACCGCAATGTTTATGGCGTTTGACTCTACTTTCGTCCCACAATGGGAGTTTTGAAGACAAGTTTTATATGGCATAGTTAACCTTGATGTGAAATTATACCCTACAGTTATTTAAATTTGATCAAAACCTAGACTAATAAATTTAACAACGGGGTGAGATTTGCTGAACCTGAATACACGCCCATGTGATACGATTTGAACTTCTGGAAGCACAGGGATACGGAGTTATTATGTCTGTGGAGTCAGGTAGAGTGCTTTGAAGAAGATGAAGAAGAAAAAGCGTAATCATGAATAAAGTTCATGAGTTCGTTTATTCACACGTGGTTGCAAATGTACAAAAGAATTATAAACAGTCACATATTTACATGGATAGATTTCTTTTCAGATGACTGACTGACTGAGTTTGGTTTTACGCCGCTTTTAGCAATATTCCAGCAACATCACGGCGAGGGACACCAGAAATGGGCTTCACACATTGTACCCATGTGGGGATTCGAACCCGGGTCTTCGGCATGACGAGCCAACGCTTTAACCACTAGGCTACCCCACCGCCCCTTTTCAGATGAATGGACATAACGTTAAGAAAAGATTCTTTAGTAGCATTAGATATTGATACATTTATGAAAGAGCATACCTTAATTAATATGTGGGGATATGTCATTCCTTGTTATTTTTGGAAAATGGGCAACCTATAGGCGGTAACCCAATTTCTGTTCACCATATAATTTATATAAAGCTGTATGTTTCCAATTACGTATATGGGCTTGGAACTTCAATTTTCATAACGGTGTTAGTTATTGAGAGTTGCAGAAAGTATAAAACCTTTTGCCACGAAATAATAAAATCGCGATTATCTGTCGAAAGTGAGAGTGAGTGTGGTTTTACGCCGCTTTTAGCGATATTCCTGTAACATCACGGCCGGGACACCAGAAATGGCTTCACACACTGTACCCATGTGAGAATCGAACCCGGGTCTTCGGCGTGACGAGCGAACGCTTTAACTACAATGCTACCCTACTCTGCCGAAACAAATTCTATGTGGCGTAAAAGGCGAAATAGCAATTCATATGAATGAATAACTAAATATCACTGATGGCACAAGGGGTAGTCCAGCTACTCGGCCAATCTGCTGAACTCATAACTTAAAGTGTTTGCAATCATTCTCAAATTATACAAAATTAGAATTTCTGTTCCCGATTTCCTAAAACTCCAAATAGAACAGGTCCGGTGTATATAACTTCCAGCTTGGGATGTAGAGTAGCCTATAGTCTGTCGTACAGACCCTGAAGAAAATATATCCAAGAAAGCCCACACAAAAAAATATAAAATGAAAAGCAAGTCTAGACTTTCCTCACAGGGCTCCTTTTCATAATATTTTATTGTTTTTTACTATGAACATTTTTCAGTAAAATATGTTTATTTCAGAGACTAGTTGTTAGTCTAAGTAGCCTAGTCCATTCATAATGACGATAGGACGTTGACATTTGATAACGGTAAACTGGAATGCAAACCGAATGATAAACAGCATACATTTGAATAGAAATAGTCCCTTAATAACGAGGCAGTTTATGCGTCCGTGTAAATGAATACACGTCTAATGTTTTGTAATTCTACACGTTTGTTGCCCTATACGGACATGCATGGTATGTGTGTGCGTATGCGCGTGCGTGTGCGCATAAGCATGCGTGGCCATCAATACCATGTATATATGTCGAAGTGCCTAGACAGTCAGTTGGTGTACGAGTACACATATATGTATGCGTATGTATGAGTATGAATTTTGTGAACGGAATTCACTGTGCAAAATACGCATTTTCGTTAAGTGTAAACGCATTATGCATGCCCAGAAATTGTATTTCATGGCTGAAATAGTATTTCTTGGCTGCTAGATATTCGTGTGAATAACATCTACTGAATGGACGGTGGATGCATATCCAGTGACGCTTAGGTATGAGCTTTAATTAGAACGCATGGTACCAGCTGCTTTCTACAAACAATCTTAACTTTCAGGGACACTGGGCCTGAGTGTTGAGTGTACAAGATACGCATGCGTTTGGCATACGGTAACAACTAACTTGGGAAAAGTCTTGACTTGGGGATTTAGAAGCCTTGTTTTAGATATTCCTGTCACTTTTCGGTATATGCCTGAACGAACTTTATACCAGGAAGAAGATGGTTCGGGCCTATTAGGGCGTTAAACAATAGTTCAACGTCACATATAATACAAAATGATATTTCTGTAACTTACCTTTTCTGTACCAACCTAGCTTGACAAATGACAGCAGGAACAGTCCCTGACAAAACACATTGGGGTACCTTCCAAATATACGTTGATAATGGCCAATGGTTATCCATCATTCGGAATGGTCATGCGCCGTGAAGCTGTTGGGAAGGGAGGATGTGTCATGGCGTCCGCGCGTATCATGTTAGATATCAAAACTACCACAGTTTGGAATTACTTCTGTTTAGCGACATTAGCAGGCGTCACCTGCCGTGACGACACCGCTCCATCACGCCACTTCGGGGACGACCTGTGATGACATATCTGACGCATTGTACAGATTCCCAGCGTTGCGGTCCCGTGTCTCACTTTATAATAACTATACATACCAGAGAGACCAAGGCTCAGTGATGTGGTACGTACCATAGTACTGTAGAGCATCAGTTAGATATGACAACCGCTGTTACTAAAGAACAAAGCGCGGATATAAGGGATCTGAAAAATGTTTCTTCAACATTGTCAAATTTTAAAGTTAAGGAAACATTTTAAAAATTCTTGTAACTAAAGAACAAAGCGCGGATATAAGGGATCTCAAAAATGTTTCCTCAACATTGTCAAATTTTAAAAGTTAAGGAAACATTATAAAATATTCTTGTACCTAAAGAACAAAGCGCTGATATAAGAGATCTCTAAATATTTCCTTCACATTGTCAAATTTTAAAGTTAAGGAATTATTTTATAAATTCTTAAACAAAACTAGTACACTAGAAGTTAGATTGACAAAGTTGGAGAATATTTTTAAAAATTGTACAAAATTACATGTACGTATACTGAAAAGCAGTTAAAGGACATCCTGTTATTTCATTAGTGTACATGACATATTGGTTACAGGAATTAGACGAATCAGGTGTTTTTTAACGTTTCTTCTCTTGAGTAGTATGATTACGTAATCTGTCGTAAGATTTCATATATCTAACTGTCTTCCATATGTTTCACAATGAAGTTTCAAATTGATGCTTTTTCAAATATGAAAACAAATAATTAAAATTTTCTCTTTCCAGTTTCGGAGAAAATGAGAGCATTGCTAACAAAAGATGATGTTTTTTTAGCATATGGCCCCCTATTGGTATCTACACGACACAAGCTGGGAATATGATAAGGCGTTTGTTGGAGAACTACAACCTAATAACGCTCTCGAAAATATTTGCGTTAAGGTCGAAAAGGGGAGATGTGGAAAGGCAAAATGAGTGAACCTTTTCACTGTAAAATTTTCACAGAAAATGACACAATCACATGTTTTGGGTGGGAATGGGACAATGGCGATTCATAATTTATTATTTAATCCATTAAACACTTGTGCGAAACGCTGTTTAACAAAATATACTGAGATATTAACTACCGAAATATTTACAACCACTGTTGTACAATTATACAAGTTAGCAACAGATGTATATCTGCTTGTCCATTTTGAACAAATGCGAATCATGCAAATTGATACAGTTAATTTCATTATTGACATGATCTATATTTCAAAACCATTAACAAGAATTAACTGGTAAACTATGCTGTTTTTTTCTGAAAAATCATAGTCACCTTATGGGACACGGGCTGGGGTAGCCTAGTGGGAAAGGCGTTTGCTCGTCACGTCCATGGCCGGGTTCGATTCTCAATCCGGCTATTTTCTTTTCATTATCAAACACATGCTGCTGTTGTTATTGTTACTTCAGTGTCCTTCACAATATACCATGTACTGACATCGATAACCCATCAGCGGTACAATTTTGAAGATCATTTCTGGTACCCATACTCACTCACTCATGCATTGACACCCATTATCACTTGGTTGTACACATTCGTGATACATGATTCCAGATTCGGTGTAAGGATCTACAACTGAGACAATAAACCAACAGGTGTTTCCATAAACTGTACGTTTTCTAATTTGCTAACCAACTTCTAAAACTCCAGTCAAAACATCTGACTTATAGTAGGTCATCCTTCGCTTGCTGGTTTGCCTGGTCCAGCTTCGATCCCGTACTGGCCTCGGTGATACGTCTGTAGTAGTGTTGTACTACATAAGTCCCATGCATTTTTACCGCCTGGTGTTAAAATAGCCATGTTTTCAGGGGACACTACTACAAGGTGTCAGGCAACTGTGAACTGAGCTCATGGCCAGCTTCAAAGTCGACATTAGTCAGCTTAATTATTTTCTTGTTTTCTTGCAGTTTGTTGAGTGTACCTGGCTGCTTGTCGCGCCGCTTGGTGGCACCCGCTTTGCCCATCACGTGACGTCAGAACCCTCCCGAGTCTGGCATCGACCGGTCAACCCTACTCCAGCTTGTACAGAACCGTGTGGCTGCCAGTGACGACAAGGTGCAGTGGGCTCTCCTCTGTCATTAACCTGCTCTGGCACATACTGTGAGTCAGAGCACGATGGTCGTATGTCGACTAACATGTAGGGGACAGCCGCGGTCCGGAATAACAATCACCCAATCCTCGAGAAGACTACATCACGGTTGGTTAACAGGTGGCCCTGCGACTGGGAAGGGGACGCTCTGAAACAGTGAAACCTCGCTAGCCTGGACCTTTTTTTATTGTAAGCTCAAATATTAAATGAATATAGTGTTTATCGTGACCACAGTTTGTTACTGTAATGACCTTGCTTATACATCCACTGGTGTTCCGCAAGGTTGTGTTATCTTACCTGTACTGTTTATAAGAAAATGTTCAATTTGCTATAGCAATGCGATCTATTGTGTTACGGTAAAACGGGCTGTTGATGCCGCTCAAGCAGGCTTTATGTATTGTTCCAAATTAATCTACAGAAATGAAATATTCCAAATTATCCGAAACGTGAAATTTACACTTTCTTGTTAAACATGAAGAAAATATCCACGAAAATCAGAAAACAAAGAATGGATTATTCTATCCCCAATCTCTCTGTGTAAGTGTTTGTGTGTCTGTGTGTTTGTGTTTGTGTACGTATGTGTTTGTTGTTTGACGCTACATAAAAACAACATTGAATGGATAATTATCTCAACAAAGTCACAGAACCTAACCATTAGGTGCCAGTTATGGACTTAAGATGCGACTAACAGGATCATGTGGTCTGGCTCGCTGACTTAGTTTATACATTTAATCGTGAAGATCGATGACCATGGCGTCACTTTAAACAATTGTGATGGCGCTATTGCTGTTGCAGTTTATTCTGTGCCAGGATTTCAGAGGCCATTCTGAAAGTACATTTTAACAAGTGATGTTACGTTGGATAAATTATTCATCCACCATGAAATGGTTTGAAGTCAGAGAAATCTCTGGTATTTGTAGATTCCAGTTGACTCACTTGCCCCTTCATCTAGCTTCGAGGGGAAACCTCTACATTCGTAGTCAACAGAATCCTTCTATTTCTCGATTACAAATTGTCAAACTCGATAATTTACAGACCATCATCATATAGCTTGGCAAACTTACATGGAATCAAGTAGTTAGAAACACCAGAAAGGTTATTAGACATTCCATGGCGTACCAGACCAGATGCCATGCCATGCCATGCCATACCATCATGAGATTAACCACATTATACATACGGACAGTTTAGCTGTTAGACTCAATTGTTACAAACAGAATGAACCAATAATGAACATCTTTATTGTACTAAAGCAAGTCTCACCCCGTAAAGTGCATAAAATCAACTGAGCGCCTTGGTAAACATTAGGAATATATCTGTTAGTACCCAGTTGACAATACACATGTTCTGCTAATCCTGCAAACGATGAAACTCTGCGTAGCAGCCACCATAACTCTATGATTTTAGCATAGCTCTGCAGTGATTGGAACTGGTCTGGTCAGTTAGCTCCCTTGCTTCGGGAAGATGATTTTCATTGTTGACAGAAACATGCTGTCCAAAAGAGGACATTTCTTACAAGGAAATGAGTGAGTGATTGAGTTTGCTGTTAGCAGCATTCCATCGATAATATCGACGGATAGCTCCAGAAAAAGGTTCCAAACGTTTGTACGCGAACCGACCCGTGACGATTCGGGTTAGAATTGATCTTCAGTAACCCAAGCTTGTAAGAGGCGACTAAAGGGATCGGGTGGTCATCCTCGCTGACTTGGTTGACACATGTCATCATATCCAAAATGCGTAGATCGATGCTCATGCTGTTGATCACTTGATTGTCTGGTCCAGACCCGTTCATTTACAGACCGCCACCATATAGCTAGAATATTGCTGATTGCGGCGTAAAACTAAATTCACTCACTCATCGTACGCGAACCCGAACGCATTTACGCCCGTTAGAGCCTGTTGCCACGAGAAAAGGAGACCCATTTTCAACATATCTCCACAGCTACTGTTTTTGGAAGCAACATACGCTATTATTTAGGTCAGAGGTTGTGGGTTCCACTCCAAGCATCACAACAAGCATATGAAAACTATCAGTTTCTAATTATAGCTCTTTGGGCATGTAACGGTTTGTGAGGTGTCCGGCATATCGGGATTTCAGTGTATATAGTGCCTTCTCTGTCACTGCCAATACTGCTGTCACCATCCTTAAACACAGTGTGTCCCGGTTTCAAACACGGAATGGAACATTAAGTGTTGACTATATATACTTACCATCAAAAGTTTAGACTCACTGAAAACACTCACTATACGTTATGTATATATGTACATGGTTACATCGAAGATTGATTTCTTCACTAACTTGGGGGAACCAACTGCAAACCTTATGCAGATGAACTGCAAGAGGACACCATGCATCAAGTTGCTGAAAAGCATGTGCAAATATCGTGCATGCGAACAGCTGCGGTTTGGTGTAAAATTTTGTTAAGAATTCGCCATTTTTACTCATTTTTATCATTTATTGAACTCATGACAATAAGCTTTTCATTTGTACGAATTTGTTTTACAATACATCAGTTCATGTGTAAACAGTACCTTTAAAACAGTATGGACGATTCTAAAATGTATTTTAAACAGTTGCCTGAAGTAAGTGGCTATATTTACACTAGTGAGTCTAAACTTTTGATGGGAGGTATACTTGCAGATTGAGCGGTCTGTCCAATTATACCCAGTATGTATGTCTTTAGTAACACAGAGAGTTAGCGCGATGTCGACAGTTGGTGCTATAGTGACACCTAGCACTGAAGGTCTGGTTCATTCATACCTCCATAGTGTACGTGTGTATTGTGGTTGTGCCTGCAGACAAGGATGGTCTCCGTCATGGAATGCTGAACACTTCGAGCGTTTCCGAGATATCGCAGGCTCGGACGGAACAAAGCGTGATGTTAGCCGAAAATAGTTCAGTTTTAAATCTATTTTATTTCGTCTATCACAACTAAAGGAAAATTGATTTATTAAGGCGGGGGGAATTTGTAGATCAGTATCATGAATCTAAATATAATGTTGGATTCGATGCACCGCGCCCTGCACTGCTTAGACACAGATGTATCTGCTGAGTTTCTGGGATGGAGTGGCGATGGGGTAGCCTAGTGGTTAAAGCGTTCGCTCTCCACGCCGAAGACACGGGTTCGATTCCCCACATGAGTACAATGTGTGAAGCCCATTTCTGGTGTCCCCCGCCGTGATATTGCTGGAATATTCCTAAAAGCGGCGTAAAACCCAACTCACTCACTCACTCACTCACGGTTGGAATCCCTGATTGGCTCTGGTCCTTTGTCATTTTCTGGACTTAAGAGTCGACCTTATGAACCCGGTGGTCAATCGTGGTCATTCGGTTGATGGCATCTAATCGTCCCCACTTGGTGTGAATGATTGCTCACAGCTTTTAGTCCAGATTCGATCACATACAGATTATATATGGAAATGTACAAATATA
Source organism: Haliotis rubra (assembly GCF_003918875.1). Lineage (NCBI taxonomy): Eukaryota > Metazoa > Mollusca > Gastropoda > Lepetellida > Haliotidae > Haliotis > Haliotis rubra. The sequence goes on from NW_025766004.1 coordinate 304,302, forward strand.
TGCACGCACGCACTCAATGCTTAAACATACAAATGCACAAATGAGAGTAGTGGGAACAATAAACTCCGCCAGTTTGAGCTCTCTTCATATTCTGACTGACGCTCAGTGTACTCGTAAGTACAAATACTGCTCCAAACATCGTAAAACCAACCCAACTCATCCATATAGTGTTGTTCATAGACCGAGCGATGTCTTGTCAGGAATCAACGCTAAATTACGGTATGTACACTGTTCGGATAAGCAGCTTAGTAAATGTTGACTGGGTAATAGACAGTGTCGTTAGCAGTGATGACGTCAGCAGAGTTAATTAAAACATCCTGCCTGCTCATTATTTGATAAGGGCGTCCTGTAGCAAAACTACATTTCAACATTATCATCCACGATAGATAACCGGCTTCAAAAAACTCTGAAAAACATTTAAAATGACGTGGTAAAACTTGCACCCAGAGAGTATTTACGAAAAGTTAATGGGTACCTCTATATTATAGGTAGAAACTTTGGACACTGCTGATCTTTTCTACCATGGTACTAGGAAAACACATTATATATTTAGGGACAGGCCTTCCTATTTTCATGATGATCCGGGTTAGAGTCGATACCATGTTTGTCGTAATAGGGATCGGTGGTCAGGCGCGCTTGGTTGATACATGTAATCGCATCCAAATACACCAACAAATAAACCAACAGACAAACAAACCATTCTGTACTCTATAAAAAGTATGGTTTGTTGTTTAATATTCCAGGTATTTGGCGGCGGTCTGGAAATAATTGTGTCTGGACCAGACAAGCATGTGATCAACAGCATGAGCATCAATCTACGTAATTGGGAACCGATAACATGTGTTAACCAAGTCAGCGAGCCTGACCACCCGATCCCGTTAGTCGCCGTGTGAAAATGTGATGATCGTTTTTTTTTATCTGTGTTGCATCATTATAACCAGACCGGCAATGCTTTCTTGTCTATTTCTAACAAATGCACTATCTGGTTTACTGCTTGTAGCATACTAAGATCTCCAGGATATCATAAAAGGATGTAGCATACTAAGATCTCCAGTATATCATAAAAAGGTGTAGCATGCTAAGATCTCCAGTATATCATAAAAAGGTGTAGCATGCTAAGATCTCCAGTATATCATAAAAAGGTGTAGCATACTAAGATCTCCAGGATATCATAAAAGGATGTAGCATACCAAGATCTCCAGGATATCATAAAACGATGTAGCATACTAAGGTCTCCAGTATATCATAAAAAGGTGTAGCATGCTAAAATCTCCGGCATATCATAAGACATTATCTTACCTCGCACATAAATGTCGCTTTCTGATTGGCTGAGCGCTCTTCTATTATTTTCAATGTACCCCGCTTACAAGCGAGTAACATTTCAATGTACTCCGCTGTCAATGGCAACTCATATGGTACTTCGTGGTAGTAATTATTTATCTCGAATAACATTGAATCACGTACGATGTACGGAAATTACCGATGTTTTGCGAATGCAAATCGATGGAAGGGAGATAACTCTAAATATGTTTTTCTTGTCAGCAAAATCGACCTAGGCGTAGTATACGTTGATTAACAGTGTTGTACTAGGGCCTTATACAACACTCCAAAATAGCATAGATCGACCTAGGCGTAGTATACGTAGATTACCAGTGTTGTACTAGGGCCTCATACAACCCTCCAATATGGCATAGATCGACCTAGGCGTAGTATAGGTAGATTACCAGTGTTGTACTAGGGCCTCATACAACACTACAATATAGCATAGATCGACCTAGGCGTAGTATAGGTAGATTACCAGTGTTGTACTAGGGCCTCATACAACCCTCCAATATGGCATAGATCGACCTAGGCGTAGTATAGGTAGATTACCAGTGTTGTACTAGGGCCTCATACAACACTACAATATAGCATAGATCGACCTAGGCGTAGTATAGGTAGATTACCAGTGTTGTACTAGGGCCTCATACAACCCTCCAATATGGCATAGATCTACCTTGGTGTTGTATACCAATATGGATCCTCCCTGATAAACTGCCGGGGAATGGAAAGTGATAATTAACCCACTGTGGCCAAAGCCTTGAAAATTTTCGATGTCGACGAATATGATAGGGGTCCATTGTTTATGTTGTGGACCTAATGGTTGCTGTGTTTTGACGACATGTTTCACCTTAATAACGTTTCGATACCATTTGTATTATCTGGTCAAATCCAATTTTCAAATGTATGCTTTCTTTGCCCGCTAGTTCAGTTTTCATAATCAACACTGTGACACAAGTCTTAGCAATATCCCTTTCGACCCTCAAACCACCGCAGGGTGGGACTCGTTGTAACGTTACACCTACCCTGCAGGGAGCTTATGAAGGAGCACCGCATCACCCGTACATGGCGGGATACCTGGTCCATCGCATAGGCAGTGCTGCGGAGCATGGTGCATTAATATTCCACTCAGACGCTCCTGAAACAAGATACAGGATGAAAGCGGACATGAGAATGCGTAGACTGCCTTTGACTAAAGAACATGTAAAAAAGGATTACATTCCCAGCTTGTAATCAGCTTCCATTGAGGCAATATTTTAAACATGTGATACTAATACCTCTCCCCGTGTCTTCCCAACGTGGGAACGGGGATGAGGATGGTGTCCACTGAATATGCTGCTGTTGCCGTCAGCGTGTTTTGTTGCAAACGGTCACGTGTTGTTTCATCAAACTGTCTTGCAGAAATGTCTACATCACCTGTGAAAAACTAACGTGGTTTATGGCTTGGGTTTTGCTGCTGTGAAAAAAAACCTGAACGACATTGTGTTTGACCTTGAAACAGTTTCAGAGTTAAGAAGGGCACATACCGGAGAAATGGGCCGAAGCTGTTGTGACCAATATTTTAAAGTGTAAATTAGCCGTATTTGTGTGGCTGGAATGTTTCTGCCCGTACATAGCGAAAGTGACAGTAATGTCCTTCTGGTGTGGCCGTTCCGGTGGCGAATCCAGTTGGAAATGTGGCTCTAGCAAATAATGTAGAATCTGCTGTATGTGTCCTGGGGCTCCTTTTACGAAGCGACCTTTACTAAGGCTAACCTTAACTCCCATTCTTTAACATTGCACTAAGGTTACCTTAGTGACTTACGATCACCTTAATGCTTTGTGAAAGGAGGCCCTGGTCTGGTTCTCAAAGACAGAAATCAAAATCAAAATGTCAGCGTGGCTCTGACTTAGTCAGTGTGTAATTAGGTTAGTAAACGTGGTACAAACACAGTCAACGTGATACGTGGTAGTCAACGTGGTACTGAGATAGGCAATGCTAGATAATACTACAGTCAACGTGGTACTAGAAATTTCAGTGTGTTAGGATAGGATATGGTAAACGAGGCATTAGAATAGTCAACGTGGTACTGAGATAGGCAATGAGATACTACTATAGTCAACGTGGTACTAGGATAGAAATGTGGTAGTGGTATTAGGATAGTCAATACGGTACCGAGATGGACAATGTGATATTAGGATAGTCAATAAGGTACTGAGATGGACAATCTAGTATTAGAATAGTGAATATGGTACTGAGATGGTACCGTAGTATTAGGATAGTGAATATGGTACTGAGATGGAGATGTAGGGATAGGCGAATATGGTACTGAGATGGACAATGTAGTATTAGGATAGTGAATATGGTACTGAGATGGACATTGTTGTATTAGGATAGTGAATATGGTACTGAGATGGACATTGTAGTATTAGGATAGTGAATATGTTACTGAGATGGACAATGTAGTATTAGGATAGTGAATATGGTACTGAGATGGACATTGTAGTATTAGGACAGTGAATATGGTACTGAGATGGACATTGTAGTATTGGGATAGTGAATATGGTACTGAGATAGACAATGTAGTATTAGGATAGTGAATATGTTACTGAGATGGACAATGTAGTATTAGGATAGTGAATATGTTACTGAGATGGACATTGTAGTATTAGGATAGTGAATATGGTACTGAGATGATTGGTACAATGTTAGTATTAGGATAGTGAATATGGTACTGAGATGGACATTGTAGTATTAGGATAGTGAATATGGTACTGAGATGGACAATATAGTATTTGGATAGTCAATGGTACTGAGTTGGTATGCGGCAGATTTAGTGATATCGACCTATGTAACGAAAGGTATAGTTATATCTGCCAGCGCAAGAAGGGAAAGTATGATATCTGCCTTTAAATAGATGATAAGTGATTGAAAAGTTTTGGTTTAACATAGTTTTCAAAGTTTATTTGAGAAATGAATCTAAGACTTATATTCAACATATACATGTATAATAAAATTGTGTTTTCCGGAAATCAATGAATCTGCTTCTATATAGGAACAAAACGAATTAGTTAGGTAGGGTGTACTAATATCTTCCTGTAAAGCGATGGGAGTATTTTAAAACAGCTTGCGCATTACATGTGGCATTTGATGGGTATGCTGATACCGACCTGTAACAGACGACGGGTAACATCATTAAAAGATATATTTCTCACATATTTACCAGAATACAGACATACAGTATCATCTAGAGGTAAAACCCGACATGCAGTCAGGTTATAATTAAAACATATACAATTGCAGTGACATCAGATCCTGTGTGGGCTGGCTGCTATTGTTCCGACTAGTTCCCTGCCTCAATGGACAAAGAATTACATGTTTACTCTCAACACAAATCATAACACGGGAACGAAGAACAAAATAGGTTGGTTAGAAGACACTGTGGCTTAGAGGAATGTAGCTAGTGAAAACGGGGTATAGAACACTATGTTTCATTCCTGGAAGCACGTGTGTGTTTGGTGCTATTTGTCACAGACGGGTTCGACATTCCACAAGCAAATGAAGTACGACTTCCAGCATGCTCTGACCCCCTCACACATAACATCCACTCTGCCAGAACCTCACCCCTGCCTCTTTGCGGAGGCATACACTCGTACCTGCATTCAACGATGCTTTTAATTTAGGCCAAATCACGCCTTCAATCGCCTTAAACGTCCGCGAATGAATTAAGTACGGGGAACAACCGCGTTTTCATAGAACCGGTGAATGGGCAGTTTTTGTGGACATAAAGGATTTCGTGCTTTCATTGCAAAGAGAGAAAACTCGTTGTAGCACATTCTGTCAAATCTAAACATGAGCAAGTTGTACAAAATTGGAGTAATTGGTCGGTATATTTGTTCAACTCGGGTGTCAAGCAGAGATTGGACAGCTTGGACAACACTGTGACGGACAGACAACGGACATACATCTAACAGATATCTGAAGTTCATTGACAAATGGTGTCTCCTTCTGGAATTCCAGATATAACCCTGGCCAAACTAACACCTAGTTTTGTGAACTATATAAAGCTGTGAGTTCACTCTCTCCTTTCATGTACTGCAAGCCGAAGACTCATTCCACGCATGGCTTGATGTGAGGTGTCTGATTACACTGCTGTACTTTAATCCATCTGTTAAAATCACACTGTTAGATAACATTCACAAAACATAACCAAATAGATGTACATTGCGTGTAAACTATGTTTTTTGTTCAAGTACTTTTTTCAGTATCGAGCAAACAGCTTAAATAGATGATAAGTGATTAAAACATTTGGTTTAACATAGTTTTCAAAGTTTATTTGAGAAATGTGTGCATTATACCTTTGATCAGCATTTTTATCAGAAGAATTTGTCTATAAATGTCATTGGAAATCTAAGACGTATATTCAACATATATATCATAAAATTGTGTTTTCCGGAAATCGACGAAGCTGCTTCTATGAGCAGTTCATCTATCACTGGGGCAACAATGTAGTGTAACCTCGTAAATTCTGCATAAACCCGTATATTCTGTTTAAACGTTTATGCCCTATATAAACTCACATATCATTTACAAATTGCTGTGTCCTCTACAAGCACGTATAAACTCTTATGTCCTGAATATTCCTTTTCTCTCTCCTTATACTTCTATATCCTTCAAAAGTTCTTATATGCCATATAAACTCATGTCTCCTCTGTAAATGTTCGATCTTATATAAACTTCTATATCCTTTAAAAGCTCTTATATCCCATATAAAGGCATGTCTCCTCTGTAAATGTTCCATCTTATATCAACTTCTATATCCTTTAAAAGCTCTTATATCCCATATAAACTCATGTCTTCTCTGTAAATGTTCCATCTTGTATCAACTTTTATATCCTTCAAAAGCTCTTATATCCCATATAAACTCATGTCTCCTATGTAAATGTTCCATCTTATATAAACTTCTATATCCTTTAAAAGCTCTTATATCCCATATAAAAGCATGTCTCCTCTGTAAATGTTCGATCTTATATAACTTTTATATCCTTCAAAAGCTCTTATATCCCATATAAACTCATGTCTCCTATGTAAATGTTCCATCTTATATCAACTTTTATATCCTTCTGTAAAATAACTTTTATATCCTTATATCCCATATAAACATGCATGTTCCATCTTATATCAACTTTTATATCCTTCGAAAGCTCTTATATCCCATATAAACGCATGTCTCCTCTGTAAATGTTCGATCTTATATCAACTTTTATACCATTTTAAAAGCTCTTATATCCCATATAAACTCATGTCTCCTCTGTAAATGTTCGATCTTATATAAACTTCTATATCCTTCAAAAGCTCTTATATCCCATATAAAGGCATGTCTCCTCTGTAAATGTTCCATCTTATATAAACTTCTATATCCTTCAAAAGCTCTTATATCCCATAAAAAGGCATGTCTTCTCTGTAAATGTTCCATCTTATATAAACTGTTATATCCTTTATAAGCTCTTATATCCCATATAAAGGCATGTCTCCTCTGTAAATGTTCCATCTTATATAAACTTCTATATCCTTCAAAAGCTCTTATATCCCATATAAAGGCATGTCTCCTCTGTAAATGTTCCATCTTATATAAACTTTTATATCCTTCAAAAGCTCTTATATCCCATATAAACCCATGTCTCCTCTGTAAATGTTCCATCTTATATAAACTTCTATATCCTTCAAAAGCTCTAACATCCCATATAAAGGCATGTCTCCTCTGTAAATTCTCCATTTTATATACACACTTTTATAATTTTTCTTTATCAGCTCTTATATCCAAATGTAAATCTTACTTTCCATATAAACTCATATATGCTATATAAACTCGTACATTCTGTATAAACCATAATATTCAGTCTATATAAACTCAATTGTGTGAAGCATTAAAACTTTGTTTCTGAACAACGACACTGATGATTATACAAAGTTCAAACTATACCGTCTACATCATCAACAGGTTCTGTGCGCATTGCGGACAAAACAGGAAACGACAAATAGTAAAATCATAACCTGCTCGTGAGTCATTTTTCATGACAATAGGAACACCCGATGATGGCGAGGTCCCGGTGGCGAGACTGGTCGACACGGGAGAGTGACTGCATGATGGTTTACGACGTCAGTCGCCATCAATATCGCAGTGTAGCATATTTAATATGGCCCTGGAAAACTTGCTGATACCATGAGCAACTCTCCACGGTGAGTATTCCGCTCAGAGGTATCCCATGAATGTGCAGATGTCTGGACGTTAACAAAACGATGAAGTCAGATGATGTCAGAAAACTTGTTATAATGTAGTAAAGTGTCATCAAGAGCGTCTTATTTGTGCATAACGAGGTCCTGTCTACTGTCAATACATGATCCATCTTGTAAACCTATACCAGTAGGTACGGGATAAAGTTTGGTCTGCTCCTTCTACAAGCAGCATCCCGACCCCTTCTCGTTGTACGTGTCATTATCCTTTTTGCAGCAACATCTGACCCGTTCTCGTTTTGAGGTGCAGCAACATCTGACCCGGTCTCGTTGTACGAGGTGTTCTCTGTTCAGAGCAACATTTGACCCGTTCTCGTTGTACGTGGTGCTCTTCTGTACAGAGCAACATCTGACCCGTTCTCGTTGTATAAGGTGTTCTCCGTACACAGCAACATCTGACCCGGTCTCGTTGTACGAGATGCTCTCCGTACAGAGCAACATCTGACCCGGTCTCGTTGTACGAGGTGTTCTCTGTACAGAGCAACATCTGACCGGTTCTCGTTGTATGAGGTGCTCTCTGTACAGAGCAACACCTGACCCGTTCTCGTTGTATGAGGTGTGTATGAGGTGCTCTCTGTTCACAGCGACATCTGACCCGTTCTCGTTGTACGAGGTGCTCTCTGTTCAGAGCAACATCTGACCCGTTCTCGTTGTACGTGGTGCTCTCTGTACAGAGCAACATCTGACCCGTTCTCGTTGTACGAGGTGCTCTCCGTACAGAGCAACATCTGACCCGTTCTCGTTGTACGAGGTGTTCTCTGTACAGAGCAACATCTGACCCGTTCTCGTTGTACGAGGTGTTCTCCGCACCGAGCAACATCTGACCGAGGTGTTCTCCGTTCACAGCAACATCTGACCCGTTCTCGTTGTACGAGGTGTTCTCCATAGAGAGCAACATCTGACCCGTTCTCCTCGTACACGGTGTTCACCGTCGACTGCCACATCTGACCCGTTCCCATCGTACAGGGTGTTTTCCGTTCAACATCTGACCCGTTCTCCTCGTACACGGTGTTCTCTATGAACCAGCATCATCAGACCGGTGAGCACCGTTTATTGAAACATACATATGATTGACATTTTTCTCGTCACCAGGCCAGCACGTATTCTAACGCCTTCTTCGAGCATGATCAGATAGTTTCCGCTTATAGACACGATATATAAGTTGCTTATCCAATCCGATTTATTCCCTTCATGCCATACGCCTCAAACTGCAATATAATTCCCTCAAAAGTCCCCCACCCCCTCCTTATTTAGATGCCTCTTACATCTGTTCAATGTGTTTTTTTCCCATTGGAGAGCCAACTGACCTCAAACAACACTTTCTGTTGCCCCTAAACTCATCATCACCCCACCCTCAGCTGTCCCTTGTCTTAGCCGCACCCTCCCTCGACGAAGACACGTCCTCCAATCTGTAGCCACCGTGTTGAACACGCCAACAAGTCCTTTGTTAAAACTACGCTAGGATTTTTGACAGTGACAAATTGAAAACTACAACCTTTACCCGTTGATAAATAGTTGTGGGGTTTGTTAAGCGCTGGCAAATAAACCGGGCTTTTTTCAAGGTTTCAACAACGATGTCATTTTAGCTGCCGGCATTGTCCGTGGAGGATGAAAGAGCGAAAGACAAACCACAGCTCCGAAACAGATTCTTCTTTGACCTTCTCTCGATAAACACAATATTCGGCATGCGATTAAGTTCATGGGTCGCATGACACCATCTTGGAGGCGCTGATAACCTCAATGGTTCGTCACATTTATAAAGGTAAATTGGACACCGGGTGTCAACCTGATAGATGGGCTCTATAGGACCAAGGGTATGGGGTCGTTTCTGGTAGCATTGGTGGTCAAGTTAACAACTCTCACCGGTCGCTTTACATGCTCTGTGATTCGTTGCAACTTGATACAGGGTCTCTTTGGGAAGACACGAGAACATTGATTTTACAGTGATCCTTTATAATGTATCTAACATTTAATCACTGTTTTGTTCTGTTTTGTAAGGGCTTTCTTTGATACCCAGCTTCACTTGTTGAGAAAGGAAGATGACATTGTGCTGAACTGGCATGTGGTAAGCACAGGGTCTGTTGGAACAAAATAATTGGAATCAGACAACCAAAGACCGTGTTAATCCGGTCAATGAGTGAGTGAGTATGGTTTTACGCCGCTTTTAGCAATATTCCAGCAATAAAGGCGGGGGACACCTGAAATGGGCTTCACACATAGTACCCATGTGGGGAATCCGGTCAATGCGTGCGATTAACTACTTCTACTACTACTGCTGCTGCTACTGCTGCTACAACAACAACAACAACAACAACAACAACAACTACTACTACTACTACTACTACTACTACTACTACTACTACTACTACTACTACTACTACTACTACTACTATTACTACTACTATTACTACTACTACCACCACCACCAACACCACCACTGCAATTTATTACAGGTCTGGTACCTCTAATCTGTTCACTAACTTTGGGAGAGTACCTGAGTCTGTGGACAGAAACACGGCCCTTTTGACCCTCGGAGTAAGGAAGAGGACTGCACTTCCTCAGAAAATTTCTTGGTTGGTTCGAGAAGTCGTTTTCAGGAAGAAGTCTCTATTCGCATGCTTCCGTTGCTTACCCCTGGTGTCAACATTGATTTTCAGTTTTCCATTAATAGAATTTCACCATTAATTTGCATTAACGCCAGATGGATTCTGTTTCGGCAGATCCCCGTGACTTAGTGATTTCTGGCGTTGTCGTGTTATATTTTCACTTATCAATAGAATCACCTATATATTTTGCAAGTCTAGATTACTGCAGTTATTGATCAGCTGGCAGGTGGCGGGTGGGGAGAGGTGGTGGGTCAATACATATCCCTGTCACAAACACCTTCAATGACTGTCAGTGATGGGTGATAAGAGCATATACTTGTATCGTGAAATTTAAAGCAAATATAGTTTATAAAATAATGAAGGAAATACCTAGGTTCCTAATTCTACATTGTCTTAAGAAAACTTAAGAACTATTTTTACTGTGAAATATGTTTATTTCTGAGACTAGCTTGTAGGGGTCGAAGTCGAAAACTAAGTAGTGTCAGTTGATGGCTATTTACGAGTGTGCGGCTGTTTGGTCATTTCCGTTCTAATCTCTTGTTGCCAGGTGTGGAGATTTCCCGCAATCAAGTATCAGGCAATTACACATGATTCAGGATTAATATTGGAAGCACACGCAAACAGAATCACATTGCAACATGCGAGCTTCTCTAGGTTATGTACTTTCCGTTACGTTCAGCAGTAAACCTATAATAGGCGTACGTTTCCAGATGGTTCTGATGAGTGTTGCTGGTGTAAAGCGTAAATCACATTGTATTACGCGTTCGATCGGTATTTACTGTTAAACATTTATGTGAAACCACCGTTAAAGACTGATTAACGTCGAATGTAAACTTGAATGATTGTGAACCTTCTGCTCTACTTTGTGTTTTGGAGTTTGGAGAAGTTAGCTCAGGATTCTGGGTAAACCACGAATCGGATGTTTAATTATATCACTGCTTGTCATTACATAGATGGTCTAGAGGATCCCAGTGGTCTGACACAGAGTGGGAGGTCGATGGTTTGAGTACGGCACCGTCACGCAAATAATCTTGAGTGAGTGAGTGAGTGAGTGAGTGAGTGAGTTAAACGTCGCTTTTAGCAAAACTCAAGCAATATCACAAAGGGGAACGTATGAAATGAACTCGGATCTGCGGTGTGACAAGCGAACGCTTTAACCACAAGGCTACCCAGCCGCAACCACCAGACCTGAAAATTGGTACTTATTGTTATTCTGTCCGATGCTCGGCATTAAGAGAATAAAAGAAAGTGGTAGACACAGAGGTAGTATGAGGAGTTATGTGTAGCTATATATGCAGCATGGCATCATTGGACTGGCACATGCATGCCTGTAGCCATGTAAATGCAATGAGGTGAGGTGAGGTGATATGGGGTTTAACGTCGTGCTGGAGAATATTTCGCTCATATGACGACGTGCGTGCGTGTGTATGTGTATGGGTGGCTGCTTGTACTAGCCCAGACTGAAGCTGGTTTTATAGTGCTAGCCCACTGAAATACCATGCCACAGTGAAGCATGAATACCCCACTCAGACACATTATACTGACTCCGAGCCGACCAGTCCTTGTTGTACCCATTAATGCCGAGCGCCAGGCAGGGACCAACAAGTACCATATTTTAACGTCTTTTGGTATGACGCGGTCGGGGATCGAACCCGCAACCTTCAACTCTCCGGGCGGACGCTCTAACCACTACACCACGGAGGCGGTCAGGTAGTATGAGGAGTTATGTGTAGCTATATATGCAGCATGGTATCATTGGACTGGCACATGCATGCCTGTAGCCATGTAAATGCAATGATGTTGAAGGCGACAATAAATCCCTGGCCATTCACCTCACATCTTACTGCGACCTGATTAATGGGCTTTATAAGGCTGTATCTCCTGTTCGCTGGAGGTGTTTGGACACAGTTCCAACTATCCCAAATCACACAGTGCAGATCTATTGATGTAGCCAAGTAGGTAAAATGATGGTTCGTCACAGATCCGGGTTCGAATCCCGACACAGGTACAGTATTTGAAACCTACCCTGGGTGTTTCCGTCGTTAGGGTGAGTTTAGTTTTACGCCGCTTTTAGCAGTATTACAGCAAAATCACGGCAGGGGACACCAGAAATAGGCTTCACACATTGTATCCAGGAAGGGAATCAAGCCCGGGTCTTTGGCGTGACGAGCGGACGCTTTAACCACTAGGCTACCCCACCACCCGCCTTCGTTAGATAGCTTGCATGAACTAAAATCGATGTAAGGACGTAAAACCTTATTGCTGAATCGAATAAAGCTATCGTCGAAAGCCTAGTTGACGCGCTGGATATATCAGAGTGAGTGACTTTAGTTTTACGCCGCACACAGTAATATTCCAGCTATATGGCGGCGGTCTGTAAATAATCGAGTCTGGACCAGACAATCCAGTGATCAACATCATGAACATCGATCTACGCAATTGGGAACCGATGACATGTGTCCACCAAGTCAGCGAGCCTGACCACCCGATCCCGTTAGTCGCCTCTTACGACACGCATGGGTTACTGAAGATCAATATTCTAACCCGGATCTGATATATCAGATGTGTATATTATACATGTCAGCACTTATCTAGCTCCTGATCTATCAGCCCTTTTTTCTTTCTCCTCTAACTGATTCCCTTCCCAATATATGGCTTATTCTCTCTGTGTCTTTCTTCTCTCTCTCTCTGCCTTTCTTCTCACTGTTCCTTTGTGTCTCTCGCTCACGAAACATTCAGTCATCGAGTCCCAATTGTCCAGATTTCCTGTCTACGTATTATGTTATTATTTAATAAACAGGTGTTCGACATAGTAATTATTTCTCAAACTGCAGGTAAAGCGTCAATCAACAATACCTCAATGACTGCGGAACTACAAGATGAGGCTAGGTCATATTCATGCCAAATACCTCAACGGCTTAAAACGAAATGAATTAGCACATCTCTTAATCCTGTGCTAACCAATCCTTAACAGTGATATAGAAGCTGATTATATAGAAGGGGCCATGGTGTTGACTCTTGGCAGTCGTTGTAACTGCGCCCCGCCGTCTTGAATGAGCTACCCAATGGAGTGCAACCGCATTCGTACAAAAAACAAATAGCAAGTTTATTTTAGCGTCTTTGAAGTTTTGCTTGTGTCATAGCAAGTGACTCCGTCAGTGTCCTGTGGTAATTGGATGGACCCGGAGCTTGCAATTCTTTACTGTCACGTGCTTGCATTGAAGTCGGAACAACGGGGGTTCTTTAAAACCTAAGAGCGACGGTTGTTTACTTACATTGGTATATACATACATATTTGCTAATGTAGGTCACTGGAACATTTAAATCGAGTTTGTTCACCGACAAGCCCGCTGACAGGTCGGAGAGGCTTTGAGAGCTATACATCTACAAGGTATTATTGATCTATTACCTACATAGTACATATATACTAGCTTCCTGGTGGTCCCCTTGTGGAGGGAGAGGCTGAGGGGGGACACGCACCTGTGTACAAGATCTACTTGAATGTCCAGCTTTGTCGTATCTCTGTCCCACTCGTGGCTGTCGTGATCCAACTTAGGCTTGTTGAGAGCTGGGGGTGGTGGTCTTGTTTGGAGGTAATGGATGGGGTGGGGTGTGTGTGGGGGGTGTTAGGTACTCGGGGTGTTAGGTTGGTGGGGAGGACTGACAAGCAAGTGTGTGGTTGGTTGTGTATTGTGTATTGTGGTTTGGATGTGATATAATGGATGGTGTATTTTGAAGGGTGTACTGGCAGGTGGGGGGTGGTATGGTATGGTTGATATACTGTTGTGGATGGTGTACTGTGGAAAGACTACTGTGAGTGGTGTAATGTGGTTTGATGTGGTGTAAGGGATGGTGTATTTTAAATGGTGTACTTCGGGGGTATGATGTGGATGATATACTGGTAGGTTTATTATGGATGGTGTACTGTGGTGTGTTGTGTGTAGGGTACTGTGGTGTGTTGTGTGTAGGGTACTGTGGTGTGTTGTGTGTAGGGTACTGTGATGTGTTGTGTGTAGGTACTGTGGTGTGTTGTGGGTAGGGTACTGTGTTGTGTTGTGTGTAGGGTACTGTAGTGTGGTGTGGGCAGGGTACTGTGGTGCGGTGTGTGTAGGGTACTGTGATGTGTTGTGGGTAGGGTACTGTGTTGTGTTGTGTGTAGGGTACTGTGGTGTGTTGTGGGCAGGGTACTGTGGTGTGTTGTGGGCAGGGTACTGTGGTGTGTTGTGGGTAGGGTACTGTGGTGTGTTGTGGGTAGGGTACTGTGGTGTGTTGTGGGTAGGGTAGTGGTGTGTTGTGTAGGGTGGTGTGTTGTGGGCAGGGGTACTGTGGTGTGTTGTGGGTAGGGGGTGTGTTGTGGGTAGGGTACTGTGGTGTGTTGTGGGTAGGGTACTGTGGTGTGTTGTGGGTAGGGTACTGTGGTGTGTTGTGGGTAGGGTACTGTGGTCTGGTAGGGTACTGTGTTGTGTTGTGGGTAGGGTACTGTGGTGTGTTGTGGGTAGGGTACTGTGGTTCGTTGTGGGTAGGGTACTGTGGTGTGTTGTGGGTAGGGTACTGTGGTTCGTTGTGGGTAGGGTACTGTGGTGTGTTGTGGCCAGGGTACTGTGGTTCGTTGTGGGCAGGGTACTGTGGTGTGTTGTGGGTAGGGTACTGTGGTGTGTTGTGGGTAGGGTACTATGTTGTTTGATGCCTTACAGTGGATGGTGTATCTAGAATGGTGTATCGTGGGTGATTGACAAAGGGGTGGACGATACGTTGTGGTACTACGGTACTATGTGTACTATGGTAGGTGTATTGTAGATGGTGTATTGTGGGTAGGATACTGTGGTACGTGGTGTACTACAGACTGGGTACCGTGGTCCTTGTACTATGGTAGGTGTATTGTAGATGGTGTATTGTGGGTAGGATATAGTGGTACGTGGTGTACTAAAGACTGGGTACCGTGGTCAGTGTACTATGGTAGGTGTATTGCGTTCTGTGGATTGTGTTCTGTGGATTG
The DNA here is from genome assembly GCF_003918875.1 of Haliotis rubra. Lineage (NCBI taxonomy): Eukaryota > Metazoa > Mollusca > Gastropoda > Lepetellida > Haliotidae > Haliotis > Haliotis rubra. The sequence continues at coordinate 319,498 of NW_025766004.1, forward strand.
TGTTCTGTGATTTTATAATTTGTGATTTTATAAGGGAGTACTGTGGATTGTGCTCCGTTGGTAGTGTTTTGGGATCAATTGGTGGGTTTTTATAAGGGAGTACTGTGGATTGTGCTCCGTTGGTGTTTTGGATCAATTTTAAAGGGATCAATTGGTGGGTGTTTTGTGATTTTGGGTTTTAAGGGAGTACTGTGGATTGTGCTCCGTTGGTAGTGTTTTGGGATCAATTGGTGGGATTTTATAAGGGAGTACTGTGGATTGTGCTCCGTTGGTAGTGTTTTGGGATCAATTGGTGGGATTTTATAAGGGAGTACTGTGGATTGTGCTCCGTTGGTAGTGTTTTGGGATTGTGGATTTTTGGTACTGTGGATTGTGCTCCGTTTGTAGTGTTTTTGGGATCAATTGGTGGGATTTTATAAGGGAGCACTGTGGATTGTGCTCCGTTGGTAGTGTTTTGGGATCAATTGGTGGGATTTTATAAGGGAGTACTGTGGATTGTGCTCCGTTGGTAGTGTTTTGGGATCAATTGGTGGGATTTTATAAGGGAGTACTGTGGATTGTGCTCCGTTGGTAGTGTTTTGGGATCAATTGGTGGGATTTTATAAGGGAGTACTGTGGATTGTGCTCCGTTGGTAGTGTTTTGGGATCAATTGGTGGGATTTTATAAGGGAGTACTGTGGATTGTGCTCTGTTGGTAGTGTTTTGGGATCAATTGGTGGGATTTTATAAGGGAGTACTGTGGATTGTGCTCTGTTGGTAGTGTTTTGGGATCAATTGGTGGGATTTTATAAAGGGAGTACTGTTGGGGATTGTGCTATAAGGGAGTGTGGTGCTCCGTTGGTGTGTTTTGGGATCAATTGGTGGGATTTTATAAGGGAGTACTGTGGATTGTGCTCTGTTTGTAGTGTTTTGGGATCAATTGGTGGGATTTTATAAGGGAGTACTGTGGATTGTGCTCTGTTGGTAGTGTTTTGGGATCAATTGGTGGGATTTTATAAGGGAGTACTGTGGATTGTGCTCCGTTGGTAGTGTTTTGGGATCAATTGGTGGGATTTTATAAGGGAGTACTGTTGATTGTGCTCTGTTGGTAGTGTTTTGGGATCAATTGGTGTTGATTGTGCTCTGTTGGTAGTGTTTTGGGATCAATTGGTGGGATTTTATAAGGGAGTACTGTGGATTGTGCTCCGTTGGTAGTGTTTTGGGATTAATTGATGGGATTTTATAAGGAAGTACTGTTGATTGTGCTCTGTTGGTGGTGTACAGGACGAAGTTACGTTCTACATAATATGGCACACACCGTATGATTTTTTCCAACGCGTTTCTCCAAAGTTGTTTTATCACCTTGTCATTGAAAGCCAAACTAGCGTTCATAGAAACCAGACATATTTGTTTACATTGCTCTGTTACTGATTCGACATTAATACGTACTCTCAAAGGTTTGTAGCGAACAAACCAATAAAGAACATTGTCCTTGTATCCGTCCAGCATACCAGAGTAGTATTAGATCAGATGACCATTAACAAGGGAGACGCAGAGTACTATACCATGTTGGACAAACATATATTTGCATATGCCGGCGTGTCTTCAGACACGGCCTGGGGAAGTCCAGCGTTGGAGTGTCCTTTTCCCATTGTACCCGCCGATGGGAGTCCCCCGGGATGGTCAGTCTAACGCTGCGCCGGACAATCGCACAGGTAATGGTCGAGAACGGCACACATCAATCAATATCGTTTTGCATTCACCTGTCCGACAAATTCGTTCCCCATGAGGTACAATGTGCCATTGAGTCAATTGAAGTGGGTAGGGCTTATTCTTGTTTGTACATTCAATATTAAGAATAAAGCTGTAATGTGCACGGGTCAAGCAAGGTCACTTCCTATCTGTCGGTACAGAGTGCGTCCTTAGGTTAGTGAGTGAGTGACCGGATGAGGTTGTGAGTATGGTACATGTATGGCGGGTTGTATATTCATGCACTATCACGACAGGAGAGATAAAGAATGAGTTTTATACATAGTACCAATGGGGAAATCGTATCAGAGTCTGGGAGCCACTGTGTTATTATCATATCAAGCACTAGATACTTTGAGGAAACAATATTTACCCACTCATCTAACCTCTTTTCCCAATTCAACAAAGTTTACAAAAATATGATCTGCAAAAAATTCTCGAGACTTAGTAAATTTATCAAAACATATTATACATCTATCATCTCTTGTCAGGAAAAAATGCGACTATGTTGTTTTCTTTGGTTTGTCTGCGATCTTTAAGTTGAATTTGTATTGGGAGATATGTTTATGATATATGCTCTTGTACCAACGGTGGTTTATGAGAATATAGAATTGAATTGAATTGATAGAGACAGAGAGTCAGCCCGGAAAACTGAAGGTCGGTGCTATTATTCCTACCAAAAGATTTTGACAGCTGAGACTTGTTGTTGCCCTGCCTGGTGATCGACATTAAGGACCGGGTGGCTTGGAATCAAAATGTTGTGTCAGAGTGAGGGACCCCTGTTAAGCTGCCGCAGGTCATCTCAGCGCACACGCACGCACGCACGCACGCACGCACGCACGCACGCAAGCGGGCGCGACAGGCAGTACGTCTTCACGTTACGTATTCATAGTGTTTGTTTAAAACGTCATGCCGAAGACCCGGGTTCGATTCCCACGTGGGTACAATGTGTGAAACCAATTTCTGGTGTCCCCCGCCGTGATTTTGATGGAATATTGCTGAAAGCGGCGTAAAACCATACTCACTCGTCGCTCGCTTTTGTAAAAATGCCCGAATTGAAGTTACATATACTGGACAAAAATAGTTATATGTAAATTTTGAAATTATGAATAATGATCTATTTATTAATTGACACACTGATAAAATATCAATCATAAAAATACCAATATCCCTAACTTATTTTGTCCAGTATATTTGTCCCGCATTATTCCTATCAATGAAGTTTCAGTTTCGGTGGTGTAGCCTAGTGATTAAAGCGTTGGCTCGTCACGCCGAAGACCCGGGTTCGAATGCCCACATGTGAAGCCTATTTCTGGTGTCCCCCACCGTGATGTTGCTGGAATATTGCTAAAAAGCGGCGTAAAACCAAACTCAATCAGTCAGTCAGTTTCCATTGCCTTGTGTTATGATGTTTCCGTTTATCGGGTGAAATGATCGGGTCAGATTGCAGAGAAGTGACTCACACAAGTCGTGAATGTCATCTGTAAGAAAAAAACACGATAAGGAATTTACTTATTGAAGCGTGTCTCCATGCCGTGCGGTTCATCCTGTTCCCTGGCATCAACAGCGTCTCAAATTGACAATGTTACTGTCAGTGGTAATTGTCGAGTCTCGTGTCATCGCCTTTATGTCGCTGGAGACTGAAACGTGTTTATGAGAGCAATTAAAACGGGTACATATTTTCCATAGTACTGTATACCTCTTTGAAACTCACCTTCCTCTTCAGAAGCCATGACATATTTATACGCAAGCGGCATGTAATTTCATTCTGGTAGCAAGGGAAGGCCAGCGAAGGAGTTATAAACACCAACATCTGAAAGGAATACAACGACCGGGGCTGATTCAAGCTCATCTATATTGGTTGGCTGTGACATCTATAGATGCCTGGGCCATTATCAGGAAGTGGCCCTGATAATATAACATAGGACATCGTGAAGCGTTTACATACATCAGTGCAAAATGACGTTCCAGTTGAAGCAACAGAGGCTTTCCTATCTTTATTGACAGCAGCATTTATATCCCCGTTGATTCTACCGGAAGAAGCCCCGCAGTCATGTTTAATCTCGTATAGTCTCGGGATGTATTCGGGATTTGGTCTATGGCAGGTTTCCGCAGTAAGCAATGATAGGTTGCACTTTTAAGAACGCGGGTTGTGTTCTTGATGTCATTGGGCAGTTGATGCCTGAATCTATCTCGACAAAATTAAAGACAAATGTATCAGACCCAAGTCTGTAATTTGTTCGGACAGCGAGCGTCTTTCATGTGAAAGAAATGTATGCTTTCAGTAATGCCATGGTCAACACAGACGGACGTGTTCTGTCCCCCAATAACGACGAACAGTAAATACTGAGTAAATATAGCCATGTAATATTGGCTATATACTTTATAGCCCTATATAGCCATGTAATATTGACTATATATACAAGCCACCTACATGGAGTGATTTATAGTACCCTGAGACAGGTAACCCTACCCCGATAAAGTCGGGGAGGGGTGGGGGTACTTTCCGGTTTAAACTACTTGTAACTTACATTCAGGAAAAAATGCGTCACAATTAAATGTGTGCGTTGAATTGATGCAGTTCATTCATATTTTTCACAAAGGTAGTACAGTGAGATTTTAAATGATTAAGACAAAAATGTAGTAAGGTATTCAAATATCTGCAAACCAAAGCTTTGGGTTTTGCGGACCAAAGGTATTTTCTATTTAGAAACGCCGTGTGACTCAATGGGTCCTTTGTGTATTTCTACGACTCGGGTGGCAAGACGGCATGTATAGCGCATCACCTGGCAGGAGGGAGGCACGGAATGTGATATATTTCATTATATCATCCACTTGGACGGCTACAGCAGCAGGGGGTATTGTAACGATACATGGGGTCCACTCTTTGACATCAATCGGATTCATCACATGTATTGCTGACACAGGTTTACAGATGTTGAAACAATAAAAGGGCTACATTGTCCTCTGCAACTCCAGGACCACCTTCTCGCGTGGCTTTCTCTGGGATGGTTTATGTGGCGTCGTTAACGACCATACAGCTGTGTACGACATGCCCAGTGTGTCAATAACACAACACTGATCTAGTGTGTCAATAACACAACACTGATCTCAATACATTTGGAGTAATTTCTCGTTTAGCATTAGTCATCTGTACACGTACATGCTTATACTTTGATGCTGTAGTCCTCGCCTGACCATACAGCTGTGTACGACATGCCTAGTGTGTCAATAACACAACACTGATCTCAATACATTTGGAGTAATTTCTCGTTTAGCATTAGTCATCTGTACACGTACATGCTTATACTTTGATGCTGTACCTCGCCTGACCATACAGCTGTGTACGACATGCCTAGTGTGTCAATAACACAACACTGATCTCAATACATTTGGAGTAATTTCTCGTTTAGCATTAGTCATCTGTACACGTACATGCTTATACTTTGATGCTGTACCTCGCCTGACCATACAGCTGTGTACGACATGCCTAGTGTGTCAATAACACAACACTGATCTCAATATATTTGGAGTAATTTCTCGTTTAGCATTAGTCATCTGTACACGTACATGCTTATACATTGATGCTGTACCTCGCCTGACCATACAGCTGTGTACGACATGCCTAGTGTGTCAATAACACAACACTGATCTCAATCATTTGGAGTAATTTCTCGTTTACATTTGCTTATACATGTGCTGTACCTCGCCTGTAAGCTGTTACATTGATGCTGTATGCCTCGTGTGTCAATAACACAACACTGATCTCAATACATTTGGAGTAATTTCTCGTTTAGCATTAGTCATCTGTACACGTACATGCTTATACATTGATGCTGTACCTCGCCTGACCATACAGCTGTGTACGACATGCCTAGTGTCAATCAATAACACAACACTGATCTCAATACATTTGGAGTAATTTCTCGTTACATTTGCATTAGTCATCTGTACACGTACATGCTTATACTTTGATGCTGTACCTCGCCTGACCATACAGCTGTGTACGACATGCCTAGTGTGTCAATAACACAACACTGATCTCAATACATTTGGAGTAATTTCTCGTTTAGCATTAGTCATCTGTACACGTACATGCTTATACTTTGATGCTGTACCTCGCCTGACCATACAGCTGTGTACGACATGCCTAGTGTGTCAATAACACAACACTGATCTCAATACATTTGGAGTAATTTCTCGTTTAGCATTAGTCATCTGTACACGTACATGCTTATACTTTGATGCTGTACCTCGCCTGACCATACAGCTGTGTACGACATGCCTAGTGTGTCAATAACACAACACTGATCTCAATACATTTGGAGTAATTTCTCGTTTAGCATTAGTCATCTGTACACGTACATGCTTATACATTGATGCTGTACCTCGCCTGACCATACAGCTGTGTACGACATGCCTAGTGTGTCAATAACACAACACTGATCTCAATACATTTGGAGTAATTTCTCGTTTAGCATTAGTCATCTGTACACGTACATGCTTATACATTGATGCTGTACCTCGCCTTTACCACGTACCTGTATCACTGTGGACAGCGTGGAAGGGTTTCATGAACTATATCCATACGGGAATCGAACTTCGGTTTTGACGAGCCAACGCAGTATCTACTTGGCTACCCGAACTTCATGTATATTGTTCTACCTTCCTGTCATCATTGTGTGTGTCAACTGCCTATCTTGTATGTATAATTCCATTCATGGATTGCTACAAATAGCAATTCGTCAACATCAATAATTATTTAATATTCACTTTTCGCAAAGAGCGACCAAGTCCGTATACGAACAAACATATAAACAAAAAACAAACAAACTCCACCTTTGAAGGCTTACTTAATGGGTTGTCCACACTCATTTGTTGTCAATACAAAAGAACACTTTATTTGTTCGATTTTACTTTAGTGACCCTTTTGTCTTCAGGGGCCTTGGGGTAGCCTAGTGGTTAAAGTGCTCGCTCGTCACCCGGGGTCGATTCCCACATGGGTACAATGTGTGAAACTCGGTTTTGGTGTCCCCTGTCGTGATATTGCTGAAATATTGCTAAAAGCGGTTTAAAACTAAACTCACTCATTGTCAGTTTTGTCTTCAGTTTTGTCTCCCATCTCCAAAGGTTACAATTTGGCAGGTTCATCTACACTCCCCGTTTACACCATTACACCGTGTATACTCATGAAGTGTTGTCGCTCTTGGTTGATTATGTTATTTTAACACTGATAAACAATTTTATCATCCAAAACTGTGTTCCACAGGAGATATCGCTTGTGTGAGATCAGACGATATCTCCTAGGAGATATCGTTTTGACAGTAGATTTTGTACAGTGCCCTGACAATGCTATGACGTCATGAACTTGATGACGTCACAATGCTATGACATCGCTGCACTGCAAATCTAATGGCAGTACTGTGTTCAGAGATGTACATTTTTCATTGAAAACTAATGAAGAGTGATTTTTGATGATAAATTGCTATTTTCATGATGCGTTTCTTTTTGGGAGAGTATAGAATCTCACCCTCGTTGATAAAAGTAAAAATATCCTCGGCAAGCCTCGGATATTTGTAACTTTATCAACTCGTGGTGATATATTTGATATCAAAAGACACTCGGGTGAGATTCTGTATATAGTGTTCGGCTTTACTGAAACGGTGAAGCAAGAGTATTGCTGAATGCTCCGCAAAATGCTCAGTAAGCACAATTTGGCAACATTTTCAAGACGTGAGCACCTGGGCTCTCTTGGCCAGCTCCGACAGCAGACCTTGTCATTACCCATACATAAATTCGTAGCCTCTATGAACAACATCTTCAGCTATATGGAATCGTTGGGCCTCGTCAGCCATTCCACTCAACCCTTGTCAATAAGATAACTGAACGTGAAGAATGGCTCCCTTTATGATACGCCTAGTATATGAAAAGAGAAGATAAACAAAACAATACGTCGCCCTTTAAGATGTGGTACCAGTATATCATAGCCCGTGAAATCAACCTTGTCGTATATCTAGGGCTACGCGTGTTATAAAGTACGTGCACTAACGTAGGGGGTATAACAAATACCACGACAGTGATGAATCGTTATCCCGAAGGCTGACCGCTTTCTGCCCATAATACGAGACCCCCATACCCATTGTTGGCTTGTCTGAAAACAATAAGAATCCTACAACGCATTTGCTGTTCGTTAAGGTTTATTCGAACCAGCCTTTCGTAGTTGGAGACGGTGTTTTTCTGATCGTTTTCATACTGCGAATTTGAATAATCCCAAAATATGCACTTGTAAAGATCCGAAACGAGCCTTTTTGACACCATGGTGTATATCATTTGGTATATTTTATATGGTATATATACTAGACAAAATAGTTAGGGATATATGTAAATAATGATATATCTATTAATTCACACACTGATAAAATATCAATCATAAATATACCAATATCCTTAACTTATTTTTTCCAGTATATGATGTATTGCCTGTGGTATATTATCTATGGTATGCTATTTATGGAATGATGTCTATGAGATTTTGTTTGTTTGTTGTTTAACGCCGCACTCAGCAATATCGCAGCTATATGACGGCAGTCTGTAAATAATCGAGCCTGGAACAGACAACCCAGTGGTCAACAGTATGAGCATCGACTTGCACAATTGGGAAACGATGACATGTCTGACACAAGTGAGCTAGCCTGACCACCCGATCCCGTTAGTCGCCTTTACAACAAGCATGGGTTACTGAAGACCAATTCCAGTATAGATACAACGAAACAAGACGCCAATCAACACTCTGCAACCAGTTTGCATTATATCGCCTGTCTTTTAATTTGTTAACAGATAATCCAATGATCGATATCATGAACAACGATTTACGGGTCCGAAGACACGCATAGAGCCTGGCTACCCTGCCAATTTGGTTGCCAATTACGTCCAACAAAGGAACCTGGGGACTTTTCCAGTCCGAACTCCCCACGAGGATCTCATTTAAAAAGGAACGATGACTGGACATTGTCAGGGACTGAAATTACTAACGATCTGGGGCCGTGGGGTAGCCCAGTGGTTACAGCGTTCGTTCGTCACGCCGAAGACCGAGGTTCGATTCTCCACATGGGTACATGGTGTGAAGCCCATTTCTGGTGTCCCTCGCCGTGATATTGCTGGAATATTGCTAAAAGAGGCGTAAAACTCACTTACTCACTCACTCTAACGATCTCTTGATATAAGGAACTCCTGATAACGAATTACTGTCATAACGGACATGACACACATAGACCTGTACCACAAGTTTGAATTCACGAGCTTTGATGTACTCCTACCATATCTACAAGTGCGACGTATTTTTGTGTCACACGCACACGCACACACGCACACGCCGCACCTTCCGATATGGAACTAACGACATACATAGGTAGGAACAGCGAACGCAGAGTACATCGATCTTATAAGGGGCTTGGATTGACAGTGACATGTCTGGTACGGCAAATCGGATACATGGGAAGGACTGAATGTGTTTACGTTTGAGTGTGCATGTTGACAAAAGAGCTCTTTTCAGCAATATGTGCTTTGTGACTTTCTCTTAAGGGTCTGCTCTAGCCAGGTGTTGCATTATGTTCGTACAAAACTGGGCCAAGTGATAGCTTACCCATAACTGAATTATATATTGGCCATGAAACGTCGCGGCTGATAGATTGGTATTGACACTGAATAAGGGATCAGCTGTGAAGTGCTTTCGACTTGACCAACGCAACCTTTCCCAGGCTCACAAGTCATTGAGCGACTCCCCGCCCCACCCCATAACACACGTGAAGGACGTGTTATGCTATGAGTAAGGTTTTCTGTTGTGGCCTAACTGGGACTTAGGGTCTGAAGTATGGTAAGAAACTGAAAACAAACAGTGTTGTGATTATGACTTATAAACAGGTCGCCTCCGTGGGTTAGTAGATGGAGGGTCTGTGGTTCGATTCTCGGTCCTGTCATATCACACGCGCACGCACACACACGCTGACACTTACACATGCCTCATCCAACCTCAACCCGACACTGCTTAGCTTCAGCCATGGTAACATCAAGTACGGTGGGCCGGGGTAGCCTAGTGGTTAAAGCGTTCGCTCGCCACGTCGAAGACCCAGGTTTGATCCCCATTGGCATGTGTGAAGCCCATTTCTGGTGTTCCCCGCCGTGATACTGCTTGAATATTGCTAAAATCGGCGTAAAACACAACTCACTCACTTTTAACGTCTATTGGTATGACTCGAGGATCGAACCACCGAAATGTGGCACTCTGACAAGGCCCTCTGGACCACATATGCGGGTCTTAACTCACAATGTTAAGCTTTTAAGTCAATTGGAATTACGGTGCTTTAGACCATACGCTCTCGCATGCCCCGCCCCGTCACAAAGCTCTTTACTAAGTTCATCCCCCGTCAACCCTCTACACCCGCCCCTTGACCCTGAATAACAAGCTCCCGTCACCGACAACGTAGTTTCAACAATACGACATCAACATTAAGAATATATGGACATTAACAGTTCATATGAAGTCGTTCATGATGCGAACATAAAAATATTTATCGTTTTCATGACGACGACAGTAAGTGCCTTAAATGCATTTTCTACAATTAAATTCCTCCCCCAAATACAGAAATGAACTTGTGAGAAAATGAATTGTAAATGAATATTATTACATTTCAAATTAAGAATGGTTTGAAAATGCTTCTGATGTGAATGGCCCTTCAGATGAAGGGGAAAATGGTCATTAAACCACTTTATATAATCCTTAAGGAAACGGCTCGGCAATAACGGCGCCATAAGGGGGAATATATAATTGAAAGAATATTCATTAAAAAAGCACTTTCTTCGTCAGTAGAATCTGACGTAAGGCAGTGACTGTTAAAAGACAACCAGTCATGATTGAAGGTGAAATGTGTGTCATCCTTTAATGCCACTGCGCATGACTGGAGGGACCGTTCAGTCTTCATGTATCACCGTGTGCCCCAGACTGAACTGTCGGGATGCCGACTCATACAGACAGACAGACAGACGGACAACGTGTCCCAGATTGAACTGTCGGGATGCCGACTCAGACAGACAGACAGACAGACAGACAGACAGACAGACAGACAGACAGACGAACAACGTGTCCCAGATTGAACTGTCGGGATGCCGACTGAGACAGACAGACAGACAGACAGACAGACGGACAACGTGCCCAAGATTGAACTTTCGGGATACCGACTCATACAGACAGACAGACAGACGGACAACGTGCCCCAGATTGACTGACTGACTGACTTACTGAGTTTAGTTTTACGCCGCTTTTAGCAATATTCCAGCAATATCACGGGGGACACCAGAAATGAGCTTAACACATTGTGCCCATGTGGGGAATCGAACCCAGGTCTTCGGCGTGACGAGCCAACGCTTTAACCACTAGGTTACCCCACCGCCCCGCCCCAGATTGAACTCTCGGGATGCCGACTCATACAGACAGACAGACAGACAAAGTGTCCCAGATTGAACTGTCGGGATGCCGACTCAGACAGACAGACAGACAGACAGACAGACAGACAACGTGTCCCAGATTGAACTGTCGGGATGCCGACTCAGACAGACAGACAGACAGACGGACAACATGTCCCAGATTGAACTGTCGGGATGCCGACTGAGACAGACAGACAGACAGACAGACAGACAGACGGACAACGTGTCCCAGATTGAACTGTCGGGATGCCGACTCATACGGACAGACAGACAGACAGACAGACAGACAGACGGACAGACGTGTCCCAGATTGAACTGTCTGACTGAGGATGCCGCTTTTAGATTGAACACACAGAAACAGATGACCAGGTCTTCGGCGTGACGAGCCAACCCAGATTGAACTGTCGGGATGCCGACTCATACAGACAGACAGACAGACATTGACAGACATGCCGACTCAGACAGACAGACGGACAACGTGTCCCAGATTGAACTGTCTTTATGGGCATCCCAACTCAAAACTGAATCAAGGTATTGAATGTTCAGTGTAGGGTTTGGGGATCAGATTGACTCAAAGCCGTGCGTCGTCAGTTATATTAAAGGCCACTGGTTTGTAATAGCGCCGCGGCATTAAACATCATTCATTCATCTCTAGTGTGACAGCATGGTGATTTACTACAGTGCGTGAGTGAGTTTAGCTTTACGCCGCTTTTAGCAATATTCCAGCAACACCACGGCGGGGGACACCAGAAATGGGCTTTACACATTGTACCCATATGGGGAATCGAACCCGGGTCTTCGGCGTGACGATCGAACGCTTTAACCACTAGGCTACCCCACCGCCCCTTTACTACAGGGCGCACGGATATCCATGAGAGAATTATGAATGCGGATGACTCCAGGTCCAGTTGTTTTCTTCTGGAAGTAAACCTAGGTTTCTATCGGTTTGTACAACTGTCAGTTGTCAAAAGGTGTCAATATCTGAGAAATTAACAATCCCTTTCTCATTTGTTTTACGCAAACTCACACCTTGTAATTTTAGAAAAATGGAATTACAAATTTAACAAAGTTCGGACTTAAATTTGGGCTAATGAAACTTGATGAAGCAAATCGACGCGATATTTATCAAAGAAACCCCTATCAGAACAGACGGACAGACAGACAGACAGACAGACAGACAGGCATATTGAGCTGCTCCCAGAAGTTCAACAATGCTTTTTACATATCTTATACAGCCCTGAAGATCCGGGTTAGAATTCATCTTCAGTAACCCATGATTGTCGTAAGAGGCGACCAACGGGATCGGGTGGTCAGGCTCGCTGGCTTGGTTGACACATGTTATCGTATCCCAATTGATCACTGGATTGTCTGGTGCAGACTCGATTATTTACAAACAATCGCCATAGAGCTGGAATATTTCTGAGTGCGGGGTTTATCAACAACAAACAAATCAAATCTTATACCCTGCATATGTACGTGTATTTATATACGTGTATAAATGTACACAAGTGAGTATACTTGTCGTATAAACACTTATGTGGGTGTATTGACACTCGGAGCAAATCAGCAACTTTCCGGAGAAAGTGCAAATATAAATCGTCACGTGATCGTTTATACCAACATCAGACGGCGATTTAATTAATATATCTGTCGATTTACCGACATTCTGAAGGTGATGTTATTCAGTATACAGCAATACTAACGCACAGAGCTGGGCGGATAGTGTTTTCTTTGGATTTCAAGCAGTCAAAACGTTGTGTACAGATTAAATCAAACGCATGTTGGTGAAAATGTCTGAAAGATATAACGATTTCCTTTCTACTTTGATTGGAAAACAGGCTTTTCATGTTGAAAGTCAACAAATATGAATATGTGTGCCTCACACCGTCCTCATACTATATTTACACACCTTCCTTCATTTTCAGGTGAACACATAGCATATTTACTTACATGTGCAAAATTACTTACATGAGTAAATGTTGTGCATATGACGTGGTATTATAACCTGCAAGTTAGTTGTGAATGTTATTCTATAAACATCACCCCCTACGTACTCCATTCGCACAAACTTTGCGTTCAATAACACGGTTTGATTCAAACGTAACATACATCTTTGTTAAAAGTGGAGATGGTGAAAACATCGATTTAAACAAGACCCCGGTTTTGAAATGTGAAGCCGGATTTAGAGAGAACTGTATTTATTGTCCTGCCTCTTTGAAGACATATTCCTTATACTTTCGCAAAACGTTATCTAATATATATATATACACCAGTATAACCGCGCGACAACCTTCTTTACCGCGACCATTCCTTATATACCCCTCTACTGACGTCCATCCTAAATACACCCCTCTAGTGACGTCCACCCTGCATACACCCCTCTAACCACGTCCATCCTGAATACACCCCTCTAACCACGTCCACCCTGAATACACCCCTCTAACCACGTCCACCCTGAATACACCCCTATAGCAACGTCCACCCTGCATACCCCTCTCTGACCACATCCACCCTACATACACTCTGTTCGAACCCATCTAACCAAGCTAATCCTTAATACAGCCTGCATACACTCTACTTACACCCATCACACCACCCCACCCTGCATACCACCCCACCCCACCTCTAACCACGTCCAATTCTGAATACACCCCTCTAACCACATCCATCTTGCATACACCCCTAAAGCAACGTCCACCCTGCATACCCCTCTCTAACCAAGTCCACCCTGAATACACCCTTCTGTCCCATACAATCCTATGATCACGCCAAACCTGCATACACCCATCCAACCACGCCTACCCTGCATACTATATGCCCCCATCTAACCACCCCCACTCTGCATACCCCTATATGCACCCATCCAACCACCCCCACTCTGCATACCCCCAGCATACACGCTGCATTCCTCCATCTAGCCACCCCACTTCTGCATACCCCTATATGCACTCCACCCAACCACCCCCCACCCTGCATACCCCCATCTAACCACCCCTACCCGCATACACCCTATATGCACCCATGGGACACTCAAGTAGGAAGAAATAAACTGTATGAATTGAAGCCAACAATTGGTTATACCTACTTGGGTTGTCAGTCAAGACGTGATGAGGTAATTTTACGACGATGTCGTATTGGCAGTCGGTTTACACATGACTATCTGCTGAAGACGGATGGGGATTGACCCCCCTCCCATGTGTGTCTCTTTGCGATGAGGTTTTCACCATCAAGCATATTCTGCTTGACTGTGTGGACCTGTCGTCTGCAAGGGACTCACATTATGATGCAACAAATCTGAAAGATCTGTTCTCCGCGTGAGCGCTCATCTGATAGTGAACTACCTGAGGGAAGTTGATCTGTATCCAGAATTGTAACTGTGTAATGTGACTAACGAATTGCCTGCTTTTAAATTTGGTGCTATGACTTTAAAAGACAATGTAATGAATATATGATTTTGAAATAAAACTCATTCCGACTCTGTACTTACAATTTTTATTAATGCAAACTTGTTCTCGTCACTATATGGCTGGAATAATTCCGATGTGACGTAAAGCCCAACTCAACTCAACTCAACTCCAACCACCCCCACCCTGCATACCCCCAGCATACACGCTGCATACCCAAATCTAGCCAGCCCCACTTCGCATACACCCTACATGCACCCATCCAACCGCCCCAAACCTGCATACCCCCATCTAACCACCCCCACTCCACATACACCCTATATGCACCCATCCAACTGTCCCCTACCTTTGTATACCTCTATCTAACCACCTCTACTCCACATACACCCTATATGCACCTATCCAACCTACCTAGTGTATACCACCTCACCCATCTAACCACCTCTACTACATACACCCTATATGCACCCATCCAACCATCTCTACCCTGCATACCCCTATCTAACCACCCCCACTCCACATACACCCTATATGTACTCCATCCAACCACCCCACCTTGTGCATACCCCACATCTAACCACCCCCACTCTGCATACACCCTATATGCACCCATCCAACCACCCCTACCTTGCATACCCCCATCCAACCAATTCTACTCCACATACACCCTATATGCACCCATCCAACCACCCTACCTCTGTATACCCCTCATCTAACCACCCTACTCTGCATACACCCTATATGCACCCATCCAAGCACCCTACTTTTGCATACCCTATCCAACTACTTCCACTATTTGCATACACCCTACATGCACCCATCCAACCACTCCCTACCCTGCATACCCCCATCTAACCACCCCCACTCTGCATACACCCTATATGCACCTATCCAACCACCCTACCCTGCATACCCCCATCTAACCACTTCTACTCTGCATACACTCCTATATGCACCTATCCAACACACCCTACCTTGCATACTTCTATCTAACCACCCACACTCTATATACACCCTATATGCACCCATCCAACCACCTCCTACCCTGCATACCCCATCTAACCACTCCCTACTCTGCATACACCCTATATGCACCCATCCAAGCACCCCACCTTGCATACCCCCATCTAACCACCCAACTCCACATACACCCTATATGCACCTATCCAACCACCCCTACCCTGCATACCCCATCTAACCACCCCTACTCTGCATACACCCTATATGCACCCATCCAACCATCCCTACCCTGCATACCCCATCTAACCACCCCCTGCTCCATATACACACCCTATATGCACCCATCCAACCACTCCCTACTCCTGCATACCCCATCTAACCACCCCCACTCCTATACACACCTACATGCACCCATCCAAGCACCCCACCTTGCATACCCCTATCTAACCAACCCCCACTCTGTATACACCCTACATGCACCCATCCAAGCACCCCACCTTGCATACCCCATCCAACCACCCCTATTCCACATACACCCTACATGCACCCATCCAACCACCCCTACCCTGCATACCCCATCTAACACCCCACCTGCATACCCCTATATGCACCCATCCAACCACCCCTACCCTGCATACCCCACATCTAAACCACCCTACACCTGCATACACCCTATATGCACCCATCCAACCACCCCACCCCTGCATACCCCCATGTAACCACCCCACACTCCACATACACCCTATATGCACCCATCCAACCACCCTACCCTGCATACCCCCATCTAACCACCTCTACACTCAAATACACCCTATATGCACCCCATCCAACCACCCTTACCTTTGTATATACTTCTATCTAACCACCCCTACTCCACATACAACCTATATGCACCTATCCAACCACCCTACCCTGCATACCCTCATCTAACCACCCTACTCCACATACACCCCTATATGCACTCTATCCAACTGCCCCTAATTTTTGCATACCCCTATCTAACTACCCTAACTTCCATTATACACCCTACCATGCATATCCCATCTAACACCCTACCTGCATACACCCTATATGCACCTATCCAACCATCCTTACCCTGCATACCTATCTAACTACCCCTTACTCCATATACACCCTACATGCACCTATCCAAGCACCCCCACTCTTTGCATACCCCATCCAACTACCCTATTCCACATACACCCTACATGCACTCCATCCAACCAACCTCTAACCTGCATACCCCATCTAACTACCTCTACTCCACATACACCCAATATGCACCCATCCAACATGCCTTACTCCTGCATACCTTATCTAATACCCCCATCTATATACACCCTACATACACCACATCCAACCACCCTATCCTGCATACCCCATCCAACCACCCCACTCCAGCATACACCCTATATGCACCTATCCAACCACCCTACCCCTTGCATACCCTCATCTAACCACCCACACTCTGCATACACCCTATATGCACCCATCCTACCACCCCTATCCTGCATACCCCCATGTAACCACTTCTACTCCATATATACACCCTATATGCACCCATCCAACCACCCCCACCTTGCATACCCCCATCTAACCACCCTACTACTCCACATACACCCTATATGCACCCATCCAACCACCCCCACCCTGCATACTCTCCATCTAACCATCCCTTACCTGCATACACCCTACATGCACCCATCCAACCACCCCTACCCTGCATACCCCCATCCAACCACCCCCTACCTTGCATACACCCATCCAACCACCCCACCCTGCATACTGTCATCTTAACCACTCCACTCTGCATACCTCTTAAACCCATCCAACCCCTAACCCCTTGGATACCCCCATCTAACCACCCACACTCCATATATACACCCTACATGCACCCATCCAACCAACCCTACCCTGCATATCCCATCTAACCACCCCCCACTCTGCATACACCCTATATGCACTCATCCAACCACCCCCACCCTGCATACCCCCATCTAACCACCCCACCTGCATACACCCTATATGCACCCATCCAACCACTTCCTACCCTGCATACCCCCATCTAACCACTCCCCACTCTGCATACACCCTACATGCACCCATCCAAGCACCCCACCTTGCATACCCCTATCTGCACCACCCCAACCCACATACACCCTACCCTGCATATCCCATCTAACCACCCCACTCCTGCATACCCCCTACATGCACCCATCCAACCACCCCCTACCCCTGCATACCCCCATCCAACCACCCCCCCACCTTGCATACACCTACATCCAACCAAGCACCCCCACCCTGCATACCGTCATCTAACCACCTCCACTCTGCATACCCCTCTTAAACCCATCCAACACCCCACCTTGGATACCCCCATCCAACCACCCCTACTCATACACCCTATATGCACCCATCCAACCAACCCTACCCTGCATACCCACATCTAACCACCTCCCCCCACTCCGCATACACCCTATATGCACTCCATCCAACCACCCCCACCCTGCATACCCCCATCTAACCACCCCCACCTGCATACACCCTATATGCACCCATCCAACCACCCCACCCCTGCATACCCCATCTAACCACCCACACTCCTCCCACTCTACATACACCCCTGCATACCCCATCTAACCACCCCACTCCGCATACACCCCTATATGCACCCATCCAACCACCCCCACCCTGCATACCCACCCACATCTAACCACCCCCACTCCGCATACCCCTATATGCACCCATCCTACCACCCCTACCCTGCATACCCCCATGTAACCACCCACACTCCATATACACCCTACATGCACCCATCCAACCACCCCTACCCTGCATACCCCCATCTAACCACCCCCACTCCACATACACCCTATATGCACCCATCCAACCACCCCCACCTTGCATACCCCCATCTAACCACCCCCACTCCACATACCCCCTATATGCACCCCAACCACTCCCTGACCCAACCACCCATCTAACCACCCCCACCTGCATCCCAACCATCCAACCACCCCACCCTGCATACCCCCATCCAACCACTTCCACCCATACCCCCTCTTAAACCCATCCAACCCCCAACCCCCCCTTGGATACCCCCTATCTAACCACCCCCACTCCACCCTATATGCACCCATCCAACCAACCCTACCCTGCATATCCCAATCTAACCAACCCCACTCCGCATACACCCTATATGCACTCATCCAACCACCTCCACCCTGCATACCCCCATCTAACCACCCCTCACTCCGCATACACCCTATATGCACCCATCCAACCACCCCCACCCTGCATACCCCCAGCATACCCTCTCTCAAGCACGTCTCCCCTTCGTGCAACCCTCCTACTAGTCCCGTGGACAAACATGAGACCTTGGCGGCTGACTCAGCCTGATTCTATCCATTCGATAACATCAGGCATATTAATACAGAAAGTTTCAATATGAATATTGAGAACTGTTAAGATCCAATTTCACGAGAAGGTAGCATGGCGGGGTCTGCCGTTGACATCAATACATCCTTTCAATGCTGTAGATTGATATATCACTATGAGCAAATACTTCAAGTTTAATTATCTTGACTCTCGTACCTATCGCCCGTGGTGTTATCATTTACTCTCCACGTCTCCCAACCTAAAAAAAGCCACTTCAAATATTTCCAATTCCCTCTTAAACATTCAGACCGACATCCGTTGTATCATCTGGTGTTTTATGACGCTCGGGACCGAAAACGTGCATTCAGCATGCCTCGCTGCACAATCCGTGAAGCTAGGACGATGTTGAAGTAACTCGAACACATGAAGCAAATAAGAGGAATCATAAACGTGTACTTGCAAGTCTGTTTAATGATGACAGACGGCCTCTTCTTGAACAATTATTGCTTCCCGACGGCGCCACACGTTTCTGGCATATTGTGCAATTCATGAAACCGGAATTGAAATTGTTTGAATTTATTAGAGATTTATTATATATGTATGTTCTTCGCATGATAGTTGTTTGACTAACAGTACATCTATTTGGCTTTATTCTCGAGCTGGATTAAGAGTTCAGCTGTTAAGACCGGGTTATCATGCGTTTCTCGACAGGGAACAAGCTACAGAAGACCCATGAGCATCAGTGATGAATGGCATTCCTGAAACTGCTCGCAATCCTAATTTTCCTCGAAACATTAATATGAAACATTCCGATGGTTCTTCAGAAATGGCATTGTTAAAGTTTACATAAAATGTTTATACCTTGTTTAATGGATCTAGACACACCAATGTAAGTGCACACTTAAAGCCCCAAAGAAAGTAAACATTGATGGCTTGTGTGTAAACGGCAATCTCGTCTCTGTTGGAAACAATTGCTCATAAGTCAGGCGTGCATGTCTTTAGTTGTCCCCAGGGCGCGAGTGAGTGCATGCGTGCTTGAGTGAGTGAGTGAGTGAGTGGGTTTTCGTTGAGTGAGTGTTGTTAAACTTTGTTGTTTACGCACTCAGCAATATTCCAACAATATGACGGCGGTCTGTAGAACCGAGTCTGGACGACAATCCAGTAATCAACAGCACGAGCAATTGGAATACGATGCGATGTGTCAGTCAAATCAGCGAGCCCCGATCCCGTTAGTTGCTGATGGCCAGTTCTAACCCGGATCTTCACCGGCTAGTGTTAAACAAGTGAGTGCGTCAGTGAGTGAGTGAGTGGATGACATTGCGACTTAAGTGCAAACTCGTCTGTCGTACGTTTGTTCTCAATTCAAGTGAGTGAGTGCATCGTATCATCTAACGATAAATCGTTGTCATGTTTTTCATCCAGTGAACTGTGATGAACTGTTCGTCCAGTGAACTTGATCTCCATTCTATTGTGAAATTAAATTATTTCTTGAATGTTATTTTTCACAATGTAAATATATTACAAAATGGCTGGATGATCCAGAATTGATAACGGTAATCTCCGATGGCGTCTGTTGAAAGTAAGTTGGAGTGAGTGATATGATTTTACGCCGCTTTTAGCAATATTTCAGCAACATCACGGCGGAGGACACCAGAAATGGACCTCACCTATTATAACCATGTGGGGAGTCGAACCCGAGACTTTAATGCGACGAGAGAACGCTATACCCACTAGGCGACACCACCGCCCCATTGTAAGATGGAGTTAACAGTAGCCGCTTATAAACGTATGCATCTATATTAGACATTTGTCGCTTAAAATAACATGAAAGATTTTATTCAGTGAAATTCCAACATCAACATGTAACCGTAAATGCACGGTATGTCCAAAACAAATAAGTTAATCCCACGTCAGAATGCTTTTTAAGGACATAAATCTGCCTCCCAAATTATTTAGTTATGCATGTGCAGGCATTGTATTACACAGAAAATCTCCCATACATTGTGTCTCTTAATATAGTGTATTATCACCAAGAGTTAATTTCACCTTGTACAATAAGAGAAAGAGTAACATAAATTAACATGTGCCAAGTGCGTTGTCACGCTGCAGTGTGTCATGGAAAGGTAAGGGCAACGTACAGGTAAGTGTTAAACAGGTAATCTCAGGTGTAACTCATGAGAGTCGAGGAAAGCCCAGGTGCGCTTGTGAATATATTCTGCAGCTGGGCAGATCCTCCCCCCTCCCCTTTTACTCTAAATCTTGCTATACGATACCGCTTGAATAGGCGTCCCCCTTACCTCCGCTGTAATAATAAAGGTCAGATTTTTAACTTGAATGAAATTGGATAGTTTTGTGAACAGTCGTATATATGTGTAGGTAATTTCTGAGAGGCACGGTGTGTACAAGACTGCTTTCAATGTCCCCTACAAGGAAACGGAGAAGTGACTTTTCGCATCGCTAGGTCACTTTAAATCAAATTTAAAAAATGACATGTTTCTATCTGGCCGATTGAGCATGCGTCCAGCCGATTGCCCACGAGTTGACGGTTATTGTGCTTGGGGTTCCAGAACCGCCATGACGGACCTCCACGGAGAGCAAGATCTTCCCATCACGGTACGCATGTTTGACAGACATCATGTCCATGAGCTGGTTAAGGGTATCATTCTTACTTTCAGAACAGCTGTCCGTTAAACCTATCTGTACGTAAATTTATAACTTGTTCTATGCGTCCAATTTTACCTGACTCATATTATAATGTTTGTTCAGGTTTTACGCCGCTTTTAGCAATATTCCAGCAATATCACGGCTGGGGACACCAGAAAATTGGCCTCTTGCCATACGTCACACATTGTACCAATGTGGGAAATCGAACCCGGGTCTTCATCGTCACGATCGAACGTTTGAACCACTTGGCTACAATATTATGAGCATACGTTTGTAACAAATACCACATTCAAAACAGCTTTCTACTAACCCCGTATGAATGAGGTTAAATTATCAACTCGTTCTGTGAGTCTGATTCACCATATTTTAGCGTACGCTGGTACCAATATCATATTCAGAACAGCTATCCTTCCATTCCCTAAACCTATCTGTACGTGTCAGAAATATTCACTCAATCTGTGAGCCCGTTTTCACGTCAATAATATCAGCGTACTCTATGGTACCATTTGTAAATTCAGAATAGCTTATACAGAATATAGAAACGGATCTGTATGTGTCCAAATAATTACCTTGCTCCGACTGTCTCCTTTTATACTAGTCTATTATCAACATACTCTATATCGGAGTTGTCCCAATGTTGCCAGTTCTGTTGTCGGGCTACTAATATAGTTTGTTTGTTATATTGCTTCTTGGCTGGTATGTTTGTCAAGGTGTTTTAAGCTGTTATGTTTGTAACAATAATTCTTGATATCTTTGTTACAATGAATGAGCGCTCAGCAATATTCCAGCTATATGACGGCAGTTTGTAAATAATCGAGTCTGGACCAGACAATCCAGTGATCACCGCATGAGCATCGATCTACGCAATAGGGATACGATGACATGTGTCAACCAAGTCAGCGAACCTGACCACCCGATCCCGTTAGTCGCCTCTTACGACAAGCATGAGTTGCTGAAGACCAATTCTAACCCGGACCTTCACGGGTCTCTTTTTACAATGACGTTAGCGTTAAAACGTAAAATGATGATTGTTTATGTAAGCTGTTGTATTTCATCGATATTCCGCGGGGATTCGGAGTACCCCTGGAAACTTAAACTTGTGGTAAGGGAGGGGGTGGGGCAGGGGTTGCTATAGTCCAGCATATAACTAGACGACTTTGCACTATACCAAGGTATGCTCGACGTCTAGCCGGCGAATTCAAGTTCTTTGACGCACTTCACTAGGCAGAGAGGCACAACGGATTTAGGCATAAACGAGGGTAGAAACTCAACCCATCGACTAATACATGTGCATGGATTGATAAAACTTCCATTCATCTTCAAAACGAAACACTTACCTCCTCTAAAAACGACTCATTTTATTACTTAAATGACCTGAAACATAGAGACCCCACCTACTTTCCACCATTTGTCGGCCATACTGTTATGGTAATTAGCGGTTGAATAAAAAGTGGAAACGCATTAAAACGTATTTAGGAACAAAGAGAAACTGCTAAAAGTTCGTCCCCCTTCCTCAGACTTCAGAGCGTCATGTAATCACGGTCCGTTTAATACGATTCCTTTTTTTGATACAACTGCTAATTGCCATAACCAAAATGGTCGACAAATGGTGGAAAGCTGGTGGGGGTCTTTATGTTTCAGGCCTTTTTGTAATAAAGTGAGTCGATTTTAGTGAACGATTGTTTGTTTTAGTAATGCATGCACATAGGTTGAGTCTTCATTCTTGTTTTTGCCTAAAATTGTTCCGCTCAAATTTCTTGCGGAAAGGTGCGTCAAAGAAAATGCACTCGCCGTATCAACTCTATGTAGGCCTTGGCTGGAATACGAGTTTATTCATATGAACTAGGGTTGCTTAAATGATCGGTCAGCATCTGTGAACGGCGTTGCTCGTTATTTTAATCACTGGTTTGTCTGGTCCAGACCGGAATACTTACAGCCTGCATGTAGCTGTAATGTTGGTGTGTGTGGATTTAGGCATGCAACAAACGATCTTTCCAGTTTGTAACAATATTTCTAAGCTGATTTCATTTCCACAATACTACTGAGGTGTGACACCGACACCATAACAGTAAACCTTTTTGTTGACGACACACTACGGTTGAGAGTCTACCAAAAGAAAGCTTAAGGGTATTAGGTCGGACCGAACAGCTAAGCGCCATGATAACAACATACCCCCATAGGATAACATCAGTGAAAAGAATCTGTCGGAACTGAGTCGTACATTGCCCAATTCTCCCTCGTCCCAAAACATCAAAGGGAGAGAACCAACGCCTTCTCTGTTTGACATCCCACTACATAATAGTGATAGACCGCTAGGGCTTATTTTGATGGTGTAAATGTGAAAAAGGAAAGCCAGTAAATAAAGTGGCTTTAATCGACACATTGTTCAGGTCGAGGAAATATCTATTAAGTTAAAGAAGGAGTGAGCTCGTACATTCAATATCCTTTGACTGAGGAGGATAAAAGTCACTTGTACATGTATACGTTTTCAAACCGGGTATAAATCTCGCGAGATTTATGGATGTCGTCGAGACCAGTGAATAAGTCCTGAAAAAAACACCATAAATCTGACTGTGAATATACCAGTGAAAACTATGACCTCTTAAAGGTCACAATCCGGCAAATACAAATTCTCTGGACTGATGGAAACGTACGTAAGTGGGCTCCTATGAGATGACGCGGCGCGAAATGTCCAGTTAAACCCCCTTTATGATACAACGTAAGCCGATAGGGGTCAATAAAGCGAAAAACGATAATAAAATAAGCAATGTTTTCCAGATATATGCGCATCAGGGCTCCAAACACACATTCCGAGTTGGCAGGGGAGACGAATTCAGTGGTCACTTCTCACTACGGGGGTGATCGGTTCGCGCGTCGGTGGGATCGGGTCTCGCGTTGGTGGGATCTCTTCAGTCAGCGAGGTGTTGAATGGCGAGTCAGAGGTGATAAAACTCTCACAAGCTCTAAGAAGCAGATATGTTATCACGGGTAAAGACGATAATCGTCCCCACTAACACAGACGTAGCACATGAAGGGATCAGAAAAGCCTCAATACCCAGGGCCCAAGATCGCTTCTAGTTAAAACCCGATTACCGAGACTTTGTGGCTGCGTATTGAGGCGATTGTGAAACCCATGCTTGATGTTGTCCAGATTGTGAATAGCAAGGTGGAGTGGATGGCTTGTACACTCGTACATATGTTTATCCCTCGGCTGTGCAAGCAGACGACACACTGGGGTCCACATCAAACACCCAGGCGAGTGCTGTCATGGATATGCTTGAATCCGTCAGCGCCCTAATGCGGTAATGGGTACAGAACCCGATAGCTGTAGGGGAAAGGGGAAATCGGGCTGTGACGGGATACTTCAACGGGTATCAAATGGTTACAACCTAGGGGTTACTGCAGTTCCTGTGTAATAATGACAAGTGTGTTTGGACAAACGTGGCCAAAAATGTGAATTATTCAGTGAGGTTATAGGCACCCTTAGCTGCTTTTCGTCTGAAGTACTCTGTGAACAAGGCGATCAGACATCACTCCTACCAACATTTGTTGCGGAGATATCCAACCCATTGATGACTGAAGAAGACTTTAAAGGTCTTTGCTTTCAAGAGTTTCGACTCAAATTCTCAGTTTTCATTTTGACCTGTTTTCCTGTGTGGTGTGAGATACCTTTTTTGAAAACGATACTGAGATATTTGCAGGCTTGCGGTTGATAAGGCCTGGTATGGTAGCCGGTCATACCGCGTATGTATACTCATGGCCAAAAGAAACGTGACCGCTAATTATTTAAGTCACAAAGATTCCGAGATTACGTCACATGTGTCTAAAGCAGACACTGTTGCAATTTGCCTATTGAGTTGCCGTTATCATTCTGAAATAACGGGAGCATGCACTAAGGTGTGTGACGTTTGTAAAAGGACAGGGAAATGGACGTCGTGGGTTGGGTTATCTATTGGTCTGGGGAATACAGTTATTGGACAATGGAATACAGATATTGGACAATGGAATACAGATATTGGACAATGGAATACAGTTATTGGACAATGGAATACAGATATTGGACAATGGAATACAGATATTGGACAATGGAATACAGATATTGGACAATGGAATACAGTTATTGGACAATGGAATACAGATATTGGACAATGGAATACAGATATTGGACAATGGAATACAGATATTGGACAATGGAATACAGTTATTGGACAATGGAATACAGATATTGGACAATGGAATACAAATATTGGACAATGGAATACAGTTATTGGACAATGGAATACAGATATTGAACAATGGAATACAGATATTGGACAATGGAATACAGATATTGGACAATGGAATACAGATATTGAGACATCGAATACAACTAGTTGGAAACTGAATACCGTTAATGGGTCGGGGAATATAACTACTGTGTCTTTCACTTGATTCCCATGTCATAAATCTTACCAACCTGCTTTCTTGTCCTCAGGAATAATGGTAATGTTATCAAGTGTCTGATAAAGGCCTTTAAACTACAATAAAAACACAAATTCCGGCTAACTTATCCTGCTGATTTTCCGAGCACAGGAAGCTGAACACATTAACCCCAGTTCCGCACCAAATGTCACCTACTGGAAAATATCTACACACAAAAAGCATAAGTCATGGTGATTAAAATAGTAGCACTAGATACTTAAAATTGTGGTCTGTTTTAATTACTGGATGGATGTGCTTTTAAAAAACATAAAACTCTTACACTATTTCATCCAATCACAGCTGTCACATGTCTCTATCTCTTGAGATGTTTACATACGGTTCTCGCTCAGGGAGCATATGATTCTGATTTAGTGTAGTGGAACCTGTAAGCTCCTGTGTCTTGTCTTCCATTCTCTGTCCGGTCAGGCTCCTCCCATCATATCTGATCTGAGTAAAGCCTACACACCAGCAAGAACATTACGTTCCCAAACCAAAACCCTGCTCCACGTTCCCATGGTAAAAACATCACGCTATGGGGTGAGAACATTTGCAAATTCAGCCACTAAAGTCTAGAACTCTCCGCCCCAGTACCAGAAAGACTGTGAATCTTTGTCATCGTTTAAGACCCAACTCAAAACCTTCCTGTTCAGACTTGCCTTCTCTGTGTAACTTCTGTCACCTCCTCTCGGACATGTGGACTATTATTATTACTGGACATCGGCATACAAATACAACTGATATGGACAACAGCTGGTAGGTCACGGAATACAATTACAGGACCAGGGAAGTCAATTACTGGATCAGGGAATGCATCAATTTGCAATGGAATACAGCTGTTGGAAGTTATATACAACTATTACGAAAGGGAATACAGCTGTTGGAAGTTATATACAACTATTACGAAAGGGAATACAGCTGTTGGAAGTTATATACAACTATTACGAAAGGGAATACAGCTGTTGGAAGTTATATACAACTATTACGAAAGGGAATACAGCTGTTGGAAGTTATATACAACTATTACGAAAGGGAATACAGCTGTTGGAAGTTATATACAACTATTACGAAAGGGAATACAGCTGTTGGAAGTTATATACAACTATTACGAAAGGGAATACAGCTGTTGGAAGTTATATACAACTATTTACAGCTGTTGGAAGTTATATATATACGAAAGGCTGTTATATACAACTATTACGAAAGGGAATAACTGTTGGAAGCTATATATACAACTATTACGAAAGGAATACAGCTGTTGGAAGTTATATACAACTATTACGAAGGGAATACAAAGGGAATACAGCTGTTGGAAGTTATATACAACTATTTAGCTGTTGGAAGTTATATACAACTATTACGAAAGGAATACAGCTGTTGGAAGTTATATACAACTATTACGACGAAGGGAATACAGCTGTTGGAAGTTATATACAACTATTACGAAAGGGAATACAGCTGTTGGAAGTTATATACAACTATTACGAAAGGGAATACAGCTGTTGGAAGTTATATACAACTATTACGAAAGGGAATACAGCTGTTGGAAGTTATATACAACTATTACGAAAGGGAATACGGCTGTTGGAAGTTATATACAACTATTACGAAAGGGAATACAGCTGTTGGAAGTTATATACAACTATTACGAAAGGGAATACAGCTACAAGGACGAAGGGTACATCTATCTGACACTGGAATACAGCTCTTTGGAGAAACAATGCAATTTTGGAGAAAGGAATAAAAATACAGGGTCAAGAAATACAACTCTTGGGACAGAGAATCTATTGGGTCAGAGAATACATTTACTCAGCATACAATTCATAGGTCAACCACCTCACCCCCCAAAAAGAAAAGCAACTATTAAACCCCAAAATACTTGGAACCAATTCTCGTTACTCCATTCTGTGCTGTCCTAACGGAATTTCCGGTGTTAAGAATCATAGTTACGTTGTAATATCCCTTTGTCACAATATATGGACTTTTCGAACAGGATCAAAAATGGGGTTCCACATTAACGGTGTCCGGATTTACAAGGTCCCTCCGAGGTTTGCTAGAGCAATATCAAATGTAATCTCTAGATCCACAGCAACAATGCTGATACACATGAGTACATTATGTATGAAACATTAGGACTAAGCAGATCGAATGCTCGCGTCCTTCGTATACAGTTTCATACAGTGATAAGTCCCTGTTACTGTTGCTTAAGGCTGGAGGAGACTTAATGGATCGAGGGGTCAGGCTTGGTTACTTAGTTGGTGTTCATCATCCCAGGGTGAGATGTTGCTCGCGTTGTAAATCAAAATCTCCACAACATACGTCAACACGAATGAAAAAACACACGCCAGAACGAACAGCCAAGACTCTTCACCTGTACCAACACACCGCATCCCCTGAGCAACCAAATAGGTCCCCGAAGTCACATGAGCCAATGCCGCATCTCTCTATGTAAGTATAGCCGGTATATCCTCAGACGATGAAGCCCGCAGTCAGCGCGACACTCGTTATTTTCACAGTAGAAGCGACACCTGTCCAAGGCCGCAGTCACCGCAGCCAGAGACCCTCCGATGCCCCACCGGGTACAGATACGTTGGGAGCGTACATTGCGACATTGAAACTATTCCAGCAGCGAGAGTGAAACAGCCAAGCTCTGGTTACATAGAAACGGGATGTTTTCAGCTTGTGTGAAGCGTCTCGCTACATTACACATCAATGCCCTCCCCACTCACCGACTTCTAATCGCGCAATAGGTATGATTCAACCGAGATCTCGTGGCTTTACCGTCAGAAAAGGGGGACCTTTTTATGTGAGGCTTTTCTAATGTCCCTACAAGCTAATATTTAATATCATTCACAATTAACTGCTGAGTTAAACAAAATATTTGACGAATGTTTACGCGTTCATTGAACATGAACGTTTTTTCGGACAATTTAGCAAATGTGGATAGAAGTTCAGCTTAATAAAATCTACACTCCATTCAAAGTTGTACCAGTGAAGACAGTTATCACGAGGTGCCCTTTCAGAAGGAGGCGATGTCGTCAGGCACATTCTATTGTCGCTCACAACGCCGTAGACGATGCTATTTAATTTCAAGAATTTGCTAGACTGTGGAAATTCTTATGGATATTTTCTTTTGGATACGGTATATATCTGGAGTTCATAATATGATCATATAAAGCAATAAGCATATTTGTGCCAGAAATGGGACAATGGGCAAGTGAACGGGAGGGCGGATTAACAAAAGTGGGAGAGATGCTTGTGGTTATTTGTGTCTTCGAAAATCAGACCGATGGCTACATTCAGCTACTTTCACATTCTGGTTCTTCAGTGTCTATATATATTCGTCTGGCAAAAACGTAGTGTGTATGAGAAAAGCGATGTCATTGGATTTGGAACAATGGTTTTCTTACCAGGAGGGCTGTTACAATCCTATCTAACTCCAAGCCTCATTAATCCTGACAACTGCGTCCATCCTATTGTGTAGCATATTAGGATGTTGTAGGATGTTCCTAGTTTCCAGGGTACACGATGGCAAACAATGTTTCCAGGAGCTTCCTGGACACGTGGCATTTGATTCCATGTTAGGTGTATCATTGTCAAAGCCACCGTAACTCTAGGACCTTATTAAGTTTCTGTTAAAATATAGATATTACAAGTAAGAATAACTACGGTCTAAGTTCAAGTATGGTTGAGCTGAAGCTACCTTAAGTCTATGATAAAATGCAGGAATTAAAACTGCCTTTGCGCTACGACTACGATGATGTTGCAGTGTCTCCGTAAGACCTGTGTTTGCGCTACGACTAGGTTCAGATGATGTTGCAGTGTCCACGCAAGACTTACGCTACGTCTAGGTTCAGATGATGTTGCAGTGTCCGCGTAAGACCTGTGTTTGCGCTACGACTAGGTTCAGATGATGTTGCAGTGTCCGCGTAAGACTGTGTTTGCGCTACGACTAGGTTCAGATGATGTTGCAGTGTCCGCGTAAGACCTGTGTTTGCGCTACGACTAGGTTCAGATGATGCTGAAGTGTCCGCGTAAGACCTGCCTTTGCGCTACGACTAGGTTCAGATGATGTTGAAGTGTGCGTGTAAGACCTGTCGTTGCGCTGCGACTAACTTTAGATGATGGTGAAGTGTCCGCGTAGGACCTGTCGTTGGGCTACGACTAACTTCAGATGATGTCGAAGTGTCCGCGTAGGACCTGTCTTTGCACTACGATTCTAAAATCAATGTTAAAACGTAAGACTTAAAACTGTCGTAGGACTACGGTAACACTTTAAAATTGTCTGTGGTGTTAAGTCCAAGAAACCGTAATAACAATAATCAGATTATTATAAATTAAGAAGCATATTCCTATTCCTTGCATATGAAATTTAATTTGATGATTAATGGTTATATGTAGAGCTGTGGCGACATATCGTAGTATCGATAATCGTGATAATCTGACAATAAATATATCGATACTTTTCGTATCGTGATATGTATCGTTGACCTAAAAATTGTGAATTTTCACTAGAAATTGACGGTAATGTCAAAATTTACACTGTTACTTGTTATCAAAATACACTTTTTTAAAGAAAATAACTAAAGATAGCATATCGTGATACGCGTCGTATCGAATCGTATCGTTCCAAGATGTTGCGATACGTATCGTATCGTGAAATTTCTGTATCGTCAAGAAAATAGTCTGTGGGCGTAATAACATGATGTACATTTGTCTAATATATGTATTTGATAACTCAGTATTAAAGATGTGAATTTGTAAACTTATAACTGTTAATTTGTATGATGGAAACATAATCAAAATAAGTTATCAAACTGTATATAGCTAGTGCTGCTAGACATTGAAAAGGGTACGTGTTTGCTGAATGCTCGTGTAAGGGAGTATGACTGTATAAACTACCAAACGTAATCTTGAATATATATATTATTTAGTGTTACTTGTCAAAACACCCGTCATAAAAGTACTTTTTGTTTCAAGTCAAATATGATATCACTTGTGATAATGTATCACTAGAGCAGGTGATAGTATTATTTATCGCTCTCACATGTGAAAGTAGATCTAATGTATATGCAAATATGAGCATTACCACGAAGGAATGGCAATATAGTGCCATATTGCAAGGCGTTATAACACATGCCTACGAATGGCTTGATCGCCGTGGGTTGAACATCAGACGTTTTTATCAGCGGCTGTGGAAAAACGACATTAAATCAGATATAATGGCTTCGATCAACGGGGGGCTATTTCATTGCTCAAAGACGTGGGGAGGGAGCTTTTAACTGCCTTCATGAGTGGCTGGAGACCTTGGATGTTGTGAACGAATCAGCCATCATTGGTTTGTACTAAAGCAGCGCGTGAAATAGGTTTGTTGGCCTAAACATACATCATAAACAATCGGGTTGGGTGGATGACAAAGATGTACTTTGACATGTGGTCGGTGGATAGGATTCACACGGGGGCAGTTTGGGGTGAATGTTTGCAGGTCGTCGACCATGACGCCGACCTACATTCGTGAAGGTCAGTTCTGGAACAGGTAAACCATTGATCTAGACGGAGTATCCGAGTCACGTATTGCAAGGCGTGTTTCTCACGAAGTTACATAAAAGAAATTGATTTTGCACGTGTTGAAGACAAATACACATGGAGGCAACACATTTCATCATTTGACCTATCGGTGATGAAACCTCAGCCCTCAATCACGATAATAGAGGCATGGGTGGCTGAGACGCCGATATTCGGTAAGCACAGTTACGTCCCCTTAGAGTTCCAGGATCCTACAGTCGTTGGATTGAATCATTCTCCGATTCGCCCCGAATCGGTGCATCACCATCATACTCGCTAAACTGTGGTTAAACTGGGTTACTTCCTCTCACATGTAGCCGCCACGCTTTTATATTACGAGGTTACTGTTCAAACTGACATTAAACCAATACCATTTAATTTTGCCAGAATTGCGAACACACAGAAGCACCATTTCATAAAAACTGTAAAATATGTCACTTGTACTATTCATTCTTTCTGATTCTTCAGGGTTCCAGTACTCTCGGTATTGACTCAACACGTTTAAAAAAGCTTAGTCAACCGATTTTTTTCTGCAGTCAACGTTCACCCCCTGTGAACTGAAAGGACCTCGTGCAATGTGAATGAAGTTATTAATAATTCATTCATACCTTTGATATATAAGCGCCATAAAAAGGGCTTCTTGCAAGTGTCTGACACACGCCCTATGGAATGTCGAAGCTTAATGACGAGTAGGACAACGGAGGAAATAAAGGGAGAGGTTTGGCTTAAAGCAGGAAACAGCTCTGCGCAAAAAAATATAATTGCTTTGTGTGTTAGTTCAGCTTAAGCAAATGTTTTTATATTCAAATTTCCATTTGAGTGAAATTTGAATCCTTGAAGTTCCAGCCATACAACATGCGCACGGCAATATTACTTGCTACTTAAATGCGTATCGGTGCATTGTGTGACTGCCTCCAACCCTGAATCAGTTTGCATCGTCATATTTGTGGTGAATGCTGTCAGTTAAAGTCACCCAAGCGTGGTCAGATTGTATTATAGTGGTGGAGAGAGAAGGCTGGTATGTGCCGGTGTCTACTGGTGGTGAGTCTCCGAGTGGCCCCATACATTGGGGGAAGGTGCAGTGAAGGAGGGTCTGCAAGGAGGGAGGAAGTAGGTAGGTGAGTGGGTAGGTAGATCGGAAGGTGCTTTGGTGCAGTGTCGTGTACCTGGGTGTGAGGAAGGGCATATGAAGGTCTGTCGAGGGAGTTTAGTGGAAGGGGTGAGGTGAGGTGAGGTGAGGTGAAATTGGGTTCAACGTCGTGCTTGAGAATATTTCGCTCATATGACGACGTGCATGTGTGTGTATGTGTAAGTGCGGCTGCTTGTACTAGCCCTGACTGAAGCTGGTTTTATAGTGCTAGCCCACTGAGATACCATGCCGCAGTGAAGCATGAATACCCCACTCAGACACATTATACTGACTCCGAGCCGACCAGTCCTTGTTGTACCCATTAATGTCTTTTTGGTATGACGCGGTCGGGGATCGAACCCGCGACCTTCCGCTCTCCGGGTTGGTGGAAGGGTGGTGGTTGGGTTGGTATGTGAGAGTTGGTTGGTGAAGTAGCAGCTTGGTGAGATGGTGGATGCTAGATGGGATGGTAAAATGGTGGTAGGATCGTGACATTATGTTGAGAGATGGTAGATGTGACATGATGGCGGTGAAATGGTGACTGGTAGATTAGATGTGACATGATGGCGTGATTGGATCGTGACTTGGTTAGGTGGGATGATGACATGGTTAGGTGGGATGTGACATGGTGGTTGGGTGGTGTAAGATGGTGACTGGTAGGTGAGATGGTGACTGGTAGGTGAGATGGGTGACTGGTAGGTGAGATGGTGACTGGTGGGTGAGATGGTGACTGGTAGGGTGAGATGGTGGACTGGTAGGTGAGATGAGTGATGGTGGCTGGTGGGTAGGAGATATTGACTGGTAGGTGAGATGGTGATTGACCGGTAGGTTGGTAGGTGAGATGATGGATAGGTGTAGGTGAGAGGTGATAGGTGAGATGGGGCTGGTAAGGTGAGATGGTGGTGAGATGGTGGCTGGTAGGTGAGAGATGGTGACTGGGTGAGGGTGGTGACATGGTGATGGTGGTGGGTGAGATGGTGGATGGAGATGGTGGATTGGTTGGTAGGGTGAGATGGTGGCTGGTAGGTGAGATGTTGGTTGGTAAGTGAGGTTGGTGAGTATGGAGGAGACATAGTGGTGATGGTTAAAACTTTTATACTGGTGGAATAACGTATCCCGTTAGACAGGCATATCGAAAGGGCCTCGTTGGTGTATGGGCAAGCCTTCAGGTATTTTACACTGGAAGACGTCGGCGTGTATAATGCAGAAATAACCAAGTTGTTGGCTCGTTTGTTGGTAACCGTTGCATTCAGAGATATTCCATCTATATGACAGTGGTATGACAATTATCGACTGACATAATGAATATGCAACTGGAATACGAGACCAGCCATCCGATCCCGTCAGTCTCCACTTACAAACCTGCATCAGGGGTTTCTGAAGATCAGTTCTTACATGTACCGCGTTGATATCAATTAGTATATAATGATGTAGGTATCAGTGGGTGGACATATGGGTATTAATAAGTTAACAGTTACATTTGAATTAAGAGATTCGAAATCATTAATATGTTAATAGAAAGATACCTGTGATATATACGTACGTATTGACAAGCCAGAAAGTTGGTTTTACTAAGCTGGTAAGTTTAAAGGGTTATTAGGATACCAGTAGATCATAGATAAGGGTGAAACCGCTGACGGGTACATGACCTGGGGCCCTGACAAGGACACATTGCAGGACTGCGGGTATACACGTGGGGACGGGATGGTAGAGGGTGCTTGACTAAAGTCTAAACAGGACATTTTGATCATAAAGGTAAATATGTCTACACGATGAACCGACTAGTACAAAGGTAGGCTACACTGTGGACAAGGTATACATTGTGATAGTATAGAGGTATGAAATGTACGTTAACACTGGACAAGTTATAAGTGTTATAAACGTACACAGTACAGGGACAAGGTATATACAGAGTTGTTATAAAGGTACATTGACACGGTATATATTGTGGTGTTATAAACGTACACAGTACAGGGACAAGGTATATACAGAGTTGTTATAAAGGTACATTGAGACGGTATATATTGTAGTGTTATAAACGTACACAGTACAGGGACAAGGTATATACAGAGTTGTTATAAAGGTACATTGAGACGGTATATATTGTGGTGTTATAAACGTACACAGTACAGGGACAAGGTATATACAGAGTTGTTATAAAGGTACATTGAGACGGTATATATTGTAGTGCCATAAACGTACACAGTACAGGGACAAGGTATATACAGAGTTGTTATAAAGGCACATTGAGAAGGTATATATTGTGGTGTTATAAACGTACACAGTACAGGGACAAGGTATATACAGTTATAATACACATTGAGACGATATATATTGTAGTGTTATAAACATACACAAGTACATGGACAAGGTATATACAGAGTTGTTATATAAAGGCACATTGAGACGGTATATATTAGTAGTGTTATAAACGTACACAGTACAGGGACAAGGTACATACACATAAACGTACACACACACAGAGTTGAGACACAGGACACAGGACACACACACACACACACACAGACACACACACACAGCACAGGACACACAGACACACAGAGACACACAGGACACACACACCACACACACACACACACACAGGAGACACACACAGACAGACAGACACACACACACACACACACACACACACACACACACACAGGACACACACATGGACACACACACACAGGACACACACACAGACACACACACACACACACACACACACACACACACACACACACACACACACACACACACACACACACACACACACACACACACAGACACACACACACACACACACACACACACACACACACACACACACACACACAGACACACACACACACACACACACACAGGACACACACACACACAGACACACACAGACACACACACACACACAGACACAGACACACACACACACACAGGACACACACACAGGACACACACACACACAGTGGACACACACACACACACAGACACAGGACACACACACACACACACACACAGAGACAGGAGACACACACACACACACACACACACACACACACACACACACACACACAGGACACACAGACACACAGACACACACACACACACACACACACACACACACACACACAGGACACACACACACACACACACACACACACACACACACACACAGACACACACACACATGACACACAGGACACACACAGACACACAGGACACACACACACACACAGACACACACACAGACACACACACACACAGACACACACACACACACACACACACACACACAGACACACACAGACACACACACAGGACACAGACACACACACATGGACACACACACACACACACACACACATGGACACACACAGACACACACACAGGACACACACACACACACACACACACAGGACACACACACAGGACACACACACACACACAGAGGACATGGACACAGACACAGGACACACACACACACACACACACAGGATGAGGACACACACATTGGACATGAGACACACAGACACACACACACAGGACACACACACAGACAGGACACAGACACACACAGGACACACAGGACACACACAGACACAGACACACACACAGACACAGGACACACAGACACACACACACAGGACACACACACGTTGTTATAAAGGTACATTGAGACGGTATATATTGTGGTGTTATAAACGTACACAGTACAGGGACAAGGTATATACAGAGTTGTTATAAAGGTACATTGAGACGGTATATATTGTGTGGTGTTATAAACGTACACACAGTACAGGGACAAGGTATATACAGAGTTGTTATAAAGGTACATTGAGACGGTATATATTGTGGTGGTGTTATAAACGTACACAGTACAGGGACAAGGTATATACAGAGTTGTTATAAAGGTACATTGAGACGGTATATATTGTGGTGTTATAAACGTACACACAGTACAGGGACAAGGTATATACAGAGTTGTTATAAAGGTACATTGAGACGGTATATATTGTGGTGTTATAAACGTACACAGTACAGGGACAAGGTATATACAGAGTTGTTATAAAGGTACATTGAGACGGTATATATTGTGGTGTTATAAACGTACACAGTACAGGGACAAGGTATATACAGAGTTGTTATAAAGGTACATTGAGACGGTATATATTGTGGTGTTATAAACGTACACAGTACAGGGACAAGGTATATACAGAGTTGTTATAAAGGTACATTGAGACGGTATATATTGTGGTGTTATAAACGTACACAGTACAGGGACAAGGTATATACAGAGTTGTTATAAAGGTACATTGAGAAGGTATATATTGTGGTGTTATAAACGTACACAGTACAGGGACAAGGTATATACAGAGTTGTTATAAAGGTACATTGAGAAGGTATATATTGTGGTGTTATAAACGTACACAGTACAGGGACAAGGTATATACAGAGTTGTTATAAAGGCACATTGAGACGGTATATATTGTGGTGTTATAAACGTATACACAGTACAGGGACAAGGTATATACAGAGTTGTTATAAAGGTACATTGAGAAGGTACATTATATATATTGTGGTGTTATAAACGTACACAGTACAGGGACAAGGTATATACAGAGTTGTTATAAAGGTACATTGAGACGGTATATATTGTGGTGTTATAAACGTACACAGTACAGGGACAAGGTATATACATAATTGTTATAAAGGCATATTGAGAAGGTATATGTTGTGTTATAAGGCTATGTGGTATAGGGACACGATATATACAGAGTTGGTATAATGGTACATTGAGAAGGTATATATTGTGGAGTTTTTGTTCTAAGGGTACATGGTAAAGTGCCAAGGTATATACAGGGTTGTTATAAAAGTACATTGACAAGTTATACACCGTGGTGTTATAAAGGTACATAGTACACTGCCAAGATATGTACAGGGATGTTATAAAGGTACGTTGGCAAGTTATATACTGTGGTGTTATTAAGGTACATGGTATAGGGACAAGGTATATACAATGGTGTTATAAGATCACACTGACAAGATATATACAGTAATGTTATAAGGTACATTGACAAGCTACATACTGTGGTGTTATAAAGGTATATGGTATAGGGACGAGGTATATACAGTGATGTTATAAAATCACACTGACAAGCTATATACTGTGGTGTTATAAAGGTACATAGAGACAAGGCGTGCATACTGATATTCTTGCAGTACTTTGTTCGCAAACAAGGCATATACTGTGGACATACATAGTACGAAAGTATATGGCAACTGATAAAAGCATTATATATGGCTGAGATACACAACAAACATGGCATATACTGCTACGTTTAAGAGGTACATAGCATGTAGTACATACTGACTTAGCCATGGTATAATACAGATACACAAAGCATAAGGTGTGTTCATTTTTGTGTGAACAATGTTTATAGGTTTGTTGAGTCAGTGTTCGTCCTACAAACAAAATCAAATTCAACCTGTTCCAGCTGACCATCGCAACACCTGCAGCCAGTACCGGCGCACTGAATAATTTGCAATCACAATCAAGCCCATTGGCAAAGGTTACAATTCAATCTTACAATATAAACACTGGCCCTATCAAAGTGTCACGACAGACCTCCGTCCGAGTGTTGGTGGGATCTGGTCCAAGCGAGATTTCTCTCCACCGGGCTTTGATGTGACGGAAGATTTATGGGGGATAGTGTCCCCCTACATGTTCATATAACGCTGTGGCGATCACGAGCTTGGGGGAGGGACGGGTCATGTCTGAGCCCTAGGGTGACGAGAAGTGTGAGGGGTGACAGGTTTGTAACATGTCCCAGCGGTCCAGACCAGGTCCTTAGATCCCCATTCGTGTAAACAGACTAGTCATGGTAATCCTTATCGTATGTTATTTCTATTACTCGGGACTGTATACATCTTCCTTGATTATAAAGCTCATGATATATCCTTTCTGTCACATTTATGACTATTGTTCCTTTGAAATACAAGCGATAAAACCATTTCCATGGTCTGAGAAATCTCTGCCAAAAGCAGAACGGCTTGTACGATTCAGACTGTACCATGAGGAGTGAGTGAGTCAGTGAGTGAGTATGGTTTTCAGCAATATTCCAGCAATATCACAGAGAGGGACACCAGAAATAGGCTTCACACATTGTACCCATGTGGGGAATCGAACCTGGGTCTTCGGCGTGACGAGCCAACGCTTTAACCACAAGGCTACCCCACCACCCCGTATCACGAGGAACAATGTCTTTTATGGGCTGGTAAAATAAACACACACCCATCTCTCCTTATCGACTGTCCAGTTTCTCTTTTCATTTCTTTTTCATTAAATGTATATTTTTAAAAATTAAACTGAAAAATAACCGGAGTCACCTTTTCTGTATAGCAATGCTGCGTGAATATGGATGAAATAAGATGAATTGGTAAATTCCAATAGGCTATTTAATGGGAATTTCTGGGCGATATACATCGCTTCAGCAAAATATATCATAACGACAAATATTTGATTTCAGCTAAATAGTCGTACAGTGACGGGCAAAAATAATACATGGTGAAAACAGGAACTTGCCATCCGATGTTGATAAATGATATGGTTATCATAGATGTACTTCTCTGAGTGGCATTTTAGAAGTTGGGACGTACAACATTGAGCAAACTTTATGGTAAGACTTCTTCTATTTCGCGAGTGCGACGTTTCGATACAGGTTCTTGTATCGTTGGCAAGAAGTTGTTTTCCATAATGTTTGTTCAATATTATCATATATGTATTGAAAAATATATATTTACAGCATTTCGACTAAGTTTTTTGTCAAGTCCAATTCTCAAGTATTTATATATACGTTCTGGTAGTTTATATCTTACACATTTTGTAAAACCATAACTGAAAAACAATAAAAAGAGCAAAACAATTATATCGAACTTCTGATATTTGACTTATTAAAGTCCGGATTCCTAATACACATGTGTGGATTAAATAAACGACTAAAATTAGATTAACCCTATTCAAGACGCGAAATTGGTGTATGCCTTTAGCCCCTAAGGGTCCCAAGCCACTTGTAAGTCTAGACATTCGAACGCGGGTTTCACCTGTCTAAATTACCTGAACATCTCGCCTGTCTTGTCAGGCTTACCAGGCCATCTCACCTGAGCCGACGATCGTGGAATAATTAATTTACTTCCAGTGTGACATGTGTTCCCCCTGTCATGCTTGTCTTAACCCTGGAGTCGTGTGTTGTGGCCAGGGGTCAGCGTTCATCGCCCTGATGTCCAGTCTTTGTCGTCTTAATCAGGTGATCAGAGCGTGTAGCCAAAACACATTAATCATTGGTTCGGGACACGGAGAATCTTGCTCAAGTTGTTTCTGTTTAATTGCCTTGTCTGGCCCAAGTCGGACTGAGGCCGGACGTTTGATGGACCCGACTGAAGGTGTCCGACTCGGATTAGCCCCAGCTTTGTCCAGTCCGTTAATGTAAGCCGCGAGGAAATGACTTCACTAGACAGGGATGAAAGATCCCGTATAAGACACACAACGGGAAACTGGCTAATATTTCTCAGCTATATTTGACATTTGCATCATCCAGAAATATTGCTTGTTATTGTGTATATTTTGTTGATAAAATAATGAAATCAGTTACATGTTTTGACCACGAAACCACTACAAGTAAGGTATATTCATCATTGGGAACAATATACCAAACTATTATGATATTACATATCTGAAAAAATGCCGAAGCGACTTCAATTTATTTTTACCTAAAAATTCCTTTGTACATTCTGCCTTCTGTGTGCTGCAGTCTGTGTATATTGTGAGCTCCAGACTATGGAAACTAGGTGCTATATAAATCTATCATCATCATCATCATCATCATCATCACCCAAAGATAGTGATAACCTCGGATCTATAGAAACTATGACCCATATTTGTCAGTTTTAACAATGTCATCCTAAATTTGCGGACATGTTTTTACGATTGTAGGACAAAAAACCCTGTAGACAAAAGTCCCCTAGGACAAAAAACCCTAGGAGTTTTTTGTCCGCACACCGTTTTCACTGAATGTATAAAACTTGATCTCATATTTGTTTCTGATATATTTTGATATGTAATACCTCATATTATTTTACAGAAACGTGTTGTCTCCAAGTAGAAATGACCTGATGAATGTCTTTAACTTGGAATCGTCTACATTATACATATTTTGTCGCTTAAGAGTATGAGCACCTATTGAAAACCTTTAGGGGTGTCTTGTAAAATGTATGCGTCCACACAGAGAGAAACACATACAGACATACATACAGACACAGACGCAGACACATACGTACGTACGTACACACACACACACACACACATACATACTAACATACATAAATACATACATACATACATACATACATACATACATACATACATACATACATACATACATACATACATACATACATACATACATACATACATACATACATACATACATACATACATACATACATACATACATACATACATACATACATACATACATACATACATACATACCCCCTATGTGTTCATGTCCAATGTCAGAAATACTACGGATGACCAGTTAGGATATAATGCATGTCATGTTAATGCAGCTCGCAGCTGGGACAACAGACTGGGTAATAACATACTTCCATCCCTTGGTATCACGCTGGGGGCGATTCATCAGTTGATAAGAAAACACCAGGCCCCAGAGTTGTCCATCAAACAACACTTTATCATCAGTTTTTCAACATATGTGTTTGGGAATGACTAGTAACGCATGTTTTATCACTAGACACTGGGCGAGTCCGTCCTAGTGCCATCAATATTGTCCCTAAACCTATTGTCGTGACGGAGAAGACTCCACTTTTTGTCGACTATAACCCATCGTGTTGGAGCGAAGAGGAGTTATTCTAACTATGCGACAACACCATATAAATCTATGTTGGAACGCTTCACATACCTTTCGCGTCAGCGTTTTGTAAGATTAAAAGGGGTCGTAGAAAATCACCTTGTTGCATCACTAGAACATATGTAAGAGGCTACTGGTCTCCATGGGCACTCATGTCGCTTTGTTAAGTGTGCTTATATTGATAAAGCCTGTCTGTCTACCTGTCTCTGCAATACATAGTCTAATTTACTCAGGTCAAAGGCCGTGGTTCCATTACATCTGCACAAGTAAAAACGAAAATCCTGTTTGTTTACACAATGAAATAAATACTGATATGGCGCGGCCTATAGTGTGGATTAACGGAAGGGGCTACGCCAGTTGTGGCATGGGTACCCCATCCAATGATAAATTGTAATGTAATAGCATCTTCCCTGTGGAAAGGCACATACATCTCTTCAACGACACACCGCTAGATAAATGTCTTCACTGTTTCGGTAAGTGTAAACTGGACGTGTTATTGGTCCGTGTTATGGAGTGGTCTGCTCCTCCTCAACATACATCGTCCCCCGTGTCACGGGAGATGGAGAAGGTGTCATAGGGAGATTGGACAAGTTTAATTGGCGCAGCAGTTGACAAGACAAGCAAATGGCGTGTATGCAATGTCAGCTTACACAAGGAGCTACGTGAGACAAGGCCACGGTCCAGATTGTGCATGTCTGTCACTATCTTCATAACACGTTATGCCGAACTGTACTGGAAATTGCCCCAGCCCCTTGTCTTAAGCTTGTCTTACGTCTACTGACTATGACTGTCCTACTGCTTAATACCTTGTATGTCTAGTTAACCTGTCTTATTATTTTAGATATAGCGGTGAACAAGCGAGGTCCAAACCTAGTTTTGTGGTTAGTCCTGATATGTCCTATTGTGTCTTCTTGCGTCCAGGTTAGAGAACCCTGAGTGTGGTTTTACGCCGCTTTTAGCAATATTCCAGCAATATTACTGCGGGGGACACCAGCTATCAGCTTCACACACTGTACCCATGTGGGGAATGGAACCCGGGTCTTCGGCGTGACGAGCTGATGCTGTAACCATCAGCCTACCCCACCACCCCAACCTCTGAGGATCGGGGTCTGAGGGCTGACATTGATGAATGTTTTCGTATCTTTCCGGGCTGTTCTGTATTGTATTTTGCATATTCGGACAGAAGTTTGTAATACACAAATGGACAGTCCTGAAACTTGTATATCACAGCAATATATCCGAGGTAATTTAAATTTCTCAACAGGAACATATGTCACCATCGATTTGTCCCAAAGCACGAGTTTCGTGTAATTGTCGTCTTAAATCCGATCATATTCAAAGGCACGGGCAATTGTTCAGTTCAACAACAGGTGTCACATGTGTTTGTCCATATACCGGAAGTCAGATCATATACCTGAGGTAAATTAAATAATTTCTCAACAGAAACATATGTCACCATCGATTTGTCCCAAAGCACGAGTTTCATGTAATTGTCGTCTTAAATCCGATCATATTCAAAGGCACGGGCAATTGTTCAGTTCAACAACAGGTGTCACATGTGTTTGTCCATATACCGGAAGTCAGATCATATACCTGAGGTAAATTAAATAATTTCTCAACAGAAACATATGTCACCATCGATTTGTCCCAAAGCACGAGTTTCATGTAATTGGTGCCTTAAATCCGATTATATTCAAAGATATGAGCAAGATATTGAGATATTACAAGTGTAGGTCCATATTCCGATATAGCTAAAGTCTGGCCATATTCTTCTGAACATTTGCTGTTTTATGTTTAACTGTATACGAAAGTTCTAACATATCCCCAGGTAGAGTGAGTGAGTGACTTTAGTTTTACGCCGCTCTCAGCAATATTCCAGCTATACGGTGGCGGTCTGTGAATAATCGAGTCTGGACCAGACAATCCAGTGATAAACAACATAAGCATCGATCTTCGCAATTGGGAACCGATGACATGTGTCAACCAAGTCAGCGAGCCTGACCACCCGATCCTTTTAGTCGCCTCTTACGACAAGCCTGGGTTACTGGAGATCAATATTCTAACCCGGACCTTCACGAATCTCCCCAGGTAGAAGCATCACAGTCTCTATGTCGTCAATGATTTTAGATCTTCCTGAGAAATGAAAAGCGCGTGACAATGGTTTCACTTCGCTTGGTTCAAAGTCAGCTGACCTCTGGACAGAATCACTTCGCGTTCATCATATTTG
Source organism: Haliotis rubra (assembly GCF_003918875.1). Taxonomy (NCBI): domain Eukaryota; kingdom Metazoa; phylum Mollusca; class Gastropoda; order Lepetellida; family Haliotidae; genus Haliotis; species Haliotis rubra. Next base: position 363,415 of record NW_025766004.1, read on the forward strand.
GTGAGAATTTACCTCAGTCTGAAGCAGATCCACCGCCGCCATATAATTGGAATATTGCTGAATGCGGCGTAAAACTAAGCTCACTCACTGGAGCAGATTCAGCGGATTTAGTTGAGAGGTTTGTATCGATGGAATAGTTTTGATTATCGGCAAGAAGCTAAATAACAGTCAAAGTAGTAGAAACATACAAAGTCATCTCCTCTGGAAAGACGCAAAGTTATTTCCATCTGATGGCAAGGTTATGGCTGTGGTTTTCTGGGATTCCAAAATTGACCCACTGTTGGCATGCCTCTAAAAGCCCAACCATGAATGGTGAATATTAATCTGCTGAGAGAACATCAAGGCTAAATTTCGTTGAACACTCAATTAAGAAGGGGGTGTTCCTCCAGGACAATGGACCTGTGCACAAGACAGCTCAATTCTAGGTTCAGTGTATCCCCGCGGCTCCGTATCCAACGGGCTGACGTTTCATTCCCACATTTCCCAAGCGTGAAAAGAAACTGCCTGCTAAGCATTATGCAAATGACGACGACGTTATGTCTGCTGTGGGGGATTGTTTACACAATAAGGGAAAAACCTTCACCAGTTGTATTAAGGCACACCAGCATCTTTAGCTGGTTGTGAAGTTGGAATGGGAAAATACATAGCACTGATTCCATCAAAGCAGTCCATCATAATTATATGTATAGGTTCAGAAGGAATAGAATTTTTTATGGATGACAACTTCTTTATTATGAGGAAAACACAGCGTTTCGCAGTATATCCTTACTCCTTCATCATGTGAATGGGTAAGGATATACTCCGAAACTTTGTGTTCCTCATAATAAAGAAGTTGACATCCATAAACTAGTGTTGGCGTCTATTCAGTGCTAATTAACTGTTAAGTGCTGGCTTCAATTTGTTCCATTGTTTTGCCTGCATCTTTGTTGTCTTATTACTTTTGTTGTTTTTACATGTACATGTATATGGTATCTGTATCATACCATTCATCCATCTGATGAAGGAGTAGGGATATAATCCGAAACGTTGTGTTCCTCATAATGAAGAGGTTGACATCCATAAAACTCTCTTCCTTATGTGTATCACCTCTAAATGCCATTGAAAGACCTTATAGGCTCAGAGTTCTGCAGCCACGTCTTGTAATGGTCCATGACGTGTCGGGGTATGTAAATATAATGAAGGTGGGGTACATGATCCCTGCTCTATATGATGGTAAGCAGAAGCAGTTACTTTGAAAAACCTTCCCTTGAAATTCCGTCGTCCATTTTTTTCGATTTCGAATGAATCAACATTGAGTATTTCCTCAGGGCTTAAGGCGTGCTGTTTCAACGTTAAGACTTAAATGTGTTTTTTTTCTCAATGATTATATATAATGGTGCAAGAAGATGAAGGAGAGCTCGCGCTAATGGCTAGTTGAAAGAGAAGCCTCTTGTAGTCGTCACTCACGGTGGCAGCGCAGCATATGTGGGCGAGCATACCAGTCGCATGTCTGAAACTCGTCTGACTCGACTCCGTCAATTACAAATAGTTTACCTACGTAATTGTCATACCCTTGTTCTTTAATGTAAATTATTCATTTTGGAATTACTTCACGTCGAGTCTATTCATTGTGAATGACAACAACCTGTGAAGAAGTGTAATAATATGTGGACCATCGATTCAGCTGAGTGTTGGTCAGGTTTTCTGACTCAGTTGACACGTATGTTCGTATTTCAGGTGCCTTGATCAATGTTCATGATGTCAGTCACTGGATAGGCCGGTCCAGATTAATTACAGACATATCATTTTGCTTAAATATTTTCAGTTTTACAGAACAAGGAGACCAAGAAAAAACAATAGATGCCTTGCACATCGATTAATGAGTGAGTGAGTGGATTGTGGTCTAGCCTAAAGCACAACATTACATGATGTAGCAATCACTCACATATCATATGATATATATCAGCAATATTAAATCGTGCCGGAATGCAGTTAGCAATTTGTATTGTTTAGAGTAATGTACTCAGCGACCATTATGACCACCTGATCAACGTCTAAGTCTCTTGAGAATAGTTCGCTGGGAGATATAGCTGACTGGAAGACCAAGAATACTTATTTGTATTTGGTGGTTTCAAAGAGGATGGGGAATGGTTTTGGTGGCCATGATGAGAGTTTCTTTGTTGTCAGCGATATGCCTGCGTCATCACAGGAGCGAGTGATTTGTTCTGTCTAGATATGTCTGGGTACCCGGTAGAATGAGCAAGTGAATGAGTTGGGGTTTACGCCACTTTTAGCAATATTCCTGCAATATCATTGCGGGGCACACCAGGAATTGACTTCACACATTGTACCCATGTGGGGAATCAACCCCGGTGTGACGAGTGAACGCTTTAACCACTGGGCTACCTCACCCAGTGGAAAATGTCAGTAGGTTTGTTCTTGTCTGGATCGTTGCGAGAAGGTGTTCTGCTCTTGAAGATTGTGAGTGTCCTGTTTTTCTCTGTATCCTCATCCTCGCCATCCGCATTATTATCATCCCCCGAATACTGCTAAACGCCATGAAAACCAGATTACCAACAATCTAAATACCTCTAAATGAGGACATCATGCATCCCCTTACAATACACTTCGTATCATTAAGGCAACATCGCCCTGAAGAATTCCTGTAAGTTGATCCGCGGTGTCCCTGGACGTCGGACCAATCCTCACCCGTCACACAGGAGGGAGTTCAAGTAAGCGAAGGGACAACTTATGGTAAGGGGTGGAGACAGAGTCTGGCCTCCCCGAACAACGAAGCCCTATCCCTCTAATCACCCAGCGACGTGGGCAGGAGGGGGTGTGGCACGACCACGCCATCTCCCTGTGTAATTGTCCACACCACCATGTTACAAAGCTCTGATCAGTGGTGGATGTGGGTGTTACCCGATAACCCCATCATTACCACAGAGCCCCGATATCTCAACTAAACGACTCTATTACCCTGGCGGAGGACCTCCGCTTCTACACAGGGCTGGACACACAAAAGACCTCAAAGAAGCAAAGGGTGACACGATCGCCCCAGCTCACCACCAAATTATGACTGAGAAAAGAAGGCCAAGCCAGCAATCCAGGGCACGGTTAACGTTGAATTGCGAGGATTTACGGCACAAAGGTTTCCTGCGCCAAGTCTTTAATTTTGGTAAAAGGATCTTCAGCTTGCTAAGACGGAACAAAGTGGAGAGCATTTACCGAGTGAATAAATCTTCCACTAAATACCTGATTCCACATTGTTTACAGAAAGCAAATTGGGGGTAAATGACGTCACTTTGAACGCAACATTTGCAGTGTCTGCCTAACAGCATACAGGAATTCACAGGTGTCTTGGTGTCACGGCAAGCGTGATTGGGGGTTAGAGGACAGAAGCACGCCACCCACCTTGAATAAAGCTGGAAGTTACCTGAGGTTACGTGGCGGAGTTGCGACCGACCACAATGGACGGAGTTCTATCCGGGTAGATATCATAGTTTATATATATACTGAAGAGCAAAAGAAACTTTACCTCTCAGCTGATTTTTTCAATGGCGTATGTTTGATTTTCAGTTGAAAATATCCTAAGTCTATCATAAGAGACGTTTTACCCCCAAAATGAACTGTACTAGAGTTAAGTCAGCACAGAAGAATACTTCTAAACGGTTTTATCTAATATAATATAGTATTTGATTTATAATTCATATACATTTCTATACTTTACTGGACATTATCGTAGATAGGTTATCTGAGATTTAGAAAATTTCAGATTCTCTTTTTAGGCACAAACATTTTACATTTCAAGCTTGTGGTTATGTGATTGCCAGTTCATTTTTTAACCAAAGTATTTACTGAATCATTTTTTAGCAAAATAAAATCACCTAGAGACAGATTATTTTCACAAACTGTTGCAAGAACTAGTGACGGTAAAATAAACATCATCAAATTTAACAACAGTTCATTCAGTTGCTTTTAGACTTTAGATTAATGATTTTATAAGAACCCAAATCGGCCATGATTATTTTTTATTGTTGCGTTAACCTACCAAGATAATAAGAAATCCCATGAAATGCAGTTTTGATTTTTGTACTTATTCAAACTGTTTTCGCTTTTAAAATTCATAAGGCCAGACCAATTAAATTTCTTTTTTTCAATTTCATGAAGAAAAAAACAACAACTCCGTATACTTTCTTTCGTACTCAGTATATTTGAGAAATCTGTCATTCAAATATGTTAATTATGAATCATGCTCTGTTTGATTGACATTTTAGAAGTTTATGAATAATAAGGAAAGGTACGATACTTTATAAACAACGCATTCTTTATTATGTTATGATGCGACGTGTCGGTGTAGATTCTGATACCGTTGCCAAAAATAAGAATCTATATCGAAACGTCGCATTATGACATAAAGAAGTTGTTATCCATAAAGTATCGTACCCTTTCGTATGAACCATGCTATTTATGTTTGTAAGCAACAGTGAACTCACTCTAGTTATATTTATGCTGCATTAAACGTAAAACACAGTTTGCCCATCATGAATAAATGTATGGATGATTGAATGGATGGACTGATTGATGGGAAGATGGATGTGTAGATATACATTATAAGTAAGCAAGCAAACAATGATAAGACAAATTATGAAAGAAAGAAACAAATTAGATGTCTTCCATGTAGTGATAATATATTCCCGTACATCGTGGAGCAATTAATTTCTTGACATATAAAAGTCAACTTTAAGGGACTCTTTCGTGTACTACGACAGTAATTTCAAATATCAAATGGGAAACTTATGTCACAGATGTAGTCTTCCTGTCTGAGAGGGAATCTTATAAATTTCCAAATTGCCTATTCAGTAATAAACACCGACCAACTTTGATGCGCTCTCAACTTGAAATCCATCATGTTACAAGCTTGCCGGGATTATATCCCCAGGGCTAAGCTGCTAACATGCGCCGAAAACATGAATCAAATCAAAGTGGCAGTAGGGCACTGTACAATTCAACCTTGCTAATCCGGACGGCATCAATCCCACTTAAACTGTCCGGATTAACGAATGTCCAGATTATTTGTTTGCTGTGTATGTGCTGTTGAACGATAGCTAAATGCATATTATGTGAAGGTTATCTGAAATTGACCCATGAAGATCCGGGTTAGAATATTGATCTTCAGTAACCCATGTTTGTCGTAAGAGGCGACCCCCCATATCCTGTTAGTTGCCCCTTACGACAAGCATGGGTTACTGAAGACCAATACTAACTCGATATCTGGCTTAACAAATCGGGGTGGGTACATTATGTTGTCCCTTTGTTTATAAATAGACTTAAACGCCAGCAATTTTGGGTTTCCAACTCAACGCGATGCAAGACAACATAACCTATGAACTTATCAACCAACCAAACAAACAAATATGAAACTTTCTTTTATAGATGTTTTCCATGTAGAGTTGGACCAAAGAAGGACATTCCTGCACACGAAGTACAACTTTCAAATAACCAGGTCTGTGCTTCGAATCATACGTTATACAGTCTCGTGTAAGAACTATACTGCAATTTTTGTGAAAAATACATACGTTGTCGAAAGATTTGGAACATCTTTGGTTTATAAAGTACATGAGAGGATCTGCCCTTTAAATCATGCATTTTGCCATGGTAAGTAATAGGTTTACAAATACCCTGACTGTTGAAAACTGAAATCACGAATATGGCCTCTATTTCGTCTTTTATTACATAGCAATGTAAAACAAACATGGAGTAAAACCAGGAGTTTCTGAAAATCATCGAGTGCCAAGAATAAATGTCTGAATTTTAGTCTTGCAAAGTCCACAATATTCCTGACATCATGGATAAAAGTAGAAATACAAACATCCAACTTTCGACCGGGGATCAGGTTCTTTTTATTCACAAATGTACTGAAAATAATGACCCTCTAATGCTTATCATATTTTTGGATGATTCTCCCCATTGTTTACTTTTTTCATGACCTTCCCAAAATGTGTGTATTGTTTTTCATGACCCTCCTCTAGGGACTGACTGATCGTAGTGAACTTCACTGAATTCCTTCGGACCCCAATAATAAATGAATGGTCCGTGAGACATAATGTTTAGATTCGAATTAAGGGTGCCAACTGCAGGATATAGTCAAAAACCGCTGTATCGAACTGTGATATGTGGGACTTTCCTTTGTCTCGAAGTAAATTCCTGACGTATTTCTTATGAATTTTATTTTGCGTTTCTGTCGAACCTCGGTTAATTCGAGGCATTTACGGGGCGGTTGGGTAGCCGAATCGTTAAAGCGTTCAGTCGTCACGCCGAAGACCGGGTTCGATTCCCCAGATGGGTACAATGTGTGAAGCCCATTTCTGGTGTCCTCCGCTGTGATATTGCTGGAAAATTGCTATAAACGGCGTAAAACTAAACTCACTCACTCGAGGTATTTACGAAGGTCCCTTTAAGCTAGACACGACAGTGTTTGTAAATGTTAGGAACCCTGGAAAGGCAAGCGTTGCGTAAGTTGACACAGTTCTGGCAGCCTGACCTTGAAACGACCGTGATTGAAAGACTCGACATGATCGGATGTCCGTCCAGGCGGTCAGTACTCTGGAACGCTGACTGGACATGTGTGTCAGCAATGACACGAACTCCTTGTTGACATCCAGGAAACACGTCACGACATCGTCAACACATGCTGGATGATCCCATACACCATCCGAGACCAGACTCAGATGGCCGCCCTTGTCAAGTTGTCATCGCGCACAACGTGTTGTCATTTAGCAATACAAAATACTGGATTAGCTCGCCCGAACACGAGCACCATACTGAAAAGGAGGGATGAATAAACTGTTGGCATGCATCAGATCGGATAATCGGGGAGCAGGTAATATAGCTACGCTCTTTGAGGAAGATAATCCATTGCCAGAGCGTTACGCCATTTCACGAAGGAAGGAGACGATCATCTGGAAGGTATAAGCCCTTGAGGCTATTAATCAGTGGTATCTAAAATACCTGTGTCAATCACGACAAAGTCAGACGCATTCAACACGTGGTTCTACGACATAATAAAGGATTAGTTTTCGCTCGGAATATTGATAAGTGACAACAGACATAAACAGAAGCTGGTGATACTCCCCTCTACCTAAGCTAGGTTCTTCCCATTGTGACATGATCTCTCCCGCTGTGGAACGACGCTGACAGGGCGTGTCCGGATCTTGACCAGGACTGAGGGACGATCTATCATCAGCTCATAGAGAGTGACATACTGCTAAACTAGGGGGAATATATGGTAGGTCAATCTGGTGGGTAGTTACACCAAGGTGTCGTGTAATCGGGTAGCAGGAGAAGAGATTAACAGTTGTCTTCTGTCTCTACGGAACACTCTTCATCAGTATAGGGATTCTGGTGGTAGGTGAACCCTTACCGTGCGGTTAGTAGGGTTAGAGCTTGCCAGGGATAGGACATCCTATAGCCAGGCTCTGAACAGACAATGTAGAGGGGGTCACAGCAACGCATTGTCGCTGTCAGGGCGAGGATAGATTGAGTTAGTGGTGTCATACGTCGTAGATTCTTACCTTGTTGTGGCAGTGTAATTAGGTGTCGATACGGTGTGCTGGTTGTCGTAGTGGATATGGGTATGGGGGTCAGAACTGCTTGACGTGGGGGTGACGAGAGGAATAATGTGTTTTGAAAGACGGAAAGGGATGGGGAGGTTTTGGGGTGTGTTTGGATGAGAGGGGGAGAGTATGAAGGGTAGGGGTAGAAAGGGGTGGGGGTTGATTGTGTAAACGGATATGGATGGTAAGTAGAGGGGTGGGTAGGTTGAATCACGTCCTTGGCAGAGGGGTGGGAATGCGGGTGAGTGTATTCGGGGCTTGGGTGGGGGTCGGATGAGTGTATGTGGGAGTGAGTGGGGTGGGAGGAGTGGTACGAGGTTTCACGATGAGAGTTTCCGGAGGTTAATATACAATCAAGGCTACATTAGGATCTTCAGCATCGGCTCTCCTTTCAGAGTGAAACAGATACAAAAGAAACTCTAGGAAAGCTGGAAACCCACTGGGGATACTACTTAGGGTGGACCGAAACTTTGGGGTAACCAGGGTGCGATCTTCAGACGTCGACACTTCATTTGTGAGATAAGGTATTGCTAAGATACGCAGGAGCAATACTTCTTAAAAACTACCTCATCAACCAATTCCTCGTTGAGGTAGAGGGAGGGACCGTCCTTGTCAGAAACAGTTATACAACATACAGCATTGGCGACATTGCAACGGTTTGAGAAACAGAAGACGTTCTGCCAGAAATTGCCAGAGTGGCCGGTGTAATGAAACTGGAGCTGAATGACTGTGAGATGTTGTGTCCCTTTCGAAACATGTCTCTGGTCATCTTGCATGGTTAAGTTCTAATCTGTAACATAATTTAACCACAATTGATTCTGGAGCATTGACTTGTGGATGGTCGTCTGAAGTCCTACCTGTAGTTTTAGTTGGAAGGGTTCTGTGACAGATAGGTTCTATCATGACGTAGGATAGGACCAAGCCAGAAAGGTCCAGTATGTAGCAAGGATTATTAAGAATATTCTGCTTTAGCTCATCTGTATCTAGATAAGTCAGAAATGTTCTGTTTGGATCAAGATGTCCTGCTTATAGAATGGTCCTTTCAGAAGACCCTCTCTGCAGCTAGTTTTTGTCCAAGATAATATATGTAACATGGACTGTTGTTTATAAGGAAATACATGTACCAAGATATTTTGTATGGATTAAACTTCTTTTTAATTTCTCTCACGACGTTTCGAGACCATTCCAGGTCCCTTCATCAGGTGAACTGGTGTAGATATTAATAGCCAATGCAAGCAAATACCCTGTCTCGATTATCACCGAAACAGGTTCCGTTGGATGTAAAAGTTTAAATGTATACGAATATCCTGGATTAATAAAAATCATGACATCAGGTGTTCGTGAGAAGGGTAAACACGTCCTCCCCTATACGAAGCCCCCGCTATTCACACAATTTTAAATTAAAAAGTAACTAAAAATCTCTTTTTGTGCCTTTTTTTGTCGCGCATGGCGCTCTGCCGCACGATGGCTGCCTGTCTGTCAACAGTCGGGTCTCTTGACAATGATGTGATGAACCAGGCAATCCTGTGACACGATAGCGTGATAGAAATGGTTAAACATCACATGTAGCAGGACTGGTCTACAGTCATATCTGTTAAAGCGACTATTGTCTAACGCGGTTCCCGTGGCAAGGACGTGTTTGATTGGACTGGATTGTTTGTTGTTTAACGCTGCACTCAGCAATATTCCAGCTATATGGTGGCGGTCTGTAAATAATCGAGTCTGGACCAGACAATCTAGTGATCAACAGCATGAACATCGATCTGCGCAAATGGGAAACGATGACATGTGTCAACCAAGTCAGTGAGCCTGACCACCCGATCCCGTTAGTCGTCTCTTACGCCAAGCCTGGGTTACTGGAGACCAATTCTCACACGGATCTTCTCAAATGGACGTGTTAGAGGATTTGTATATAGCCGGAGACAGTAATTAGAAAGGATAATTCTTTTATGGTATAAATGCAATTTTATAACTGTTCGGGGTTCGAGAATCCCAGTCGTCTGGGCACCACAATTCGCTTTGCGGAGTTACTTCCCTTGATCTCGCCAGGAACCTGTAATTGTGAATTCTAACCCAGTTCGCTCCGATAACGCATAATGTAACCGAAATTGCAGAGTCTGCACCGCGAACAAGAAGAGGTAAGCCAACCGAGGTCTGTTCGCACTGTACACAACGCCGGGTATATGTTTGCTGTTACTGCCGCCGTCCTCACAAGCAGCTTCACAGCTGGTGTTGGATTAAAAAGGCAACAGTAAATACTGCAATCATTTCCTGACGGGCGTGCAAAGGTAACTGCAAACATGACAGCTTGCACATTGTCCACGATCGACAAGGGTAGATCAGGTTACTCCGAGTCCGTCTTGACTTCTTGAATCTCCTCCGACTATCTACTGATGCAGGTGGCGATGTTTACCGAGTGTCGGCGTGGATACAGTCCACTTGGAGATACACGTCAGGCAGGAGGGAGGGATGGGGGTGAGGGTCTAAATGTATAAAGGTGCAGCTGTCACTTGTATAGCATCACTTGCTGCAGAGGAGGGAGGTACAGTTATCTCTACCTGGTTTTAAAACATATACATCTGTGTGAACTAACATAACACATTGTCTTTAAGTGTTGATATCTCTTCGTTCCATAGTTAGAAGGTTGCATGACTTGTGAGGTAGCATGTTGGCGAAGTGTTTCAATCATTTTGATAGTGTGTGATTGAATTGTTGCCATTAGATAGGGTTGTTTGTCTGATCCGGGTTTGGTAATTTTTGTGTATATATTTTCTTATTTTATTTTTTTACCTATTCGTATATCTGGGATGGGGGGGGGGGGGGAGATGGTGATGTTTATCTAACAGCCTTCTAGGGAGATATCTAGAATACTTGCATATACCTTGTGAGAAATTAAACGACTGCGACACAAGGTTTGAGTGGGCGTGCTTTTCAATCGCACTTATCACTAGTATTCCTGAGAATGAGCCTCGTACATTGTTTCAATCAAACCTAGTTTTTCGGCCTAATGAGTCAACGCTTGAACCACTAGGCTACCGTACCGTACTGCTTTCAACTTGTAATCTCTTTAAGTTTGTGAACACTTTACCCATCCTGGTAGGTTTCACCGAAGTAGAATGCCACCCAGCAGAAAATGGGTACCCGGTGGGATAAGTCATGAGACTATTAACCTTCTAGAGCCTCACAGGCAGCATTGGGTTATCCAGGGTATTATGAACTGTCTGCGCTATGAGCATGCTGTCTGCGTGGATATAGCGCAATATAAATGGACTAATTATCATTATTATTATGATGCGTCTCATACCTGCATCACCTCGGACTTTGCTCCCACGTCGTGATATAATATAACTGAACCACTGCGGCGTAAAATATAACTCATTCACAACCATATCCTGCTCCTTGTATAACACAGCGTGACGGAATAGCACGGTACTAACGGGCAGACTTATATCAGTCGTACGGAACCGAGGACGTAGGAACAATGTCAATAGTTTGAATGATAACTGAAGCAGTTGGTAGTCTTGAGGTTAAAGAGTTCGCTCGCCACAGAAAATGCCCGGGTTCGATTCCCGGGTACAAATGTGAAACTTATTTCTGCTGTCTCCCGCGGGATAATGCTGGAATGGTTCTAAAACGGCGTAAATCCTTACTCACTGTTATATATACAACGCACATACTGGAAATGCCTGTAGAACAAGCGGCATGACATCACTACAACGTAAACATCATCACTCCATGTACACGATAGTACAGTTATGACGTACACGGTCCTGGGCAGCGTGAGGCTCCAGCAGCTGCCTGTCAGACAGTCGGTGATGTTGTTGTGGAAACAATGCCGAGTCACGTACGACGTCCGACGTCTGTCACCATGTCACGGTTGTACGCTGGGTTGTGTAATCCTCGCTGGGGACCCCCACAGCCTAACATCCATCTGATGTTAGGTCGTGTCGAAGGTTAAGTAAGACCGTAGCCGGCTATGTTGTCACTGCTGGTGGCGAGAGCGGCGTGGGAGTATGGAAATAGCCGTCCAAGTTTGCAGTATTGATAAACATTATGTGTGTGACCTCTAGTGACGTCATAATACGTGACGTGGGGGGAATGACATAATTTCCCGCCATGTTAAAACGGCCAAAAGTCACGACTCTCTCTCGGCATGGGATGGCGGCGAGGCCCAAATATTACAGCGATGGCTACATTGTACAAGCGCTCCAAAGCCGACTTGCTCCACTCTCACCCATCCAGGATTTGCACACGACCTTCTTCAGGCTTTACACACTAGCTCTACAGAACAAATGACTTTCTTTAAAATCTGTCAGGTAGCTGGTGGCGTTGAACGTGCTAAATTCACAGGTAGTGTTTGGCTGCTCGTTAACAGGTGTTTCCGAGAACCAGTGTGTCACTCGGACTTTATCAAAAACTAATAATGTTGCAAAAAGCCAAATGTGTACCCAGCGCCCCCTGGGAGATGGACTTGATAAATGCGTTCTGCGTGCTAACGTTCCGCCTGAGACGAGTTTATACGCATCTCATTAGATTGGCCCGTGATATCGGTGAACGAGAAAATCATCACTAAATAAAACGGTTTTCAAAATGTGAAATATGACTTTGCTTTATACGTACGAGTTTTACTCGTCCACATTCACCCGTACCTGTCGTCCTAGGTATGATATATTGCCGGACAATAACTTAATATCAGATTTCTACTACTGTTAAGTTAGAACCGCGTTGCGGACAGCATACCCATCATGTCATCGTAGCTCAGATTGGGAGATATCCCCTCTTCTCCTGAGTACCTCAAAGCAATTGCTCAGGGCTGAACCCCCTTTGAAGATGTTTTCGTCAATAATAACATTGTCAACATAAATTATCACTTATGTCTAATCTCAGGATACTAATGTTTATCTTCTTACTTCAGCCATTTGTTATATCGGGTCGTTTCCTGGGAGTAGATTACGACTTTTCGTCCAAGTCATGAATTCACATCACAAAGGGTTTGACAGTTTGACCGTGTGAATTATGAATACAGAATGGGGTGTTTCTTCTATATATCTTTTCCGTATCAGTCAAATTATCTGAACACGGTGAATACCTCTTTACGACAACCATAGATAACTGATAATACATGTGATGCGTAGTTAGTAGATTAAAGATTCGCCCAGTATTTATTACAAGGTGAAAGAAAAGTCTTTGGAACAATATACTCCAAACGCGCGTTCTTATAGGAGATGCTCGAGAAGAAACATCTATGGAAGCTTCCTCTGTCGTTTCGGTTCGTGGTGCGCTTGTGTAACACATTTATAACGCGCTGCAGAGGAGTTTCTGGATAACATGGAATTCGTGTTGTATGGAGCTGTCTTCTATCATATCACGCAATCATGTCGACAGGTAAGGACAACATGACGCAGCAACATTTCTAAAACACGGCGTGCACATTCTCTCAATTTGTGCAGAGTTGCGTCCCTTGATCTTGCCAGGAACCTATGATTGTAAACATTGACCTGCAATATTCCAGCAATATCACAGCGGGGACACCAGAAATGGGCTTCACACATTGTACCCTTGTGGGGAATCGAACCCGGGTCTTTGGCGTAACGAGCGAACACTTTAACCACTAGACTACCCCACCGCCCCGATGGATGACAGTACTCGATGTAAATGGAATACTTTTCCAATGAGGCAATATAACCTACTTACCTACTTTTCTTATGAGCCTATGAAATATATATTCTACAAACAGTGGGGTGCTTCGTATTGAAAAGGTTTATCCTAACAGCAGACTCTGAAATTTAAATACAGTCTAGGTGATATATATTATTTGAATTTCTGTCTGTATATATAAGCAATTAAATGCTTATGAACACACTTCAAGGGTTTTGTCCTTCTTTAAAGCTGTGTTACTTTTGAGTGGATACGCATTTCATCTGTCATAAAATACAATGAATCACATCAACATCATCAGCGGATATTACGATAACAACAGCACTATGCATTATTTTTTTTTGTTAATCTATTTACTTATGATTAATATTATTCATGGCTGACTGAATGCAGAAGTGTGACTTAATAAACTGCAGGCTGAATGAACAAAGCTTAACTCTCCAAAATCCTTTAAAACATACAAAGTACCTGGCAGAATTTCTGCTTTAAATGTTTGATGGCCTATAGAGCACATCATTCGAGAAGAAACTTCAGAGCAGCAGTACTTGATTTCTACGACAGAACTAATGCCGTATTAGTACGTGATGGATAATGGTTATCTTGGTCTCAATGGAATCAAAGATGACGATATATCTGCTTGACCTCGGATAACAGGTATAATTGTTCTAACGATGATACACCCGTGAAGGTCCGGGTTAGAATATTGATCTTCAGTAACCCATGCTTGTCGTAAGAGGCGACCTACGGGATCGGGTGGTCAGGCTCGCTGACCTGGTTGACACATGTCATCGGTCCGCAGATCGATGCTCATGCTGTATATCACTGGATTGTCTGGTCCAGACTCGATTATTTACAGACCGCCACCATATAGCTGGAATATTGCTGAGTGCGACGTAAAACTAAACTCATTCACTCTAACGATGATACAAGCACACACATCTATTTGGTAGCTCGCCTCAGAGTAACTACGAAGTAAAAACGCTAGGCACCGAAAATTCAAGATGGCCGCCACTTTTTCCAAGATACATGTAGTTGCTAATTTTCCTTTCAAAAGTCCCTAGTTTGCCTATAATATAACTGTTATGAGTGTTAACTGCTTCTAATTTGCATGGCGATGCTTGTTATCTTACTGAGCCATGTTCTATTACATGATGCTCCAAGTTATTCTGAAAATTCGACACAGATCAGAAGCAAAATTCTTGAAAGTTATATGATATTCAGATTACTCGCACTACTTTTTAGAACATGCCTGTAAATATTCCTCTGCTACTAGAGTGTACAGTTTTAGGTTATCCACCTAATCCTGATATATACACCTGCCTGATTATTTGGAATGTAACTTGAGGACAACATAAGCCCAACACTCATTTAACTTTTCTATGACCAAGTGGAACCGACTTGTAATGTATCCTACTGAGGGGGCTGTACGAATGTTATCACTGTGTATTGCTGACAGTAGCTTACAGGCAAGGCAACCAGCCCATGACTCAACAATAGGCGTCGCTGTCACTAACGTGTCATCACATTACCAATGTTAAGCAGTTTTCTCAAGTGAGTGAGTGAGTGAATAAGGCTTTTAGCAATATTCCAGAAATATCACGACGGGGGACACCAGAAATGAGCTTCACACATTGTACACATATGGGGAGTCGAACCCGGGTCTTCAACGTGACGAGCATTAACCATTAGGCTATCAGAGTGATTGTTGTTGCCAGAGATTGTCTCCCTTGGTTGCCCATGTGACGTTCAGAACTACAACCTGTTCTCAGTAGTCAAATTCCAGGCTAAAAAATTATCAGCTTCCAGATCTAACATCTACGCAACAAGACTGCAGACCTCTGACCCAGGACTTAAGACCCGAAACCTCAGATCCCGAGCTCCAGTCTTTCGTATACCAGCCCATGACTCCAGACTCTGGACGCGAGGCTTCAGATTCCTTTCTCCAAACACCAATCCAGACACAACATTTTAGACATCAAACTGTAGGCATCAGACTGCAGACATCAAACAGTAGGCATCATACTGCAAACATCAAACTGTAGGCATCAGAATGCAGACATCAAACAGTAGGCATCAGACTGCAGATATCAAACAGTAGGCATCAGAATGCAGACATCGAACAGTAGGCATCGGACTGCAGACATCAAACAGTAGGCATCAGACTGCAAACATCAAACAGTAGGCATCAGAATGCAGACATCAAACTGTAGGCATCAGACTTCAGACATCAAACTGTAGGCATCAGACTGCAGACATCAAACAGTAGGCATCAGACTGCAGACATCAAACAGTAAGCATCAGACTGCAGACATCAGACAGTAGGCATCAGGCTGCAGACATCAAACAGTAGGCATCAGACTGCAGACATCAGACCTGCCAGAATCTATGTTAACTAAAACAAGTGACGTGTTTTCAGTTTCAGTTTATCATCAACTGATCAATTAAACGAATGATAATGTATCAGTGATTCTGCGTAGCTCTACTTTCGTTTAGTTAAAAAAACACTAACGGTCGTTATATTGGACGCCCGCCCACATCTCAGACATAAGGAAGAGAGCGCGGCCGTGTCGTAGATTGATGTCGCTCTATGACCTTCTGTTGACAAGACAAAGTCAGCAGACAGGCAAGTCGAGCGTCGAGACGGTTATCAGAGCCACCTAAAAACAATAGCTGGTATTGTAATGACGAGTTCTCATTATGATTGTCAACAAACGCTAAGCTGTAATCGTGCCCGTTTCCCTCTCGACTGTTGATAAATGTTGAGGCGATAAGTATAGTTCAAGTGATGTTCACAATGCAGCCTGTCAAACAGATAAGAGAGGTGATTGGGTTGTGAAAGCCTTGTATAGGTTCGTATTGTGATTGCTGATGTAATAAACAAGCATACTGATTAAAGCATGAGAAAGTAAAATCATTCTGAAAATGCAAGAATACTTTGATTCATGTTCCCCGTGAAATTGTTAAGGTACCAAAAAGATTAGCTGTTGGCGAAGTGTTAACAATGAAATTGTTAAGTTACCAAAAGGATTAGTTCTTGGCAAACTGTAAACAGAGAAATTGTCAGGTTACCCTTAAGATTAGTTCATGGTTAACTGTTAACAATGAAATTGGTTAGTTCTTGGTTAACTGTTAACAGTGAAATTGTTAAGTTACCGTTAAGACTAGTTCTTGGCAAACTGTTAACAGTGAAATTGACTAGTTCTCAACTGTGAAACTGTTAACAGTGAAATTGTTAAGGTACCGTTAAGATTAGTTCTTGCTTTAACTGTTAACAATGAAATTGTTAAGTTACCGTTAAGACTAGTTCTTAGTTAACAGTGAAATGTTAAGTAAATGTTAAGATGAGTCCTTGACAAACTGTTAACAGTGAAATTGACTAGTTCTTGGTTAACTGTTAGTTGTGAAAGTGTTACGTTACCGTTAAGATACTTTTGTAACTAGCAGTTCTGTTTAAATACGTTTGTAGCAGTCAATAAATACTCTTGAAGAGGAAGTGCTTTTCAACGTTATCGCTAAGGTTGCACCTTGTGTTACACAATGATATTATCGTCGTCAGCTGTAACCTTCACCTTATTCCCGCTCACCCATGGCCATCCCTGTTCTCCTATCACCTCACACTTTCATCTATGCTCCTTACGTTTCTCTGTCTCAGCTACACTTGTCGTCCTACGTATACCCTCCTCGACCCCGACCTGATCATCTCATCCATCCCTCAACTTGCTCTCGGTCACCCATCCCCGTAACCCCACCTTAGTAAACAACACCATCATCAAACATCAATAAACGCCAACTATCATGTCCATCTTGCTCTGCTACCGTTACATCCTGTCGCTAGAACCACTCAAACAACACCCTCGTCTGCCGAAGTCCACCCCTTCACCAACCTGAACCTTCACCGAACACTACCCCCACGCTCTGAAAATAACCCTGTCATCCTGTTCCGTAAAGTAAATGACAAAATTAAAGATTTCAAAAGAACAAAAACCACCTAGACGCAGTGCAGTTTTATTGATGCCATCCTTCATACGAACAGGAACAGCACACAATGAACATTGCTGGAATCCCTTGATCAGCAGGTCGCCATTGTCCGGTACACAAAGCCCCATGCATGATGATGCCTATATGATACCAGTACAAAGGTATGACAAAACGTCGGCACATGAAAGTGAAATAACCAATTAATGCCAAACTGCTCCAGAATTATCATTTAATTTCTTTGCAGACATATGTGAGAAAAAGATTTCTGACCATCCTTCAGTAGAAATTTGATCTGATTGCTAAATATTTAGAAGGAGGAGTTAATAAAGAGAGCCTTTGAAGCTTGTTCAAAGGTTATGGTCGAGTAGCATTGTAAGCCGCGTCGGATACTGTTGAAGGTTTGATGTGCCTTCTTCTTCCCTAATCTCCCTTGGATTCATTCATGTCGTCTACACCGGCTGTTATGGGTTTTATGACACCCAGCGATAACATCATATGCACCAGAGCTTCGTCTTCGAGATGTGTATCTGTATGCTCCCCTGCTCTGTATACGGAGCATACAAATATACACACGCCAATAATGGTTGTCACCCCCAGCCTATCAATTAAATTGAAGGGGGTGAAAACCATTATTGGCATGAGTATATATATACACTATTCACTCATTATATGTGTATACCATGTAGACGTGTGTACAGTGAATTTATACACGTCAGACATAGGTGATGTGTATACACATACGCCACACATGGGTGCAGTGTATACATAATATTATATATCATATTATTTGTACGTGTGTGCAGTGCCAATATACTACTAAAATCGCGATGCACAGTGTATACATATTCACAAAGTAAAGTTTGTTCATTAACAGAACATAAAGGATGCAATGTGTTCGCATACAGAATATAATCGGTAAATTGTATTCATATAGAGAACAAAAAGGGTTCAATGTAGTCACATACAGAATATAATCGGTACATTGTATTCATATAGAGAACATACAAGGTACAGTGTGTTCATATAAAGAATATAAAGAGTACGGTGTGTTCATATACAGAACATACAGGGTACAGTGTGTTCATATACAAAACATACAGGGTATATTGTGTTCATATAGAGAACATACAGGGTACTGTGTGTTCATATACAGAACATACAGGGTACATTGTGTTCACATAGAGAACATTCAGGGTACTGTGTGTTCATATACAGAACAAACAGGGTACTGTGTGTTCATATACAGAACATACAGGGTACATTGTGTTCACATAGAGAACATTCAGGGTACAGTGTGTTCATATACAGAACAAACAGGGTACTGTGTGTTCATATACAGAACATACAGGGTACATTGTGTTCACATAGAGAACATTCAGGGTACTGTGTGTTCATATACAGAACAAACAGGGTACTGTGTGTTCATATACAGAACATACAGGGTACAGTGTGTTCATATACAAAACATACAGGGTACATTGTGTTCACATAGAGAACATTCAGGGTACTGTGTGTTCATATACAGAACAAACAGGGTACATTGTGTTCATATAGAGAACATTCAGGGTACTGTGTGTTCATATACAGAACCTACAGGGTACAGTGTGTTCATATACAGAACATTCAGGGTACTGTGTGTTCATATACAGAACATACAGGGTACATTGTGTTCACATAGAGAACATTCAGGGTACTATGTGTTCATATACAGAACATACAGGGTACAGTGCGTTCATATACAGAATATAAAGGGTTCAGTGTGTTCATATACAGAACATAATGTGTAAAATGTGTTCACATACAAAACGTTATCGGTACATTGTATTCATATACAGAACATACAGGATACTGTGTGTTCATATACAGAACATAATCGGTACAGTGTGTTCATATACAGAATATAAAGAATACAGTGTGTTAATATACAGAACTTAAAGGGTACAGTGTGTACGCATACAGAACATAAAGGGTACGGTGTGTTCATATACAGGGTGTAATCGGTACTGTGTGTTCACATAAAGAAAACAAAGGGTACTGTATTATAGATACAGATTTATTCTGCACACAAAGGGTACTGAGTGTACATATATAGCACACTAAGAGAACAGTGTTACATATGCCCAACACCCGTACAATTGAAGTTAACACTAAGAACCAAGTGTGTATCAGGAATGTAGTGTGTAAGTAGTGATAACACACATGTGTTCAGGTTATAAACAGAAATGATGTCCCTTGTCCATATTGTGACTACTGCAGGGCTCCAGTATTTTTGGGGTGTTGGGGTAGCCTAGTGGTTAAAGCGTCCGTTCGTCATGCTGAAGACCCGGGTTCGATTCCCCACATGGGCACAATGCGATATTGCTGGAATACTGATCAAAGCGGCGTAAAACTCACTCACTCACTCCAGTATTTTCACAGGTGAACAATTGCCTTGCCTTTGCGTGTATTAGTGACAAGTGCAACCGGTGGTGTCATCGCGAACACCTGGTACCATCACTCTATGATAGAGATCCATGAACACCTACACATGATACAGTCGAAATGGTACAATCGACTCTTGTTGTAGCAGAGATTCCGAATGAATATGGAATGAGGTTAATCTCTCATATTTACATACATTTACGTAACGCCTGTCAGATGTAGCAGACACGTCCATTATAACCGAAATAATGTTCGCGTAATTAATGAATATTATGTTCATTTTGTGTTGTTGGAGACATTAAATCGTGTTGCCGTAAGATATAATTATTATTCGGGACAGGGTGATCATGTGACCAGTGTATAAAAGTGCATAATGGTGTACAGTTACAGAGTCATATAATTCAGGTGTACAACACACACGCAAGCACACGCGCGCACACACACATACACTCACTCACTCACTCTCGTCCCGTCGCTATATAGCTGAAATAATGAAGATGTGCCTATATCAGTCAGTTCGTTTTAAGCGTGTTCGGTATAACCGTAGTGTACCATACTTGCAATACACACATACACATAAAACATCGTGGTGATGCAAGCACCTACATGTGTACACAACCTCACGGTACACAGGTGTATTGGTGTGGTGTAGTGGTGTACTGCTGACACATCTATAGGGCAGGTGTATTGGTGTGGTGTAATGGTGTACTGTTGACACATCTATAGGGCAGGTGTATTGGTGTGGTGTACTGGTGACACACATCTATAGGGCAGGTGTATTGGTGTGATGTACTGGTGACACACATCTATGTGGCAGGTGTACTGTTGTGGTGTACTGGTGACACACATCTATAGGGCAGGTGCATTGGTGTGGTGTACTTGTGAAATGGTGACACACATCTGTAGGACAGGTGTATTGGTGCGATGTACTGGTTATACACATCTAATAATAATAATAATGTGTCCATTTATATAGCGCCAAACTCCACACTAGGTATGCTCATAGCGCTAACAATCAATGCCATTATTACCCCGGATAACCCAAGCTGCCTGTTAGGCGCTAGAAGGTTATAGTCATATGACTTTTTTCCACCGGGTACCCATTTTCCTGCTGGGTGAACAGAGACAATTTTGAACAAACTCACTTGCCTAAGGTGAGACCACATGTGTCACATGTGCTTCGTTGTGGGGCAGGACTCAAGTCCTATAAAACTCTCAGAAGTCAAGCTGCCGAACACGGTCACCCATCCAAGGACTCTCCGAGCTCGACGCTGCTTAACTTCACCGATTTGTGACCTGAGCTTTAAGCACAGGACCACGCGCCACCACTATAGGGCAGGTGTATTGGTGTGGGGTACTGGTGTACTAGTGACACACATCTATAGGGCAGGTGTATTGGTATGGTGTACTGGTGACACACACCTATAGGGCAGATGTATTGGTGTGGTGTACTGATGACACACACCCAGGGTACCAGGTGCACAGGACACACATCCATAGGGCAGCAGGACAGGTGGTGCACAGTGTACAGGTGCACAGTGTACCATAGGGCAGGTGTATTGGCACATGGTGTAGTGGTGAACACGACACAGTGGGCAGTTGCATTGGTGTGATGCAGGAACTGGATGACACACATCCATAGGCAGTTTGTATTGGTGTGGTGTAGTGGTGCACTGGTGACACATCCATAAGGCAGTTGCATTGGTGTGGTGCACTGGTGTACTGGTGACGACACATCCATAGGGCAGGTATTGGCGTGGTGTACCGGTGCACAGACACACACATAGGGCAGGTGCATTTGTGTGGTGCAGTGGTGTAACCGGTGACACATCCATAGGCAGATGAATTGGTGTGGTGTAGTGGTGACCAGTGACACACATTCATAGGGCAGGTGCATTGGCGTGAAGTAGTGGTGTACCGGTGACACATCCATAGGAGGCTTTCTATTGGTGTGGTGTAGTGGTGCAGTTTTGACACATCTATATGCAGGGTATTGGTGTGGTGAATGGGGACACACATTCATAGGCAGATGTATTGCGTGGTGTAGTGGTACCGGTGACATAACATCCATAGGGCAGGGTGCATTGGTGCGACGTAGTGGTACCACTGACACATCCATAGGGCAGGTGTCTTGCGTGGTGCGTAGTGGAGCCAGCGACACACATCTATAGGGCTGCAGGTAATTGCGTGGTGGCACAGTGGACACACATCCATAGGGGTGGGACAGGGGTAGTGAAAATGCGTGGACACATAGGGGTAGGTATGGTGGCCAGGTAGTGACATCATATAGGGCAGGTGTATTGGTGTGGTAGGGCAGGTGTGCAGTGGTGGTGGTGTACTGGTGACACATCTATAGGGCAGGTGTACTGGTGTGGTATACTGGTGTACTGGTGACACACATCTATAGGGCAGGTGTATTGGTGTGGTGTAGTGGTGTACTGGTGACACATCTATAGGGCAGGTGTATTGGTGTGGTGTCGTGGTGTACTGGTGACACATCTATACATCTATAGGGCAGGTGTACTGGTATATGATGTGGTGTGGTGTGGTGTACTGGTGACACATCTATAGGGCATGGGTGTATACTGGTGTGGTGTATGGGGCAGATGTATTGGTGTGGTGTACTGGTAACACATCTATAGGGCAGGTGTATTGGTGTGGTGTAGTGGTGACACATCTATAGGGCAGGTGTATTGGTGTGGTGTAGTGGTGACACACATCTATAGGGCAGGTGTATTGGTGTGGTATACTGGTGTACTGGTGACACATCTATAGGGCAGGTGTACTGGTGTGGTATACTGGTGTACTGGTGACACACATCTATAGGACAGGTGTATTGGTGTGGTGTAGTGGTGTACTGGTGACACACATCTATAGGGCAGGTGTATTTGTGTGGTGTACTGGTGTGGTGACACATCTATAGTGCAGGTGTATGGTGGTGTGGTGTGGTGGACACATCTATCTATAGGGCAGGTGTACTGGTGTTGGTGTGGTGTATTGGTGTGGTGTACTGGTGACACATCTATAGGGCAGGTGTATTGGTGTGGTGTACTGGTGTACTGGTGACACACATCTATAGGGCAGGTGTATTGGTGTGGTGTCGTGGTGTACTGGTGACACATCTATAGGGCAGGTGTATTGATGTGGTGTACTGGTGTACTGGTGACACACATCTATAGGGCAGGTGTATTGGTGTGGTGTAGTGGTGTACTGGTGACACATCTATAGGGCAGGTGTATTGGTGTGGTGTACTGGTGTACTGGTGACACACATCTATAGGGCAGGTGTATTGGTGTGGTGTACTGGTGTACTGGTGACACACATCTATAGGGCAGGTGTATTGGTGTGGTGTACTGGTGTACTGATGACACATCTATAGGGCAGGTATATTGGTGTGGTGTACTGGTGTACTGGTGACACACATCTATAGGGCAGGTGTATTGGTGTGGTGTACTTGTGTACTGGTGACACATCTATAGGGCAGATGTACGCTGTATGCATCATAACACATGCAAGGTGTCGAAACGTATTCCCTCCTTTGTTCAACATGGCTTACATTGAAACGTTACTTCCACAGGACTAGTTTTATTTACGTGAATACCTTGATCGCTACGCCCGGAATGTGTCTATTGGACACTAACGCGTGACATCCAACCTCTTAACTTCAGGACTAGCTATTTGGCAAGCCACCCTGCCAACACACACAAACGTAATGCATTTTACTTACTGAAATCACTTACCAGCAAAATGGAGATTTGGCGGTGCGCGTTGTTGCTCATGACACAGGAACAAAAAATGTGGTCTGAGATTTAAACCCTCCAGATTGAGGGATTGAAAACAACAACAAGGCTGCGGTATATGACACTGCTGCCGAAAAGACAACAGCGACACCTGGTGATGAATTGGGAAAAACACCTCTGTGTGATATGAAGCATAGCATAGCTTGTACTGAAGGGATAAAAGGGGTTAGTACACAATACAGCACAACAATATCCAACTAGCTGTGGAGATATACATGTCATAAAACCATTTCCGTCACGGCCAACAGTTCAGGGAGCAATGCCAGTTTAAGACAGAACACCCGTCTATTTAGTTCACTAACACCTTGCCGTGTATTCAGCATTGGCAAAAACGCGGAAACACATCCCCCTGGATTATTTAGGCGCTGAACTGTAAAATCAGTTGTAATGCGTGAATTGACTATTTATATATATACTTACTATATATTACCTCACGTCGACGGACTTGTGTAGAAAACTATTAGCGGAAAAGCCAAGTGGTTAATGAGGTCCTTTGTTAAACACTATTGCATACTTGGAGCTTGGAAAGGTAAGCCAAAGTAATTAGACCCGGAAAACTACCAGTACCCATTGTTGCTGTTAACTCTGATTGTAGAGAACTAAAAGGAATAATCTGCATAATAATGTTTTTTTCCCCGAAATTTGTTACCGACATGAATAATTGCATTTATATTCGAAATTTCGTGATCCGATTTTGAGATACAAGACTGATTTCAAGTTAAAGTTGCTTCTTTTACAAAATATTTTGAATGTGGTACCATTGAAATATATTCATTTGACGGACTGGTCCCGTACTCCAAACTTGTTTAGAGTTGCGTCCCTTACCCATACCTGGATCGGCTGGTTATCGGTTTGAATCCAAGGTTCGTCCCAGTTATGAAAATCATTCAGCTCTATACCCACACTCGCCATGTCTTCAGTCTTCGTCACCCTGACACGGAAGCACGAGTGACCCAGTTGTCCTTGGCGCAGCTATACATGCCTTTGGTATTTCCAAGAGCTGTCATCATGGGTTCGAATCCCAGCTGCCCACAGTTACGTGTCTAGGGATACCAACCCTTGGGTTTCCCAAATGCTGTAAGTTCAGAAGCATTTTAGTCACTACGATTTTTAAATTTTAATTAAGACATCAGGCAGAAGGAATACAAACAGAGAAAAACCCGACTCAGTGATTCTGCTAATGCGTTTTATTAAAGGGCTCAGATACAATTTCTAAAAATCGATCGCAACCTCTCGTCACTTGTCCCAGACAGGTTCAGGTATCGACACCACGATCTTCTCACTCTGTCAGTATCCGATGTCAAGCAAAAAAACCCTCCTTGACTTCCCATGACCCACCCAACGTGTGATAAACGATCTAAGTAAGTCAGAACAAAATAAATCTCTTTCAGACAAGTTTAGAATTCCAGCAGATATGAGCCCATCTGCATGCTAAAGGACCGGTAACGGTATGGTGGCGAACAAATCAGGCATGTGGTGGTATTACGTGAGTGTGGGACCGATCCTGCTAGAACGTCGGGGGTAGCCGCTCAGCTAATGCTTCTCTTCACGAATATCTCTGTGGCAGGTCACAGAGTATAACAATACTGTACCAGGTCGGGCGAGTGTCTTGACGGACACATTGGGTCTCTACTTCCCCGAATGTACAGCTATTAGCGTGTTATCTTGTAGATACCTATAGATATGTCCCACGGAACACTGTAAGGAAAACTATTAATCAGATCTGGTTGATTGGTTCCGTTCATGTATAAGCGATATCTTCTTTGGCATCAAGACACCATACTATTAGGTGCATTGGGATCGCTCGTCACCTTGTACTCGTCGTGTGAATTGTTACAGGAACGTAAGGATATTTTGCTTTGAAATGATGGAATTATAGAAATGATACAGCATACACCAATGATAAATACAAAATATGACATCAGCATAACATTTGGATTTGTGTTTTTTAAATTTCCTGAATACAAAATAACACACAATCGATATACTATTGGGACAATATTTCAGATATATCACGATGTGTATATCAATTTGACGTTGATCAATTTGGTGCTGATTCAATAATCAATATGGTTCTTCATCTTTGAGCACCATCGATTCGATTGTGATCACCATTTTGTCGTTTAGATCCAATGGGATCTGTTTCAATACTGATCCGGCGTTGAAGTTTTGCCTTAACCAAGTTCATTCCCACCAACACGGGAATGGTGTTAACAAGGCCAGGAATATAACCTAGGTTGCACATGAGTTCGAACCAGATATCAGCAAAGTTGGTGTTCTTGATGGACCCGGTTTGGAACAACCAGATTCAATAGTTAGCTTGGTTAAACAGTATTTCAGTTATATCAGACTGATGCCTGAGGAAGGTTCAGTCACGTAAACTCTGCAGAACTAGTATGGTTCGAACCAACGATCATGTGATTCTGGCACACCTAAGGGAGAGAACTCTTCACAGCAGTTGAGGTGCACGAGACGACAGAGTCTCTATCAATTCAAGGACCTATCGGTTAGTATCATCGTCGAAGGGGGCGAGTGGGTAGCCTAATGCTTAAAGCGTCTGCTCGTCAAGCAGAAGACCCGAGTTCGATTCCCCACATGGGTACAATGTGTGAAGCCCATTTCTGGTGTCCCCCGCCGTGATATTGCTGGAGTATTGCTAAACGCGGCTTAAAACCCAACTCACTCACTCAATGTCGAACAGAACAAGCATTGATCTGCAGTATTATACGATGATTATAGATGACGTATATTGATGTTAGCAAACAATGCCAATCATGAACAGACATGGACAAGTATTGTACATGGACAAGTATTGTTTATGTAGATCATTACGATTTATGATCTACATGTTAAGTATAGTTGCTCAAATTTGTTGCCATGGTTATCTGATTTACAACATCAATGTTTATGTCGCCATGTTTGATCGTAGCTGACGTGATAGGCCACGGAATGACCGACGCTTGTCACGCTCCTTGTCTCACAAAGCGATCTTAAAGGACAACGGTATTCCCATACTTTAACATTGACTTACGGCAGTTGTATTTGTAAGCTTTGTGGAACGGTCTTGAAGGTGTAAATCTATCCCACGAACAAGAACATCACCTTCTCGAAGACTGACAGACTGACCTTGTTTGGTTTTACGCCGCCTTTAGCAATATTCCAGCAACATCACGGCGGGGGACACCAGAAATGGGCTTCACACATTGTGCCCATGTGGGGATTCGAACCCGGGTCTTCGGCGTTACGAGCCAACGCTTTAACCATTAGGCTACCCCACCGCCCGCCTTCTCGAAGAACCACTGGAGATCAGTCCATCATCTCGCAGGGGCGTAGGAAGGTTTTCCGAGTGGTGGATGGTAATTTATGAAAAGTATTGAAAATCAAAATGAAATTGTAGTTATGGTAAAGGTAGATATGGTTTCGTCTTGAAAAAAAGTTGGGGGGGGGGA
This sequence comes from Haliotis rubra, assembly GCF_003918875.1. Taxonomy (NCBI): domain Eukaryota; kingdom Metazoa; phylum Mollusca; class Gastropoda; order Lepetellida; family Haliotidae; genus Haliotis; species Haliotis rubra. Next base: position 390,316 of record NW_025766004.1, read on the forward strand.
GGGGGCTAAGCCTCTCTCCCCCTAAAGCCCCTCTGTTCCTACGCCCCTGTCTTGCGAGATGTTATTGACAGAAGTTCTGCCGGGAAGACTGATTTATTCGGATTTATGTTGCCACTGTCCATGTATCAACATCACAACAATGTCCTGAATAAGCGGAGATCATGCTCGCCCATTACCACCGTACCATCTTCTCGCCGCCGACACATCTGAAAATACATTTCATTGATTAATTTCAATAAAACATTCAGAAACTCCTGTGAAGGGGAAGCGACAGATCGTCCAAAGAGAGCCTCGTCCTACCACCATCCCTATCCTTGAACAAAACGGCTGGATGGGACTGTGTGTGTCTGTGTGGCGATGTGTGATTAAGTCGTCACACTTGCTATAGGTGACAAAGGCATCTTGGCGATACACACTGGCCGATATAGTCAATTCACACGAAACATCAAGTTCACAATAACACTGCCAGAAAGCCCCTTAATCATCCTTCAGTGACTCCATTAAACTATAATTAACCCTAAAGTATCCCATGATTCCGACGTGTCGAAGGCCAGTGTTCCGTCTTTGATTAGGAGTAACTGTACACTCTCAGCGTACTCGACTCACACAGGCAGGACCAGTCAATATATTGGTCTTGCTTGAGGTGGTTACGTGAGCGATACGGCTCTGGATGTCTCGTTGAGGCCGTTATGTGAGATATATCGTTCTACATGTCTCAAATGAAGGAAGACACGACTCTTAGTCTCACTGACTGACATACTGCCGTTGTAAAAGATGCATTGATCTTGATATCAGATGTCTCGTCTCATTGTCTCAAATAACACCATGATATCACATATATAGGGTTCGTGGTGTCTTATCAACTCACATCACCATGATATCAGATTCGTGCTTCGAGGTGTCTCACTGACTCACGCAACACCATGATATCGGATATACGGTTCGAGTTGTATCATTGACTCACGTAACACCATGATATCAAATATGGGTTTCGAGTTGTCTCATTGACTCACATAACAACATGATATCAGGTATAGGGTTCGAGTTGACTCATTGACTCACGTAACACCATGATATCAGATATTGGGTCGAGTTTCTCATTGAGTATTACTTTCCGAAATCAGAAACAAGATTTATCTTCAGTTCCTGTTGATAACAAGGAAATTCAAACTGTTGATCAGTACAGGTATCTTGGCACATGTATTGACTCTAAACTCAGTTGGAATTATAACACTGATATTATCTATAGCAAAGTCAGCAGGGGTGATATTTTATACGGCGTCTGAGGCATTTTACTGACAGGGTCATCATGGTTTTGTTTTTAAACATATTTCTCCAAAGTATTTTAGCTTGTATTTTGTACACATGGTATGGGACCCTTCTGTTCAGAACAAACACAAACTTTCAAAAACTGTAAACACAACATGTAAAATCACAATAATTAGTAAGAGCTCTCGTGTCCTTTTCTCTGAATGTAAGCTTCTACTTTCTGGTTGTCCTCTCCAAACGCTAATATAAAGAACAAACAGGGCCCGCCTGTATTTTATACCAGCCAACATTGGTGCTCGTAATCAATACATCATCTAACTGTTAAAGTTCTTGATCGTCATTAAGTGAATTTCCTGTTGATGTTTATCATACACCTGGCTTCTTCTTGTGTTAAAGAATATGCCCACCATATATACTGAGTCAAAAAAGAAACTTCACAAAATGTAATTTGAAAAATAATGAATAATTTTTCTCTGATGATACATCTATGTATCCGAAATGGGATCCCTATCTTTCGACTCTAGAAAAACGTTAGCAAAACCCACTCAAACCCATCCAGTCGTCGTGCAAATGACGTTAGTGCCAAATCAGGTTTTGCACGTGCAGTCGATCACGTGATCTTCGCATCGAAGTTTTCTTCATATGCACGTGTTTGCATTGGCCTCAAGAATTGAAAAAACACTTTTAAACCACAGTTCTAACGGTACTTGAAATGCCACGATTGTCAAATGTGCAACGTGAACGTGCCGTTGGCATGTTGCAAGCTGGAAGATCAGTTATTGACGTCGCAAGATCTGCCAATCTCCATTCTCGACGTCCATATCGTGGGCGACGTCCATATCGTGGGCCAATATTGACGCCGTTTCATCAACGTCAACGTCTGCTGTGGGCCCAACGTCACCTCCGATGGACCCAGAGAGACTGGAATCGAGTCGTCTTTAGCGATGAATCCAGGTTTACCCTCAGATTCGCGGACGGCAGGCATAGAGTCTGGAGACGACGTCGTGAACGGTATGCCAAATGTTGTGTACAGGAAGTCGACAGATTCGGGGGCGGAAGTTGCATGGTGTGGGGGTGCTTTCTGTGGGAACAACCGTTCCCGACTTCTGGTCATCCGTGGAAACCTCACAGCTGCTGCTTACCGCGACCAGGTGCTCACCCCTGAACTCGTTCCTTTCATGGCGGCTCATGGCCCAGGTCTACAGTTCCAGCATGATAATGCTCGGCCGCATACCGCGATGTTGACACGAAATTTCCTTCAAAACGCTGGAATCAACGTCATGGACTGGCCATCGAGGTCCCCTGACCTTAATCCAATAGGGCACGTTTGGGATGCACTTGGGGGAAGGCTTCGTGGTCTTAGGAACCAACCTCAGAATTTGCAGGAACTTGGCGCTGCCTTGCAAGAGCAATGGCGCAGAATCCCCAACCACGTGTTCACAAGCATCAGGCAGTCGATGAGGAGACGGTGTTTGGCAGTGGTGAATGCGCGGGGCGGCCATACACGATATTGAACTGAGAAATTTCGCATTTTTATTCTTGTGACTTGACATTCTGTATACCCATGTTTTGGAACGGCGGTGTAGCCTAATGGAACTGATTATGGCACTGTCAGTGTATCGAGTACATCACACAGATCTCAGCAATGAAATAATAACAATTTAACCATCTTACCATCTCTTGTTCTTTTATAGTGCCCTGAAGAAAGAATGTGAAGTTTCTTTTTTGACTCAGTATATAGCTGGAATACTGTTGAGTGCGAGGTAAAACTAAACTCACTCACACATTTAATGAATATGCGTATGTCTGATTTGTTACAATGCATGTTATCTGTTTTTATATGTATTTAGTGAGGTCTGTATTCCACGTTACGTTTAACATGTATGTGTCTTTTATAATGTAAAATAAATTATCGTTGGGACAATAAAATATTATCAATCAGTCAATCAATCAATCAATCAATCAATGATGCAAGGCAAACTTCCAGAAACCTTATGTTTCCATATAATGTAAAACCTTGTATTGCTTCTGTATCACGGAAAGTTGAAAGTTTCAAAGTTGAATTGTTGTTTGTCGTATGAAAATGCTTGGCATTTTCAGATCGATCACAATTTACTAAAGACTTCAAATGAAACAATCTTGTAACTGATCCGTTGAAAAGAAAGCAGGGGTTGGTAACAGAGCATTTTTTATTTGATATCTCAGGAAAACAATTCGTCCTCTTTCAGTGTAACCCACACAGGGCGACACCAACAACGCCTCTCTGCATTTAACGTTATTAATGACAACCACACTTATATCTTGTTTCAAACGAAGGCAGCAAATCTTGAAAAGGTCACTTAAAGCAGGAGAAAAGAATGTTTCCAAACTTCTGCTTTCTGTTTCTTGGCATTCTAATCCATGTTCCATTTGTGTAAGCACTGTCCAGTTGACAATTTGGCCCTTGCAGATTTGACCTTGACGTTGAAGTTCGGTATTCTGTTCTTTCTGCATTCTGTTCGTCTGCTTCTGTTCTTCTGTTTCATTGTTTCTAATCTTCCGCTCTCTGTTCCTCCGCTTCTGTTCCAGTGCCTTTTGGTTCCCTGCTTCTGATCCTCTGCTTCTGTTCCCCTGTCTTCTGTTACTGTGCCTTCTGGTTCCCGGCTTCTTATACACTGTCTTCTGTTCCTCTGCCTTCTGGTTCTCGGCTTCTGATACACTGTCTTCTGTTCCTGTGCCTTCTGGTTCTCGGCTTCTGATACACTGTCTTCTGTCCCTGTGCCTTCTGCCCCCCTGTTTCTGATCCTCTGTCCGATAATTTCATTGCTTTTCCTTCACACCACGCAGTTGACAAAGTGGCCCTTACATCCACGGGGATTTGACCTTGACGCTGCAGTTTGATATTCTGCTCTCTCTGTCGCCTATCCATCTGCTTCTACTCCCGTTTCTGTTAATCTGATTTCTGTTCGTTCCAATCCTTCTGTGCCCCCGCCTCATAGTCCTCTCCTCTTTGTTCCTCTACATTCTGTTTCTCTGCCTTCTGTTCTTCTGCTTCTGTTGGGGCGGTGGGGTAGCCTAGTGACGTCACGCAGAAGACCCGGGTTCGATTCCCCACATGGGCACAATGTGTGAAGCCCATTTCTGGAGTCCCCCGCCGTGATATTGCTGGAATATTGCTAAAAGCGGCGTAAAACTAAACCCAGTCAGTCAGTCAGTCTGCTTCTGTTGCTTTGTCCAATGTTTATGTGTCGATTCCTTCTGATATGTTGTGTCAATACTGTCCATTTGGCAAGCTAGTCCTTACAGATTTGACTTGACGCTGAAGTTTGAAGTTCATCTCCAGGAAACACCTCGACAGATATACTGAAACACTTTGAAAATGGAGATTCGAATTTTGACAAAAGGACACAGCCGCACAATAATAGATGCACGCAGAGACACAATCACATGCAAACACAGACACACAGACACAACATATAAATACGCACGCGTGCACACACACAAACACAGACACAGACACACACACAATTGCAATGCCGCCAGAATGATCATAGACATTCGTTTTGGTGTTCATTTCAAATGTGTCAGTGACCACGTGGATCTCAATCGCTAAAGCTACCCCGAGCGATTACCTCGCTAATCCCCCACTTCATCAGACTATGTTCTGTGTAAACAACACGAGGACATCCCCTATTGTTGTTTTAACAGGGTTGGTAAGTGCACATATATATCATATTTCTGGATATCCATGCTGACGGGCTACCGTTGGCAGTCACCATCCAGCTCGTTAACATATTCCTGCTCATACCTCCGCAACGCTCACTGCAGTGGATAGGGCTCAGTGTGCGTTTCGGGCAGAAAGTTTGTAAAATACACGCCTGCACAAGTCCATTGTGCAATTGGATGTGTTCGTTTGCTTGTTGGTTAACGCCACACTTAGAAACAGTCTACCTTATATGACGACAGACTGTAAATATCCGAGTCTGGACTAGACAATCCAGTGATTTATATGATCAGTTGCGATCAATGTAACTGGGATACGATGACATCCAACAAAATCCATCACTCGATAACCCGATCATGTTTTTCGCCTCTTAGGACAAGCACGGGTTCTGAAGACTGATTCTCACCCGGATCTTCGCGTGTGTGCTACAAGAAACATTAAACCAAATAAAATTCTTAAAAAGGAGAAACTGAAATAATTGTAAAGGTAAATGGCTACAAAGCAGTCTCATTCCCGGTGTTTTTATAAAAAGACATTGTCCCAATCCAAAAACGAATAGAACGCTTGTGTACGGTTGTCAGAAATATCAACGGGAGTAGGTGGTTCAGATGCTGCTGTCGACTGAGTGTGTCATACAGGTGGACTGTTATCATGGAATGTTTCACTTGACACGTGACAACAAACCCCCACCCCCCAACCCCTCCACCGTTCTATCAGTGGTACATGCATCTTGTTCAGATGACCATTTACCATCACCAGTCTCTCCTACACTTCTGAACGGAGAGGGCGAGCTGAATGCTATGCATACCTATGCATGTTGGTTCAACCGACAATAAACCCACAAACCACAAATCACTGGCTCTGTTTAAATCCTGCACACATGTTTCTTGCAGGCGTGTGCGGCGGGTTAATTAAGTTCAAGAAAAATAATCACTCTGTCACGTTGTGACAACTCACGATTTGCCCGTGTAATAAAACCGCATACTTTCAACCTCGTGTTTTAACGAAACAATGTTAACGCCTGTATCTCCTCGGTGCAGTAGAAGCATGTGCATGCTAAACTTACCTTCACTATTGTCCAAAGTAGACCGATTGTCTTACTGTATGTCTGTTGAATGTCCCGAGTATGTTGTCTAGAAACCTAATCCTATGTAACATACCTGATCATGAATAGAAACAAGCACCTCTGACAGCGCCTCCCGAGACAAGGGGAGATAATTGCTCCCTGTTGACATCACAAAATTATATCCCGATTCTGTGGTTTGTTAACAATGAAATAGTCCACGGGTACATTCTTTTACAACGTTGTCCGAGAAAGCTGATCTCTGGACGCGCTGCATCGTGTCCGTTTGATGAAATAAGTGCCGTTGCCATTCAAACGCCATAACCCTACCTTGGTGAGTGTGTCATAGAAGCAATAAATTACCCTAAAACAACTCAGACAGAACATGACCCTCCTTGACACAAGGAGTAAACGCTGGGATACATCCCATGAATGACCAGACCATTGCCCTGCTTAATAAACTGTGAAACGATAAGGGTCTTCGTGTTGGCAGCCTGAAGCGTGGTGATACAGGATTATTCCGAACAAATCCCAACATGATTCGGGGATTCAGTTCCTGCTTACGACGTCTTTATTTTATCGGGTAGAAACATGAAGCCCGAAATCGGGGAAGGCTGAGGCATGGCCTCTACTCGTTCCACTGACTTGACACATGGGTCATTTGTCAAATGATAAAATATTATTTATAAAATCTAAGAAAGCATATCGAATTTCGGGCGAAACCCTGGGGCGACATGACACAACCCTGTTCAGCAATCCTTCGAGATTGATGAACTCTGCTTCGGTATGTCATTATGAAAATGCACAGATGCGTTCAGGCGGCCTATCGCACATTTACATCTTCACAGGTCACGGGGGAACTTTACCTGCTCGTATATAAACTGAGCACTCTTCATACAACAAAACTGATCACAATACATCAAGGTCGGATACTGTTCGTCGGCCAAGTCTAAATCGCCAAGTCTACATCCGCAGTTCTAATGGGGCGGTTTGCAACAGTCTCCTGCTAATTGCATGCGAAATGTGAAGAATGGTTGATGTTTCATATGATCAGAGAAATGGATGTACCCGTCGGCGGCCCCGAGAGTTCAGATAGCATCAGAGAGTGTCGCCATCATCTGGAGGCTTCTCCAGTGTCTTCAGTGAAGGATAAGCCTTGCCGGGAACACCACACAGACACCGCTATTGTACCTCAGAATTACTGGATAAATAATTTGTCTCCTGCGCGTACGTCTGCGCTCACTATAATGGTAACTCCTCTTTCTATTTAGCCTCAAAACACAATATAAACGCAGCTTTAATATCTTTGCAGCCTCCGTTAAAAGTGGCGATATTTCCACTACGGCTATATGAAAGAGAGAAGTTATAGAGACGAGGGCTCGGTGATTGTCATGTGGAGGCGGCCGTTGAAAGCGGGCTTTGTGGGCCGTGGAGAATGGTTATTACCTGTTCAATCTGTGCACTCCCTGAAGTTTCGGCACACACTTTGCCAAGACTGCCAGTCGGGAACGCGAGGTGGAAGCGGAATGCTTTCAGCAGGTCATCTTAAGAAAGAAGAACGGGGCTTCGGGAGTGGTTTGGTAGAAGGACTGGGAGCGGGGGAGTATTCAGAGAGAGTTTTATAGCGGTGAGGAGAAGGAAGTGTGTGTGTGTTTGTGTGTGTGCGTGTGTGCGTGTGTGCGTGCGTGCGTGCGTGCGTGCGTGCGTGTGTGTGTGTGTGTGTGTGTGCATTTGTGCGTGCGTGCGTGTGTGTGTGTAAGTGAGGGGGTGGGAATTATAGTGGCGTGAAGGTGAGTAGGGACATTTGCGACAGGGAGTGTTTGTTGCAGTGTGGGTTCAGGAATGGGTTCAGATTGTGGGATAGGTGATGAAGTTAGGGAAGGGATATGATAAAGGAAAGGAAGGTTCATATCGGTGGGGATGAAGAGTCGGTAGTGATATAAGGAGTGTTCATAGCGGTGGTGGTGAAGGAAGAGGAAACCGATTATAGGGTGGATTGTTTAGAGCAGTTGGGCGTAGGAAGGTGGGGTAGGTCGTGGTTGCGAGAGGGCAAGGTTAATCGCTTTGGGGTCAAACAAAGGCGGCAGGGCGATTACAAGTAAGGAGGAAGGTTCACAGCAGTAGGAATGAAGGATAAAAGTTGTGGGCAGATTATTGGAGGGAGGTTCAACAGTGGAGAAGAATATTTAAAGAAGAAGGAGTTTAAGGAAATGATTGCGGGGAGGAAGACATATAGTCCATGGGCTGATACAGGTGACTCTCCCCCCACTGGGGGAATTTTGAAGACTATATTTTTTTGAAAGCTTATCATATGTACATTCAAATTCCAGGTGTTTGCAGGCTGGGTGCGGGGGATTTTTCCCGCAGTGACCCCCCGAAAGGGGGTCAGGTGGGAAAATTTGGGAAAATTAGTTTTTGCTTTTTTCACAAAATACATTCTAATAACTGCTTTCTATGAGGAACTATAAAAATATTTAAAGTTTATTGATAAGTTATAGGTACAGGAAGACATTTACTTTGAAAAATGCATTGCGTCTAAGGGAAAAATTAAACTTTATAGCTGTTTTTCTACACTTTCTAGTGGGCAATTGTTTTAAGAAGGTATTCTTGTTTCAATAGCTCTAAAATGATCAAAATTAATGTTACAGCTATACTTAAAGCATGGAAAGACTTTGAGATGGTTTATTGTAGTCTGGGTGCTGGGGATTTTTCATGCCCTGACCCCCCAAGAGGGGGCCAGGGGGTAAACAATTTGGAAAAATGAGTTTTTTCTTTTTTTCACAAAATACATTCTAATAACTGCCCTTTATTAGGAACAATGAAAATATCTAACATTTATTATTTAGTTAGAGGCACAGGAAGACTTTAAATTTGAAAAATGCATTGTGTCTAAGGGGAAATCAGACTTGAATGCTGTTTTTCTACACTGTCTAGTTGGCAGTTGGTTAAAGAACGTATTATTTCTTCAATTGCTCTAAAATGATCAAAATTAATGTTACAGCTATACATAAAGCATGGTGGTTTATTCTCACTTTGGCTTTTTATAACATTGAGTTACCATTACTTATATTTATATACCTTTAGGCCGAATCATCATAGATTGTGTCCACAAGACTTTCAATCTCAACTTCGTCTGAATCCTCCATTCTACTTAAATCTAAGTTCTTGCTGGATATTTTGTCTGTCAACTCTTGTGGAAGGATGTTGCCTATGGTCCATTGACATTTCAGAGCATTTACTCCCCCTTTCAGCCACCTTTAGTCCACATGGTGAGCAAAACTAGGGGGATTCTTGTCAGCATTGACCAAGATCAAGGCCTGGTGATCGCACGCTGCATGTGCATGTGTAGGGAGTCTCTACAAGGAGTCCAAAGACCTCAGCAAGTCAGTAGCTATCTTATCAGAAAGTCCTATCTTGGATAACGCATTCACAAATTCAGGGTGCGATTCGAGAAGCTCATTGGGGAGAACTTTGCCGCATTTGACAAAGGCACTGGTGGTATCACGTCCTGTAAATGCATGAAGGGCTGGCTGGACATTGCACAGAGTGGACCCTTTCAGATTGATGATACTTTGTACATCCAGAAGTCTTCGTTTGTCACCAGTGCCTTTGTCAAATAGAACAGAAGTTTTCACCGTTTGAACAACCTTCAGAAGCAGAATCAACACATCTGTATCATCTGATCATATCACAACTTGTGCAGCAGAAGGATGCTGAGCATCAACATGCAAAACGTGAAGAATGATTCTAGTTTCCGCTTCTTCCTGTGAAGAAAGCATTCACAAAGCATTCTCTGGAGTGACAGATACTGATTCGTCATCCGTGGTCATCATTAACTAAAACACTCTTCACCTTTCATAGAGAAGACTTTCTTTCCTTGAAGTCGACTCATCCAAATGAAAGTTGAGAGAAATGTATTTGCTCAGTTGGTTCTCTTGAGTGAGCAACATGACACTGATGGCGAAAAAACATCTTCATTCCCATTATCACCTGTTCAATGGGCCTTAGCACCAGCTGACGGCTATCCAGTGAAAATCGACAAAGCCAAACTGCTGCACTACCTGGAGACTGATGCAAAGAAGCATGATTTGATCGCTGATGATGCTGTGCATACAGTAGATGGTAATGCCCTACACCAGTGCCTCACTGGCATCCCCGATACATTTGAGAAGCTAGCAGTGGGGATGAAGAAGAATGGGGTAGGTGGGAGTGGGAACAGATTTATGGGGAAGCAGGTATATAGCTGCGGAGATGAAGGAAGAGGGAGGTTAAGGAACACATGACGGGGAAGGAAGTAGGGATGAAGGAAGAGCAAGGTAAGGGAACAGATGGCTTGTAGCGTTTTGAGCACCCACTTAGTGGTTGGATTTAGCGCTATATAAATTACCAGTATTATTATTATTATGGCGGGAAGGAGCAGTGGGGTTGAAGAAGGAGGGAGGTCAGGGGACAGATGACGGGGAAGGAGCAGTGTAGGTGAAGGAAGAGGGAGGTTAGGGGACAGATGACGGGGAAGGAGCAGAGGGGATGGAGGAAGAGGGAGGTTATGGGACAGATGACGGGGAAGGAGCAGTGTAGTTGAAGGAAGAGGGAGGTAAGGGAACAGATGACAGGGAAGAAGCAGTGGGGATGAAGGAAGAGGGAGGTTAAGGAACAGATGATGGGGAAGGAGTAGTGGGGATGGAGGAAGAGGGAGGTTAGGGAACAGATGAAGGGGAAGGAGCAGTGGGGATGAAGGAAGAGGGAGGTATGGGACAGATGACGGGGAAGAGGCAGTGGGGATGAAGGAAGTGGGAGGTATGGGAACAGATGATGGGGAAGAAGCAGTGGGGATGGAGGAAGAGGGAGGTTAGGGAACAGATGACGGGGAAGGAGCAGTGTGGTTGAAGGAAGAAGAAGTGTTGCGCAGTGGAAATGAAAACTAAACTAACTAAAATTAAAGTACCGAAATATGCTATTTGGGGAACTAAACGTGACTCTCTTGATTAAACTGATGAAATAATTCAAACAATACAAATGGGGAACTAAACGTGAATCTCTTATAACAAATGCTAATGAGGCAAGAAACTTAATGTGATACCTTAAATTCTATTATCTACACTATCTGGCTCTATTGCAGCGTAAGTCTACTATATACAGTATCTAGCTCCATAGCAGCTAGCTATCTGGAACTTCTATTTCGATGCACCTATACATTCTTTATATCAGTCTTTCTAAATCCTACTTTGACGAGCTGTCACCCAACTCAAGAAACAACCAAACTCAAGGGAAACCTGAACGCAACTGACGTCTAAACTCAATTACGTCTTAACCAAAGCATAACCTGTACACAACTGACCGATTCGACCGTTTCCCACGTGGTCAAGAGCACGTGGTCTGGACCGCACGTGAAAAGTCATGCTTCTCGGTGAGCCACGAAGCATGGTACGTTTACGCGATCTGTTCCAGCTGTTTTGTCTTCAGACCAAGAAGGTTAGGGAACATATGGCGGGATGAACAGTGTGGTTGAAGGAAGAGGGTGGTTAGGGCACAGATGACGGGGAAGGAGCAGTGTAGTTGAAGGAAGAGAGAGGTTACGGAACAGATGACGTGGAAGGAGCAGTGGGAATGAAGGAAGAGGGAGGTCGGGAACAGATGATGGGGAAGGAGCAGTTGGGATGAAGGAAGAGGGAGGTAAGGGAACAGATGACGGGCAAGTAGGAGTAGGGATGAAGGAAGAGAGAGGTTAAGGAACAGATGATGGGGAAGGAGAAGTGGGAATGAAGGAAGAGGGAGGTTGGGGAACAGATGACGAGGAAGGAGCAGTGTGATTGAAGGAAGTGGGAGGTTAGGGAACAGATGACGGGGAATGAGCAGTGGGGATGAAGGAAGAGGGAGGTTAGGGAACAGATGATGGGTAATGAGCAGTGTGGATGAAGGAAGTGGGAGGTTAGGGAACAGATGACAGAGGGAACGAGCAGTGGGGATGAAGGAAGAGGGAGGTAAGGAACAGATGACGGGAACGAGCAGTGGACGAAGGATGGGAAGGCTAGGAATGGATGGGAACAGCAGGACGAAGGAAGAGGGAACAGACAGGAAACATGACAGGGGAAACAGTGGAGTGAAGGAAGAGGGAGGACAGGGAACAGATGATGGGAACGGAGCAGTGGATGAAGGAAGAGGGAGGTACAGGAACAGATGACGGGGAATGAGCAGTGGGGACGAAGGAAGAGTGGAGGTTAGGGAACATGGATGATGGGCACGAGCAGTGGCTGGATGACACAGAGGGAGGCAAGGAACAGATGATAGGGAACGACGATGAAGGAAGTGGACGGAAGGAAGGAGGAAGAGGGAGGGAACAGATGACATGGAATGGAGAAGATGAAGGAACGAGGAGGATGGACAGAGGAACGACGAAGAGGACAGTGGACGAAGGAAGTGGAGATGGAACAGACGACGGAAGGAAGAGGAGAGGACGACGACGGGAAGGACAGGACAGACAGAAGAAGGGAGGCAGGAACAGACAGAGGAACAGGGACAGAAGACGAGAAACATGGAACGAAGGACGGAAGGAGGAATGGGAGGGAGGATGAAGGAGTGGGATGGAAGGGAAGAGGGAGGGACAGATGACGGGGAAGACATGGAAGGAAGGAAGGATGGAACAGAAGGATGGAGTGGATGGAGGAACAGATGACGGGGAATGGAAGGAAGAAAGAAGGCAGTGGAAATGAAAAACGGAAATATGCATGGAACGAATGACTTTGATGGAACTGAAAGATGAACACAACTGAACTAGAACGAATGAAAATAAACAATGGAGGTGAAAACTGTGGATAATGAATGAATGACCCAGACCTGAACAGTAGTGGAAACACAGTATTTAGTTTTATAGGTGAAGCCCATAAAGCTGGATCTGGATGGAATGACCAAAGAGACTTGAACATGGAATGGAAACCCAGGAAACAATCAACCATGGAAGGAAGAGGGAATGCAACTGGATAAATTACCCACACCAGCATAACCTGTAACACAACTGACCGATTGAAGCCTTAATGGAACAAGAGAACGTGGTCTGGGACTGCACGAAAGCCATAAAGTCATGGTGAGCATGACAACAGTGAAAGGGATGATCGGAACCCAGAGAAAGCCTATAGGAAGGGAACATGGAAGGTGGAGTGGAAATAGAAGGAAGAGGGAAGAGGGTGGAAAACAGATGACGGGGAAGGAGGAAGGAAGAGGGAGGGAGAGCAGGAACAGATGGATGGAATGGAGAAGTGAAGGAAGAGAAGAGGTTGGAATAGATGGATGGGAAGGAGGAGTGGATGGAAGGAAGAGGGAGGGGGAACAGGATGATGGGTGGGGAGGAATGATGAAGGAAGAGAGGGGTGGAACAGATGATGGGGAAGGAGTAGTGGAATGGAAGGAAGAGGAGGAAGGTGGAACAGATGAATAGGAAGGGAGTGGACAAGGAAGAGGGAGGAATAGGATGGATGGGGGGAATGGAATGGGATGAAGGAGGTGGAACAGATGGAATAGGAGTGGATGGGAAGGGGGGAAGATGATGGGAATGAGTGGTGGATGAAGGAAGAGGGGAATGATGGAAGGAAGGATAGGAATGAGTAGTGGAGGTGGAACGGATGGGGAGGTGGGAATGAGAGGAATGGATAAGGGGAGGGTGGAATGGATGGGAATGAGCAGTGGATGGAGGATGGGGAGTGGAAACAGAAGGATGGAATGGTAGTGGAAGGAAGGAGGGACAGATGGAATAGTAGTGGAAGAAGGAAGAGGGAGGAAACAGGAGGATGGTAATGGAGTGGTGGATGAAGGAAGAGGATAGAATGATGGAATGGTGGAGAAGGAATGGGGAATGGATGAAGGGAAGGAGTGGATGGACAGATGGAAATGGTGGATGAAGGAAGAGGGAGGGAATGGATGGGAATAGTGGGGGATGAAGGAAAGGGAGGAATGGGAAGGAGGGGAATGGAATGGAATGGATAGGGAAGAGGAGGGAACTGAGAATGGTAATGGAGGTGGAAGGAACAGATGATGGGAACAGATGATGGGGATGAAGGAAGAGGGAGGTTAGGGAACAGATGACGCGGAAGGATCAGGATGAAGGAAGAAGAGGTTAAGGAACAGATGACAGTGGAACGAAGGAGGGCACGGAAGGAAGAGGGAGGTTGGGGAACAGATGACAAGGAAGGAGCAGTGGATGAAGGAAGAGGGATGGCATGGGACTGACGACTGGAGAAGCAGTGGAATCCACGAGGAGGAAGACACGGAGGAACAGACGACAGGAAGTGACAGCCCACAAGGAAGTGAAGGTAAGGAACAGAACGACCGGAAGACGAGGCTTCCACATGAAGGACTTGTTCATGAGCCTTGGTCTCGAGAGGACCAGGATTAGGGAAAGGAACGATGGACAGCATGTGGACAGCATGAAGAGGACGAAGAGTGGAAGGACGAATGGACAGACAGACACGAAGGACAGAGGAACAGAGACTGAGACATGGAGTGGACACACAACGAGGAAGGAACAGACGGACAAGGACACACTGAAGAACGGAGTGGAAGGAAGGAAGGAACAGACAAGGACTGGAGAACGACTCACAGCAGTGGAACACAGACAGGAAATGGAGGCATGAACGACGACGAGCAGTGGACAAGGAATGGAACGGACAGACGGGGAAAAGGACAGATGACGGAATGAGATGGAGGAACACAGAAGGATGGAGGAAGAGGAACAGAAGAAGCACATGGACAATGAATGGAAATGAAGGAAGAGTGGAGACAAGGACAGAAGGAAGGAAGATGAACCGAAGGAGCAGTGGAAGAAGGAAAAGGAACAAGGAACAGACAGGACGAAGGGACAGGAAGGAGACAACGGAAGGAACAGGAGGAACGACGAAGGAATGACTGGACACAGGAAGAGGAGGGAACAGACGACGGGAACAGCAGTGGAATGGAATGGAACGGAGGAAGAGGAGCACGAACAGACGACGAACGGACACGGATGGAAGAGGACGAGGAAGCAGTGGAATGAAGAAGGAAGACAGATGGACACAAGAGGAGACTGCAGCAGTGGACATGGACACATGGAACTGAAGGTGGACAAGGAAACACAAGGAGGAACGGAAGCGGAGGAACGAACGACACATGGACAGACGGAGCACATGGACACAGGAAGAGGAAGGAACGACGACTGAACGGATGAAGGATGAACGCCCAGACATGACAGTGGAGAAGAGATTGAGTGGCAGCAGGGACACACTGAGCACACACAGAGACAGGAATATAGGCACAGAAAAGTGGAAGATAGACGGATGGCACATACATGAAGGAACAGAGACCAGGAAGATAGACCACACCAGAACGGACAGTGGAGGGACCGAGACACACGGACTGAAAACGATCATGAAAACGCAGAATGGACAACACGAGACAGATCAGACCCAGCCGACCAACCATGGCCGGAGCCACGACGGAACATGACACAAGGAAAGGTCCCACACCGCCCAGCAACCAGGAAACCACACAGTGGACAGACAACAGACCAACACATGACACAGAGCAAGAACGGAGGAAGACGAGAACACACAGGAAGACACAGAAGCCCAGGATCCCACACTGAGGACCGACACACAACACAGCCATGGACACGGTGGCCCTGCACCACAGGCATGGTGAGGTCCCAGTGATACCACATGAAAGACGACTACGGATGAGGACACACGCATGGACAAGCCCCAGGAACGGAGTGGAGGACACGGAAGGACATGAAGGAAAGTCACAGGAATGTGGACCAGAGCCAAGGACACAAGGATCATCGACACCCCAAGGATGAACACAGCACAGCACGACCACACATGACCAGGAACCGAGGAGACGAAACTGAAGACACAACAGGACATGGATGGTGGAGGACACATGAGCAGACGGACGCCGAACATGGAAACAAGAAACAGGAAGGAATCACATGGAAGGAGGAAGGAACAGATGAAGGTGGAAGGAAAATGGACAGGATGGACGGAATGGAGTGGTGGGGATGGAAGGAAAAGGAGGAACAAGGACGGGAAGGAGTGGATGGAGGAAGAGTGGAGAAACAATGAATGAATGGAAGAAGTGGAAGGAAGGAAGAAGGAGGTGAATGGATGGAAGGAGGAAATGGAAGAGGAGGCAAGGAACAGGGATGATGGAAGAAAAAGTGGAATGAATGGAGGAATATAAGGATGGGGGAAGGAAGTGGGGATGGAAGGAAAGGAGGGAACAGACACAGACAGGAAAAAGAGGCATGGACAGACAGACGGAATGGAGGAAGGAATGGAAACGTGGAAGGAAGAGTGGAGGAACGGACATGGAGGAAGGACGGGACACCAGGAACACGAGACACACAGAAATAGGAAACGAATGGTGAGAATATAGCACAGTGGACCACACAAGGACACAGCCCCACGGCAAGGACACACCACGAGGACCACAGTGGAAATGGAAGGAAGAGGTGAGAAGAACACCCAGGAAGAACTAGACGCAGGCCAACAGGCACGAACAAAGGACAGGACACACAGTGGACGGAACAAGGAACACAAGGACATGGACGACCAGAAACAGTTTGGATGAACATATAGGAACGCGGAGGAAAGCCCGACATTACACACACAAATGGTGGAGAAGAGACACTTTAGGAGCCGGACACAGCAACACAGAGGCATGAATAAAATGAAATAAATATAGGAACTTATAATACGGAAAATAGTGATAAACAGCACACACGGAGCCGACACCAGAAGATACACCTAGAAAGCTTAGATGGTGACATTAGAATGGAATGGCATGGAGGCTTTACATGGACAAGAAGAAAAACACAGTGACATGGAGTGATCTTGGATGACAGGAAGAAAAATGAGATATATCATAATATAGGACGACACAGAGAAACAGAGTGGACTGAAATCAATGGACAGGACAGGAATGGAGGGAAGGAAGAATGAGTCTGAATGGAACATAATGAACGTGACCAAATGGACACCATAATAATGGACCCAGCAGCGATAAACATGTATATGAAGGAAGAATATAACTAAAGGCATGAATGGACAGAATGGAAGATGACCGGACACAGAGGAAGGAGGAAGGGTGGACGGGTAAAGATAATGATGGAAGCCTCAGGGACCCACAACATTAGATTCACGTCATGGTAACATAATGGTGGCCTTTATGCGAACATTCCTCCTCCTGCAATTAACAGGCATACTGAGCGGCAGTAGGGTAAGAGGTCCCGCGATACTACATGAAAGACGACTATTTATTTATGATGTACACGCATGACGTCTTGGTGTGAACGCAGCTTCTGAGTGATATTACTTTTATGAACTTACGCTAGCGACATGATGAATTGTATATGCAGCGAGTCACAGGGTCTATGTGGCGTGTGAGGATTCAGGGTTGTCCTGTTTGGTCATGGTCAGTGTTCGGGTTCGAATTTCTTTAACGGATGACGTAACAACCATTTTTATCACCCTATTTTCAGATTAAAGGTTTGCATATTTAACATTGCTGTCAGCAACATTATACAACATCATGATGAACTGGTGACCTATATATTTGTCTGTCACAAACAAACTGATGGTAGATAGTGTGAGTGAGTATGGTTTTACGCCGCTTTTGGCAATATTTCAGCAATATCACAGTGGGGGACATAGTGAATATACGAAAACCAAAAACAAGAATATTAAAACACAAAACCAAAAAATAACAAAAAAAACACGTAATTGCAAAAAGTACCAGCTTTGAGTATCCTCAGAAATAGGTTCAGTTTGGTGTAAAAGGAAATATAGCTGTGTAAATTATTAGAGTGAACTACTGAACATCGTTGATGACACCGGGTGTTCACGAAAAGGATAAGCAATACCTGCCCTACCGGTAGCACCTGCCCTTCACACAAAGTTAAAAAAAACGTAAAGTAAAGGAGTAAGTATAACAAAACGTCATCCATAAAGAAATCAGAATTGGCGTCAAAATGCGTACTATTAAAGTTGCGAAAACACAGTGACTTAAAACGTTGAACTATCAGCGGACATGTTCAAATGACGGTAATTTCTGTTGTCCCCCCGCCATGATATTGCTGGAATATTCCTAAAATCGGCGTAAAATCATACTCACTCATCAAATGGCGGTTTCTTTATTTCACTTTTAGTTGCTCTTCTGACACGGTCAAATACAAGAATATGTTGCCACGAACAAAACGAACAATGTATAGGAACTTCATAACAAAATTTCATAACAAAGGATGTCATAAGTAACACTAATCAATAATCGATAACATTAATAGAAAGAGATTGCGTATTCTTTAATTGCAGAATTATTTTACATGATCTAATATGTTCTCATATGTGACGTTAATAAAGTTAGGTGTCAATAAAGTTGAGATACCGTTGATCCCTGGATGATTGCGGTTGAAAAACGAGACATAATCACAACAGATAGACTATCTCACCGAGACAGTTCAAGAGCGACCCAATATAAACAATCTGCTTGATTAAGCAGACCAAGCAGCCTTATTTGTGGTGGTTTTACAATGAGTCCATATTTACAACGGTCATAAATTGGAATAACTGTCCCCGGACCACCGGGTAAACACCATGGACAGCTGCTCACGTCACCGCATGAACCGCCCAGTACGGTCAACGCTCATACAACCGTCGTACGTACGCCCGGGTGCTCGTAAATTCTATTGACTCTTGTAATTATGACATAGACTCTTTGAGGATCCGTAGTCACTGTGATAGTTCCTTAGTAGTGGCGCCTATTGTCGCCGGACATATCAGGGCCAGAAATGATTAGTCGGTCACTTAAGAAAGTCCGAATGTCCGTGTCCCTGTTTCAGAAAACGACGATGACAGTCGTACGTCAAAGCATTGACGATCGTAGCTCTCAGATATCCCTGTGAAACGAGCCCGTTTACCCAGAAAGTTATATTAAGAGCGGAACATCCTGATAAAGGTTGTATTCCTAAAAGATACGGTATCTCAGTCGTCTCCGACACGACGTCAGGTGTCCTTGTCGATCTATGACAGGTGTCGGTGTGGCCGTCGGGCTCTGCAAATGCAACACCCTCCTTGTTAACGTAGCAAGGCTGTGATAGATGGTGACTGGAAGTGATGTAAGGAGTGAGTGAGTGAGTTTAGTTTTACACCGCACACAACAATATTCCAGCTATATGGCGGTCTGTAAATAATCAAGTCTGGACCAGACAATCCAGGGATCAACAGCAAGAACATCGATCTACGCAACTGGGATACGATGACATGTGTCAACCCAGTCAGCGAGCCTGACCACCTGATCCCGTTAGTCGCCTCTTACGACAAACATGGGTTACTGAAGATCAATTCTAACCCGGACCTTCACGGGTAAGTTATATTACGGCGGAATATACTGATAAAGGTTGTACGGTAGCCCCGAGACGTTCGTAGCGCTACGACATGCCTAAGCCTTTGATAAACTAAAGAGTTACGACTGGTCGTAAAGTTACGAACGCTTTGTGGATCGGGACCCAGGTCTAATATTATTTAGTCAGAGACAAGCTCCAGAATCCCTATATCAAAGACTAACATTTACAGTTATACACGTCGTCCAAAGAAAGTCTGGAGAACGGAACTGAAGTTTCAGCCATAAATACTTCCGCTGTGTCCGTCCTTTTTTATTCGTTTGGTGTTTCCGAATGGACAAAACAAGAATGTCATGGTCTTGAACAATCCCACCGCCCACGCTCTTCCCCCAATAGCGTATATTTATCAATCAAAGCGGGACGTGGCTTGAACAATATGGAGGCTTTTCATGATAGGAGTTTGTTGTCCACGTTGGCACACGTTTACTTGTCTGATGACCTTCTGGTGGAACACGTCAGGACTCAAGCTGTAACATTACTGACAACAACAAACAATCAATCAACAATCCTGTCAGATGCCCTCTGGGCTGTGGGATGAGACAAAGGCCCTGATGATGCCAGTAACATGTTTGAATGAGTGTAGTTTTACGCCGCACTCAGCGATATTCCAGCTACATGGCGGCTGTCTGTTAATAATCGAGTCTGGAACAGACAATCCAGTGATCAACAGCATGAGCATGGGATACGTGTCAACCAAGTCAGCGACCACACGTCCCCGTTATTCGTCTCTTACGACAAGCATGGGTTACTGAAGATCAATTCTACTCAAGATCTTCACCGTTGAGTAACATGTTTGACTGTGCCAGGATCGATAGGACTTTGCTTCATTAGAATTCTAATTTGTAAAATAAAAAGTGATGATATTTGACAATCACAACAACAACATCATGACAGTCAGTGTGCGTTAAAATCACATAATCTTCTCCCTGGGGAATATGCCTAGGCCTTCTTATTTTGTCACAATATATCGAGCTTGAATATCCCGGACAATCTAACAAAGCCCTCTCAGGAGATTGTAATAATGGTTCGTGTTGATCAGACTAACTCTCTTAAACACAAAGTGAGGGTTGGAGAGGCAAACAGAGCTCTAGAGAGACTCTCCAGTTGTAAACTCTAATAATATTGTAGATAAAGGCCTAGAGGACATCAAGCTTATCATGAAGCGATTTATAACCTCGCTCGCTGCTCCCGATTTGGTCAGTCGGAAAATTGCCCTTGATCACAATGGGGAGGCGGGGTGGCCTTGCAGTTAGAGCGTTGGCTCATCACGCCGTAGACGTGGGGTTGACTCCACATATGGGGGCAACGTGTGAAGCAATTCCAATATTTAATATTGATAGCCTGTTGATAAAAGTAGCGTTGACCCTCCGTAGCCGCTCCCGATCACACAAGAATCATGGCTGTAAAGGGCTACATTCTGCCACAATTGGTACACCACAACACAGTGTATGAGTGAGCCACTCTTTGCTGAATGTTACGATAAATGGGTTTCAC
This sequence comes from Haliotis rubra, assembly GCF_003918875.1. Taxonomy (NCBI): domain Eukaryota; kingdom Metazoa; phylum Mollusca; class Gastropoda; order Lepetellida; family Haliotidae; genus Haliotis; species Haliotis rubra. The sequence goes on from NW_025766004.1 coordinate 411,268, forward strand.
ATTATGTGTCCCCATGGGGAGAATCGAACTCGGGGATGTTTGTGTAATTCCTGAGTATGTAGTGTGGTGTATGTGTGGTACATTTGTCCTGAATAAAGAAGCGGGGGCTGTAGCCAAGTGGTTAAAGCGTTCGCTCGTCACGAAGAAAACCGAGGTTCCATTCCCCACATGGGTACAATGTGTGAAGCCAGTTTCTCTTGTCCACAACAGTGATATCGCTAATAGGGCGTAAACCCATACTCACTCACACCCTGCTTCATGAAGTTTCTATAAATTAATAGCGAGGTTTTCTGCTCTTGTCCTTTATAGGAATATAAGTGAGTTATTATAATATTATAATATAGGGATAGCCTAGTAGTTAAGGCGTTCTCTCGTCACGTCGAAGACCCGGGTTCGATTCCCCACATGGGTACAATGTGTGAAACCCATTTCTCTGTCCCCCCGCCGTGATTTTGTTGGTATTTTGCTAAACGCGGCGTAAAACTAACCTCACTCTTTCAAGTGAAGCAGTGCAGCACATCAGAACCTAGAAATTCGCATCATGAAAGTAATTTTATTGAATCCAAAGCCGAAACACTAAATTCGTGCCCACCTAATGTCTCATTCTATTATACTCTCCTTATAAGTTATCAGTGTGTGTGTGACCTTTGTCTGGGTGAGGGGGAGATTTGTGAGTGTACCGCCACGTGTCCTGTCTACTATTGAAGCTACTGATGCTCCTTGAGAAGGTCTCGCAATGCTGCTATTGTTGAGGAAATGATCTGATTCGCGTGGCGGAGACTCTTCCCAAGTTGAATAAATGTTATTATCTTGCTATAGATGAAAGAACCTGACAATTAACCGCCTACTGCTCGCGACAAGACTCCAAAAATGTTTGAAATATGCAAGTCATAGAAAACCGTATATCTCTAATATTTCAGATTGTTTTGCCAATTGCCATTCCTCGAATAACTGAAATAATGTTGACGGACAATACCGCTGCACAGGGTAATGCTAGGTTTCCACAATGGCATATAAGTTTTAAGTATATGTCAGAAGCGGTCTCCGCCAGAGATTTAATACCCTTGTTATTACGGCGTTATAAATATAGCAGTGTATCCCTCCCATGACTAGACAGAGCCCAGCTATTGTTGCTTTCCTAGTCAACCGTGCGCCTTTCTTGATACATTGTCATTACTATATAGAGAGACTATAATATGCTGGGGCGTCTTCTAATGCAACCCACATGGGTGA